>NC_064860.1:25090000-25390000 GCF_024139225.1 Suncus etruscus | reverse complement strand
GCCCTGTGCAGTGCTGGGTGTGGCTCCTCCAAAAACAAAAGCATGTTTCTTGAATAGAGACTTGATCTGTGAGCCATAGGCAGGTCTATGTGTAAACAGGCTTGAAAGCTACATTCATCTCCATGGTTAGATCCATCAGAGCTCATGGATGGTCAGTGGTGTTGTCCACAGCCATGATGTTTGCAAAGAACCTTTTCTCCCCCAGCAGTGGGTCTCTCTACCAGCCTTCTTCGACCTTTCACTCCCGCAGCTGGATACCCATTCTGCCAAATGGTCCATGAACAGGCACTTTTTGAGTTACACCTGGCAATGCTCAGGCAGGGCTTACTCCTGGCTGTGCTTAGACATCACTTCTGGTGGGTTTAGGAGACCACATGTAGAGCTGAGGATAGAACCAGGCAAGTATCCTACCTGCTATTACTATCTCTCTGGCCCCAAACCAGCAATTTTGAGGGCTTAAGGTAGACACATTTGGAAATATTCAGGGGTTACTCTTGGCTCTTCACTCAAGAATCATTCCTGATCGTTCTTGGGGACCATATGGGATGCTGGAGCTCAACCCTGGTGAGCCACATGCAAAGCCCTCCCTACCCCCTATACCATCTCTCCAACCCTGACCAGTTTCTAGCTTTTCTGAATCTATGAACTGGCACTCATCATGGACCAAAGCCAAAGCGCACTGCCCTTGTTGGCACCTTGCATCTTCCATTGCCAGGCATTCTGTCCTCTAAAGTTGATTAGAGTCTAGTGTCTCCCACTCATCAGCCATTGGCTGCATCTCCAGGAGAATGTGCTGTGACTTCTGTACCCACAATGGCTGCCTTTTGGAGGTTGCTTCTTTCCTGAAAGCTCATGAACCAACCTCTGCAACTTCCCTACCCAGTATCTTAGGGTAGTCTGTCAGGAATCACACTCAGCCACCTGGGGTGGTGTCAAGAGATTAGACTCATAGTCTGGCACATACAAGGATGGTAATTTATCACTGAACCACATGGTCGAGTCACCAAAATGCTCTTTGGAAAAAGATATACCAACATCATACAACTAGAAAAATATAGAAATCTCAATCTTGAAAATATTGTAAGTTAAAAAGAATTACCACGTACTTGCAGAATTTGAGGAAAGTACTGGAAGTTGAACCCAAGGCCTCATCTTCAAGAAGATTTGCTCTGCCATGAGCCATGAGCTACACCCTTCCCCATCTTGTTTTTGATTGTTTATTTGTTTGTTTTGTTGTTTTTAAGAAGGATTTGGGCCACACCTGGCAGTGTTCCAACTTTACTCCTGGTCAAAGATCTCTCCTAGAGAACTAGGGTGGGAGTATATGGAATGTCTGGGATTGAATCCAGATTGGTTGCTTGCAAGGAAAATGACCCCTCCACTGACCTTGTAGTCTTTTTAGTGACATTTACTTTCCATGGGAATCTACTCACACATAACTTACTTGACAGGGTCATCAGTTGCTGGACTCAGTGCATTGGCTGGGGCTAATGGGGCTGATGAAGCATAGGGCTCTTCTCTTGCCATGGTCACTTAACCCATTCCATTCTGAGTCCTGGATTGCAGCATCACACATGTGACACCCCCCCTCACCTCACTGAGAAAGAGGGCAGGGACACTGCTGGGGTGACATTTAGAGTGACAACTGTCTACACAGCACCTCACTGGTCTCCTGGGGTCTCACTCTCCAACAGGCTAAATGCTTCAGCCAGCATTTGAATTTGAGGATGGGTGGGGTGAGGGATTCTCCAGGGAGGCGCTTAGGAGGCCTGGCCACCCCCAACACCCAGGGGCCATTTTCAGCCAACTGGGCTGGTGGTTCAGTGCAAGGTACAGAGGATATCATGCTGCTCAGGTTAGACCTGCTCGGATTCCAGGCCACCCCAGTGGACCTATGGCACTGGGAATTGGACCCTCGCCTGGGGGAATGCCACGAGCATGCCTGATTACTGCCATAGCTCCTAGCACCTCCTCCCAAAATGTCTCAGCACAGCTACATGCTGAGCCTGGGAGGTGCAGAAATCAGAGTCAAAGCTAGAATTAGCCTGATGTTCTGTGGCAGATGGATATATGTGAAGAAAGCATAAACTGTCCCCACAGGGCCTAGTGTGAGGAACTGGGACAGGAGGGTAGAAGTTCCTGAAACCTGCATGCCAGGGGAGTTGGCATGGGCCTCAAAGGAAGGTTATGGTACCACCAGGGCCACCACCCGAGGGCCACTATCCCAGGATCACTGCAGAAGCAGAAAGAGGAAATAGCTCTGAGCTCCAGCAACTTACTTTCACAGGCTGTGCACAATAGTGGGAAAGGCCAGCACGGCCTTCTGCTCTTTCCTGTTTATTTTTATGTTTTTGGGTCATACCCAGCAGTACTAGAGATGGAACCAACATCTCCTTTTTGTTCATTGAAGGCTTCACAACTATGTGTATGTGTCTGAGGCTTTATGTGTGTGTGTATGAGAGTGGATATGCAAATGTCTGTGTGTGAGAGTGAGAATTTATATGTGCATGTTTGTGTCTCTGTGTCTATATGCATGTGAATAAGTATGAGTGCATATGTCTGTCTGTCTGTCCTTCCAAAGCAACCTGCACTGACTGCTGATTTCAGTGCAAATGTCTTCCTCATAAAGGGTTGTTCAGCCCCATGTAGAACTTGATTTGTCTCTGGGGAAGGACAGAGGACAGAGCAAGAGGGATGTGCCGTGGTCAAAGACAGAGGCCAGGTCTCAGCTGGTCATGCACCATTTGCTGTGTGGATGTTCCCTCACAGGTAATTACAGCCCAGGGAGGGACGATGACTGATGGGGGCTGTTTGCTCCTATGACGCATCTTTCTAAGCGGCTTTGAAGTTCATGAGAATAATAAGGCTCCTGTCTCAAGCCCATGTGTACCTGCTGATTTCCAGAGTGTCTTTATCTTCTTCATTAAAAACAAGATTTTAATAAGGCTCCTGGTCTGAAGACACATCAGCCAGGGAGCTAACATTTATCTCTATATACTGAGTAATGAGTCTGCCTCTTCGTTGGGGGAGATAAAAGCCACAGAGGCTTGGAATAGTTTCCATCCTTGGGGGTCAGCTTCAATCCATGCTGAAGGTAGAGTAAAGAACAGAGGCCTGAACAGGGGACAGAGAGCATTTGCGTCCTGTCTCCCACCCTGGTCCTCGAGCACTGTATGCTATTAGCAGATTTTCCATTCTACAAAATGAGCTCTCTGGCATTTTTGTTCAGGGGAATGGAATGTGGCAGTGACCCCCTTCACCTGCATGCTGTGCAATTGTTTTGTTAGGCTCGGGGGACCATATGGGATGCCAGGATTCAAACGCCTTACCTCCATGCTATCTCTCCGGCCCCATGTGGCAGTTGTTGGGAGGAGCTTTAAGAATTCCCCAGAACCAACACCTGGCCTGCATTTTGGAGACCCTCTGGCTTGGCTCACCTCAGATCCCAAAGAGTCGAAAATCCAGGCATCTCTGGATTGACATGGCTAAGGTAGCACCATTTTTTGAGCCCTGTCGAATCAAGCCTTCCTGCCATGGCACCATCTGCAGATGTGATGTAGAAAAGTCAAGGGTTGTTGGCTCCACCCCAGGAACTCAGGCTCTTGGCTTCTCTGAGGGAAATGATCCAAAAGTGAGAGTAAGAAAGTATCAGAGCCAAAGTGCAAATGCACCCGTGGCTGTCCTTCTTTCACACACACTCCTAGGTCCTGTGTTCTGCGGTGGGTGAGCTGACTGAGGCACCTTGGGCATGGGTTTTGTGGTTGTTGCTGTTACAATAAGAAAGAAACTGAGATTTGTTTCCTTCTTGATATCTCACTGAACACCCTTTTGAAAGGATTGATTTTGTATAAACCAGATGTTCAAAGGTAAGGCCTGACTGCTTCTTTGCTAGGAAACACCAAGTTTTTGCTTTTATTATTTTTTTCCTTTTTAATTTTAGGTCACACCAACTTGTGTTCAGAACTTATTCCTGATTTGATGCACAGGGATCACACCTGTTGATGACGAGGGATCATGTGGTCTGGGGATCAAACTAGGGCAGGCTGTGTGCAAGACAAGTTCCTAAATTCCTATATATTTCCAAATCCTAGTATTTTGAAAGTTTAGAGTAGTAAATGATTACATTCTCTTTGAGCCTTCATTAGCCTCCTGCAATGAAGCTCAAGGTCATGAGATAAAAAAGATAATATGAATTATTTTTATAATTTACTCTATAATTTTAAATAAATTATATTACATGCAATATAATTGAGGCTTGTTTTTCTTAATTTTTATTTAAGCACTGTGATTTACAAAGCTGATTTATAATAGTCATTTTGGGCATTCGGGCCCGGAGAGATAGCACAGCGGTGTTTGCCTTGCAAGCAGCTGATCCAAGGACCAAAGGTGGTTGGTTCAAATCCCAGTGTCCCATATGGTCCCCCGTGCCTGCCAGGAGCTATTTCTGAGCAGACAGCCAGGAGTAACCCCTGAGCATCGCTGGGTATGGCCCAAAAACAAAAATAAAAAAAACAAAACAAAAACATTTTGGGCATTCAATGTTCCAACACCAATCCCACCACCAGTGTGAATTTTTCCCCACCAGTGTTCCCAGTTTCCCACCCACAAACAATAAATTTGCACAGACAATTTTTTTCCTGTTTCTTGTAACAACAAAATGGAATAATCAGAAAATAGTTCAATAGTGCTTGCTTCGGAAGCACATATACTAAAATTGGAACGATACAGAGAAGATTAGCATGGCCCCTGCACAAGGATGACATGCAAATTTATGAAGCGTTCCATATTTAAAAAAAGAAAAGAAGGGGCCGGGCGGTGGCGCTAGAGGTAAGGTGCATGCCTTGCCTGCGCTAGCCTTCGACAGACCGGACCGCGGTTCGATCCCCAGGCGTCCCTTATGGTCCGTCCCCCAAGCCAGGAGCGACTTCTGAGCGCATAGCCAGGAGTAACCCCTGAGCATCACCGGGTGTGGCCCAAAAACAAAAAAAAAAGGAAATAGTTCAATAAATGTCAAATTGTGATCGTTGTTATAGCTCACAACAGTATTGCTAAAGTCCTTGTCTGAGGGTTTGCTGAGGTGGTTGGTTTTGGTTGATCTTTGTGTTACTATTTTTTTCTCACTCAGCTTGGTGGTCTTCTATGAATTTTCCCATCAAATTTTCTGTGCCCCTACTGATTGTCAGTACTGTGAAATTTGGAGGCTGTGGGGGATATTTCTATGTCGTAAGGACAAATTGAACAGCCACTGCGTCCACCTGGAAGGGAGAAAAATCTGCCAGTCCTATTCCATGAACACAGCAGACTTATCAGAAAGGGATCAACTACTTGGGACGATTTGACAGGTTGGAGGCTTCTTCTTGTTTTATTTTCTGAGGAGTCACGTCCATGGTACTGATTAGTGAACTATGAGGTGATAGGCATTGAGCCTCGGCTTTCCAGATGCAGAACATGCACTTTGGCCCCTTGAGCTATCTCCCTACTCACAAATAAAGTTTCTATTATATCCAGTCATTTAGAGAAATTTAATAAAGTAGACCAGATTTGGTATCTTCTATTTCTTGGTTCTGCTCTCCTTATGCTCAACTCAACCTCCTAGTCCAAAGTGGCTGCTGAAGCTCCAATAATGTCACCTCAGTTTTAGGAAGCTGTGTGGGGAAAGAAAGCAGAGAGCAAGGATTGGATGGATTCTTTAGTAGATAAGGTATTTGCCTTGAAGGTTCAATGCTCATCACCCCATATGGCTCCTGAGCCCTGCCAGGAGGGTCCTTGAGCATAGAGGCAAGAGGAGGAGGCCCTGAGCACAGTTAGGTGTGGCCAAGAAACTAGAAAGTCAATAAATAACAGAGAGCATAATGCTGGTAGGCAGTTTCTTGCCATGCCATACTCGCCATACCATCACTTCTATCATATTCGAAAAAATTAGACTCAAAGTTACATTAGGGTAGCAACACCAAGTATATGATCGAACTTGAAATAAAGAATGCATAGAGCAGTGGGAGGAAGGAGAGTGGGACCATCAGGCAGGATGCAGCCTTTGTTACTTGGTACTTGGACACTGATTAGGATAGGAGCACCACCAGGGGAGATGAACCCAAATTCTGCCAGGCCACTGAGCCTCTTAGCTATAATATCTGCAGGTCCAGATATTATGATGGTGCGATGGTGATGAACAGTGTCATGGTGAATATGATGGTGATACAGTGATAATGATACACAATATGATGGAGACAGTGTGATAGTGACACAGTGTGTTAGTGACACATTGTATTGGTGACACAGTATAAGTGACACAGCATGATGATGGCACACAATGTGTCATAGTGACACATATAATGGTGACAGTGTTATGGAGACATAATGTGATGGTGACACTCACTCGCTTTGAATGTTGAGATGCTTCCTTGCTGGAAGGCACATCTGGTTAACAGGCGCTTCTGAGCACTGCTCTTCTGAGGCTAACCAGTCTGTGGCATTCAAGGCTCATTGGGTTATCTTCACTTTAAATCACATAATATATGAGAAAAAAACATGGGAAACAGTTATAGAAGACTTATTGAAACAAGCCTGGACTAATGTTATATTTTGTATAAAATTAAGTACATAAAATACATGGGTTCAGCACTTCTTTGCATTCAACCAGCCCTGATTCATTCCCTGGCACTACATAAGGTTCCCCTGATCACTGCCAGGAGTGAATATTTAGTGTGGCCCCAAACTCTTCCCTACAAATAAAGTACGTTTTGTAAAATCTAGTATCTATTTCTGTATAAAACAAAACTGTTGGAAGTCTTAGGGATCTTACAAATGAATCATGCATTCATCTGTATCCCTGACTCAATTGCCCACTTCTCTTATTTGCAAAGAGATAAATGTATAGATGTTTTTATCTAGCAGGTGGGAATTATAAGAGTATTGTGCAACACAGGAAAAAGTTGCTAAGCAACCGTTTTCAGTGTTGTTTTTTTTTTTAAATCCAAACATGCCTTTTCTTAAATGTCGGCAACATGCAAAAAGTCAGATTCGCATCAAATTTTGAGTGAACATAACATATTACTCACAAAATTCACATTCCCCCCTTTCTGGATCCACCTCCTATGGTTTTCACTTCATCAGTGCCATAAATGCTTTTTCAGACCTGGGTCAGGCTGTTTGAGGAGTGAGGTGAAGATACCTGACCTGCGACTTCTTTTCCTTTCCTGAATTCCTGAAATTTGCTTTTGATGCTCCCTGAGTTAACTCTTTGCTAGGCAGGTCTGCTGTGCGAAACAAAGCTGATCCCTTGCAGAGACTGGACAGTAATCAAGCTTCCATGTAGCCTCTCTTAATCATTAATCTGAGAGGAGAGAAATTCAAGATTTGCAAATCGAACCTTTTCTGGCACTTTTTCTGAAGTGTAGCAAATGTACTTTTTCTGAAGGTAGTCAGAGAACCTGGTGATCAGAACTGCCTCCATGTGAGTGGGGCCTTCGCCTGGCTGTCAGTGGTCTAGGCCCTTTATAGAAATGAACAGGAAGTAACAACCTCTGTCTTCAGAGGTTCTGCTCTTAACAGCTCCAGAAGAGACATGGAGAGATGTATGGCTTCACAGTTTGCTGACAAGACTCCTTCAAGGTCTTTAGGAGTAACCTCTGTGGGTTGGGTAGGTCCTGGTTCTGAGGGCTTGTGATTGCACTGTGTGCAGGGCTGATGGAGACTCCCATATAGTGAGTCCCTGAGGAAGAATTCCTGGTGGGGAACGACATGCCAGTTCACCTCCTGACAGGGTTGGGAGCTCGAACCCAGGACAGTGCTGACTGCAAAGATCCCTTTTCCCACATCACCCTGTAAGACTCCTTGGTTGGGCCTTTGCTCAGTGCCTGCTGAATACACCCACTAAAATTTATCAAGTGGGAGTCACTCAACCACCAATGATGTCTTTGTTGGTCACCTTTGCTCTTGAACTGAAAGCCATCCCTTCACAAAGCCAGAGGCCTTGGCATGAGATAGGGAAATCAAAGCAGTCAGACACCCATGTTCTGTAGTCCATGGCCCAGGCCTCAGAGATAAATTGAGCATCCACAAAGCAGCTGGTGACTTCCTGAGTTAGTTCTGCTGTGCTTGCCCAGGCAAGGTGGCTTGGTGCTGGCCAGGTGGGGCAAGGCTACTCAAAGCAGCTTGGCCTCACTGGCAAAACTGAACTGGCAGAGGTTGGCAGGGAGAACCCCTATGCCCTGGGATAAGGCAGAGACTCAGAACTGGGGGTGCTGCTAGTGGAGGAACTGCCAGACCAACCAATGCTCTCCTATTCAGGGCCTTGTAGAATAGCGCTCCCTGTTGCCAGGCAGGAGGAATTGGGGGTTAGTAAGGAAGCAAAGGTGATGTGAGGGGCCCAGCCTTATTTCATCTTATTACATCTCTTTGGTAAGGTGTCCCAGATCCAACCTATGGGCAGACAGAGGGGAATACCCCCATTCCATTTGAGCCAGTGGCCCACTTACACCGTGCACTGCAGCCCCCCCCCCCCATAGTCTGAGCTGTTCTTTCAGGCCAAATGATTAAAACATAAACGTAGGAAGCCTCAACCTTCCTCCCTGTGTATGATGGGAGGAGTCACAAGGTACTTGGGGGAACCCACTCACCCCATCAGCCTGACCATCTCCTCTAGGACCCTGAGCCCCATGGCCTCAGCTGCACTTCCTCAGAAGCCCGTTCTCCAAACCAAGCTAAAACCATGAGCAGCAGGATGAAGTCATGCCTCATTTGAGGAGCAGCTAATATTAGCTTCCTGTTCACAGCTAATGAGGTGCGTGACCACTTCATCATCCTCCTGGGCGGCGGCATTGCAGTGAAGCTGCCTGTCTGTTCTCAACTTAGACTTTCACCAAGTCCCAGCTAAAAAGAGAGAACTAGTCATTTGGGAATCAGCTCTTTCCTAACACAAAAACATGAAAACCTACAGATTGCAATATCCCATTGGTTTTTTTTATTTGCTCCCTTTATGATCTATCTTTATTTTATTTTTCATGCATTGTATTTTTTGAACTTCAAACAATCATTTATTTTAGATCTTATTTGCAAGTGTTTGAGTTTTGTCCCCATTTCTGTATGGAATTAATTTTCATTTCCCAAGCATCGTGGCCTGAGAGAATGACAGATTCGGTTTCTGTCTTCAGGTTTGTAACCCAGTGTGTGTTCCGTATAGAAAAATGCATGGAGCATTTCTCCTCCATGTTCATTGAAGGAAACTGTTGACTCAATTTTTGGGGTACTGGGTCCCCTATATGTGACTACTAGACCCTTCTCTCCCACTTCTTTCTTTTAGGCCAACGTTTCCTTGCTGATGTTTTGTTTTGTTACTGGAGCCAGCAGTGAAAGATTGTGGAAGTCTCTTGCCACTACTGTGATTTTGTCAATATCTTTATTCACATCTATTAGGACCATTTGAAACACTTTTCTGGTCCACTCTTAGGTGCATATATGTTTAGGAGTTGGAGTTCTTTTAGACAAACACCCAGATTTTATCTATGTTAAAAGACTTTATTCTTGGAGGTGTGTAGGAGAACAAATGGTGCTTGTGAAACCACAGCAGTAATTAAAGAAAGATGCTAAGTCAGCCATGAGGCACAACTCAAAATACTCCACATGAAACAAGCCGGCCTTTTCATTCAGTTAACTCAATCTACCCATAAGCCCCTCTCCATACCTCTAAAGGCTTTTTAGCTTATTTATGTGTCTGTGTTCAAAGGGAGATGATTGCTGAATAAATCCTTCTACCACCTGTCATAGACTTCTCATTCAAAAGGAGAGATGGGAGAGCTGGCAGCAAAGATATGTGTTGTGATGTAAATCCCAATTATAAAAATGTCTCATTTTACATTGATAGAATAAAAAATATCACAAAAGACAACTAGGAAAGACCATTTACCTGAAAATTGACATCCAAGATATATAAAGCACTGGTCAAACTTTATTAAAAAAAAACTCCATGTAAAAATGAAGGGAGATATGAACAAAATTTCTCAAAGAAGACATATGGATGGTCAATGGGCATATGAAAAAATGCTTTTCATAACATCATCAAGGAAATGCAAATCCAAACAGCAATGAGATATCACTTCATACTTCTTCACAAAAAACAAAAACAAGTAGGGATATGGAGGAAAACAGATCTCACTCATGGCTACTGAGAATGTCAACTTTTTATGGACACTTCTCAAAAGAAAAACTAGAAATGAACTTTCATATGACCCAGAAACTATACTTCTTTTTTTTTTGTTTGTTTGTTTTTTGTTTTGGGGCCACACCCGTGACGCTCAGGGTTACTCCTGGCTATGCGCTCAGAAGTCGCTCCTGGCTTGGGGGACCATATGGGACACCGGGGGATCGAACCGCGGTCCATCCAAGGCTAACGCAGGCAAGGCAGGCACCTTACTTCTAGCGCCACCGCCTGGCCCCAGAAACTATACTTCTTGACATCTATCCTAAGATAGATAAACTTTATTCATAAAAGGCACCTGCATGGCTGTGTTAATTGCAACACTATTCATAATAGCCAGAATCTAGAAACAACCCAAGATGAGAGGATAAAAAAATTATGATTCATATACACAGTGGAATACTACTTGGCTTTAAGAAAAGATTAAATCATGCAATTTGCTGCTATCTGGATGTATGTAAAGAGTATCATGCTGAATGAGATTGGGATGAGAAGTAAAGAGACATACAGCATGATTTTTCATATATGCTATGTAATAAAACCAAGTAGGGGTAGAACAAATATCTAAAGGCAAGAGAAACTGAGAACCAGTCTTCAGCAGGAAACTTTGTATGGGAGACATAATAAGGGGACAACGGGACAGTGTTGGATGGATGTAAACATTTTGGTGGAGGTTGTGATATTGACTTTTTATGCACAAGACCCTGCATTAACAGGTGTGTAAACTGCAGTGTCTAAAATTAAAGCACGCACACAAAAAAGTTTTTAAATATATGAAGGTCCCAATCCCAACCACAATCATTGTATAAACTTGCTGCATAGACTCAGAGACTTTTCCTTCTCCAAACAGCCTAATTAGTAGCATCTGTGCATCCCACCTGTAGCATTGGTGATATCATCCATGGTCTTGGTGGACACAGAGACATGTACACCCCCTGAAGAATTCAGGACAGCATTGGAGACTTTACAAACCTTCAGGTAGAAGAGCCAAGGCTGCATCTTCATGGCCATTTGACTCTTGTGGCTCTCCAGCCTCCTGTACATTATGAATTCACCTACAGGACTCATTCTCCTGTGGACAATTACATCATAGCCCTGGGGCTGTGTCCCCAGCCTGGGAAGAGTTAGGAGCACCTTGAGGGGAGTAGCAGGTGTGAAGTTGAACATTGTACTTTCCAGAGTGTAGTGCTTAAGCCACACATGTGTGGGGACACTGGCTGACCAGAGAGATTATTGTCATTCTGACCATCCCCTCCCCACTCTCTGACCTGGCTGGGCTGTGTCTGGCCTGGCCCCTGCATTTCTCCTGCTATTTCAGAGAGTGGTCATTGAGAAACATAACATCTAAGTGTGGACACCCAGACTCTGACTGAGGTTGACACTCCTTCCTATTGGGCCTTGAAGATGGCCACACTGGTGGACTGCTGGAGAACATGTGGGCAGAGTCACCGTTACTGAAGGTTGCTGGTCTGCTCATTCCTCTGGGGGCACCTTTGTCCCAGGAAGTGAGTGGCTGCTCAAACTCTGAGTCTAATGGCACAGAACTGCGTGGCTTCTAGAGTGCTCAAGGTGGTAGATGGCTGAGTGTTGTGGCAAAGGTGAGTGTTTAATAAATCATGGAACATTTCACAGTGGCACTGGGAGAGATGGCAACAGGGATAAGGGTTGTGATTTAAAGCTGTATTAAAGATATAGCATGGGATGTGCAGAGATAAGACAGGGGTTAAGGTGCTTGCTTTGCATGGAGCTGATCCCTGGCAATGCATCTATCTGATCCACTAGTCACTTCCAGGAGTGACCTCTGAGTACAGAACCAAAAGGAATCCCTGAGCACATTGCATGTGGCCTCAATTCTTCCCAAATGTTTGAATAAGGGTGCAGAAGAGTAAGAGTATATTGCATGTGTGAGTCTCTGAGTTCAGTCCCTGGCATACCACACACACACATAAACACACATGCATGTGACTTCAGAAATGTAGTGCATGTATGAGGACATGCTTTTGATCCCTGACTTTGGCCCACTAGGTCATAGTAAAACAATTCCAGGAATCGGAATTATAGTGTAGCAGGCAGGTGCTGTCTTGCACACAGCTGACCCAGGTTCAATCTTCAGCATCCCATACAATTCCCTGAGCACCTCCAGGAGTGATTCCTAAGTGCAGAGCCAGAAGTGAGCCCTCAACACCACTGGCTGTGACCCCAAAACAAAACAAAGCAAAAAAAAATAAAAACAATTTCAATTACAACTGTTCCTGAGTGACAGTTGAGTGCTCTCTCCAGGGACCTATTTAGGGACTTTCTGAGGAATGTTAACTGCCTCTGAGGTGACAGGAGCAGCATATGGACACCCAGTGGGTGAACTCTTTGTCTTGCATCCTCATTGCCCATAAAATGTCCACAAAGCCCTCCTCTGGCTGCATCAGCTGAAGGATTTGCAAGGCTCTCCAAAGATTCTGGGTTCTGTGAGAGCTCACAAGTTGAGGCCTATCTCTGAGTGGCCACGGAACACAACATATGGGGGACCAGGTTCTATGACTGGGGAGGTCACTGCAGGGGACAACTTGTTGTGTCTACTCAGCAGTAACTGTGAGACTGGGAGAGCTGAGACAACACAGAAACATGTTGCTCTGCTGACCTCATTCAGTCTGAAGCCCCTTCTCCTGACTGTGAGGAGCCTGCAGAGTGCCCCAGGACTTAAATTGGCAAAACATTTCTGCTCCAAGTTGGGTTTCAAGGCATTCCTTAGTGCTGTTCTTTTTTCTTTCTTTAAAAAATGTTTGTGCAAAAACAATAAAAAAAAATGTTTGTGTGGTTTTTGTTTGTTTGCTTGGGGTCACACCTGGTGATGCTTAAGAATTACTCCTGGCTCTGCATTCAGGATTCATTCCAGGCAGGCTCTGCGACCATATTGGTTGTAGGGAAGTGAAAGTGGTTTAGCTACGTACAAGACAAAAACCCTACCTGCGGTAGTATCTTTCCAGCCCTTTTATTTCTTTAAAAAATATTATGCTAACCATTTTATTTTATTTTGGGTTTTTGGGCCACACCCGGTGACACTCAGGGGTTACTCCTGGCTATGCACTCAGAAATCACTCCTGGCTAGGGGGACCATATGAGACGCCAGGGGATTAAACTGCAGTCCATCCTAGGCTAGCACAAGCAAGGCAGACGCCTTACCCCTTGCACCATCGCTCTGGCCCCTATGTTAACCATTTTAAAACCTAGTTTCTTTCCTAAGCTTTCTACACAGTGTTTAGAAATAAAATGTCCTTTTAAAGTTTTTCCTCCTTGAAACTTAGCATGATTTTGAAACTTTTAACCAGTGACTTTTCTGCATGCTCTTTATCACTGATAAATTTTCTAATGGAAACATATTTAGATTTGTAAAGACATTTTACCAATATCTGTGCTGCTTCTAGTTTCCCTCTTCTGGGGGGTCAGTGTTGGGTCACACCTAGTATTGTTCATGCATTACTCCTGGCAGTTCTTTGGGGACCATAAGTGGTGCGGGGATGTAATCAGGGTACCCCATATCCAAGATAAGCCTTGTAGTTTCCCTTGCTCTCATCTTACTTTCCAGGTTTATTTTTTTGCTGAAATACATCCGTTCTTTCTGAGATCTAGGGGTAATAATCTCTTTTATACAATAATCTCTTTTATATAATAATCTCTTTTATACATCTCTTTTATATAATGCCATTATCCCACCCCCTACTATCATTCATCAGGGGAATATTTCTTTTTTTTGGGGGGGGCACACCCGGCGGTGCTCAGGGTTACTCCTGGCTGTCTGCTCAGAAATAGCTCCTGGCAGGCATGGGGGACCATATGGGACACCGGGATTCGAACCAACCACCTTTGGTCCTGGATCGGCTGCTTACAAGGCAAACACCGCTGTGCTATCTCTCCAGGCCCAGGGGAAGATTTCTAACTGTTCCCAACTTACTTTGGAGCTATTCTTACATTTATATATATATATTTATATAAAATATGTATGCATATATGTATATAAATAAATAAGTATATATAAATATGTATATATAAATCTTTATTTAAACACCATGATTACCAGCATGATTGTAGTTGGGTTTCAGTCATAAACAGAACACCCCCCTTCACCAGTGCAACATTCCCACCACCAATGCCCCCTCCCTCCTTCTCTTGTGACTTGAGTTCACCACCAACTAATAGTTCATTTCTTCTGAAATATTTTTATGTAGCTTTTTCTTGTACTTCCACAACTTATCTAGCCTCTGTATGAATGTGAATTTAATTTAATTTATTCTGCTCGTGTATCATGTTCTCTTTCAGTCTGACCATTCCTGTGTGTATTTGATTTTGGAAAATTCTTGGAAATTATCTCTTTCTGAAAGTTCGATGAACACACCTTTTTTTGTTTGTGTGTCTTTGTTTTGGGACCATACCCAGTGGTGCTCAGGAGACAATATGGTGCCAGAGATCATCCACTGAGCCTCTGGCGTGTAATGTGTGTACACTAGTTCATTAAACTGTCTGCTCACCCCATCTTGACATCATAACATGTCCCAATAAATTTACCATAGAACTTTATTCTCTTTCTCTGCTGCCTTATCTGAGATGTCCTCAATTGTAACTTGCAATTTATTAACTCCTGGCATTTGTCTTTAAAACCTCAGCTATTCATATGAGGTCCTTAAAAAAGAAATAACTATATATTTTTGTTTGTTTTTGGTTTTTGGGCCACACCCAGCGGTGCTCAGGGGTTACTCCTGGCTGTCTGCTCAGAAATAGCTCCTGGCAGGCACGGGGGACCACATGGGACACCGGGATTCGAACCAACCACCTTTGATCCTGGATCGGCTGCTTGCAAGGCAAACGCCGCTGTGCTATCTCTCCGGGCCCGCAATAACTATATTTTTCATGTGACATTTGTGTATGTGGGGAAAAGCTCCCAATCAGAGCTGGCTGGGAGGGGGGGGGGACAGTCATCAGTGTTATCCCCAGAAGTGGGGGAACTGCAGCACCAGGAATAGAACAAGGTGACTCTCTCCCCACACCAGATATGTGCTCTGGTTTTTGGATTACATCTATTTTATATCAGCTAGTTCTGATTCTAAGTAAATAGTAGGGCATATATTCTGTATTATAAGCTCCTATCCTTATTGGTTTAGTGGTTGCTATTTTTTTCCTTGATTTTTGTTTTGTTTTATTTTTGAGTCACACCCAGTCGTGCTCAAGGCTTACTCTTGGCTCTACATGCAGGGATCACTCCTGGTGGGCTGAGGGGAGGTGGAAAACATATGGGGTGTTGGGGATCCTCTGATTGGTGCAAGACAATTACCTTAGTTATCTATCTCTTAGTTTACTATCTCTTCAGCCCTTAATCATTTTAGTGATTTTATTATTATTATTATTATTATTTTGTTTTTTTGAGTTATACCCGGCAGCGCTCAGGGGTTACTCCTGGCTCTACACTCAGAAATTGCTCCTGGCAGGCTCGGGAGACCATCTGGGATGCCGGGATTCAAACCACCATTCTTCTGCATGCTAGGCAAACACCCTACCTCCATGCTACCTCTCCGGCCCATTTTTAGTGATTTTAAGCAAAGTTTTCTGTTTAAACATTTCTTTCATTAAGCATAGTCTCCTTGGTTTTAGTTTTTGTATATGGTTCATGGCTAGAGATAACTTTAAAGGGGCTCCATGTGGTGTTGGCAGTCAAATCTGGGGTCTTACCATGCAAAATAGATGCTCCACATCTGAGCCATCTCCAAGACCTTAAAAATGTATCCTTTACCTTTATTTTTCGTATTTTTTATCTTAAGAAATATTCCCTTCATATATATGAGCACAGAGATTAGTACCAATACTATATTTTACCCCTAGAAATAAAATTGCCCAAATGTTCTCATACATATTCAGATTTTTAAGAGTAATATATGTCTTTAAATTATAGCATTTTAGATGCTTAAAGTGTATTTTAATATATGCTTAAGTACACATCTTATTCACTTTTTATTTCCTTCTGTTGCCATAGAAAGCTGACAGCTATCCCAAAGCTGTGCATTGGAGCATAGATGCAGTTATTCATATTTATGCACATACATTTAGACGCATATATTACACAGTAATAGATCCTTAGTTTACATTGTTTTGCAATTCTCAGAATTTACTAGCATAGTCTGTTGTGCTGCTACAATGTCCCTCTTTTATTTTAGGCAGCTTCTAAGATCTATGGGCATAAAGGGCAGGATTTGTTTATGCCTCTCACCATGCACGTGTCCGGGTATCTATCAAATGAATTAGTGGAAGTAGAATAGCTGGGTCTGAGACTGGATTCGTTGCCAGGATTGTTTGCTCTGTTGTTGTTGTTGTTGTTGTTGTTGTTTTTCTGGTGTGTGTGTGTGAGGGGAGACAGATCCATCTGTGCTCAGGGCTTTCTCCTGACTCTGAGCTCAGAGATCCTGGTGGGGCTTGAGAGTCACTACATAGAACCAGGACTCAAACATGGATCAGGTGCATAAAAAGCAAGGTTCTTAGCCACTGTTTCTATTCCCTATGGCCCTCATTGTCAGTTTTACTAGCTTGTTCCAAGCTATTGCCTAGGTAGTGTGACTACTTAACCATATACAAGAACGCTCATTTCTTCACTGTGACTGATCCCTTATAGTTGATTCCACTCTTTTGGTCAGCTTTCTTGAACTATGATCAGCTACAATAAAAAAGGATAGATTTCAATGCACACTTTAATGAGTTGTAATGATGCACCCATTCCATAATTCAGCGAACAACACCACAAAAGTTTCTTTTGTACCCCCACTTAGATGTTTTCTTTCCCATGCAGCCCCCTTGCTTGTGGCACAGCATCTTTGAGGTGAAATCTTTGAGGCGGGGCCAGAGAGATAGCATGGAGGTAGGGTGTTTGCCTTGCATGCAGAAGGATGGTGGTTCGAATCCTGTCATCCCATATAATCCCCTGAGCCTGCCAGGAGCAATTTCTGAGCTTAAAGCCAGGAGTAACCCCTGGGTACTGCCGGGCACACCCGGGCACACCCATAAACCCCCCAAAAAAATTCCTCCATGCTATAACAGACATCAATAGCTTTTATCCTTTCAGTGCTGAGTCCTTGGTGCTCATCTCCAAGGAACATTCAATTTGAGGTTTTTGGAACTTGACATAGTGTTTATATCCTGGTCTTTAAGAGGCCTGGGTGGATAACCTAGGACTAGAACGTATCTCAGTTGGATTGGCAAGTTTTTGCTATCTGTTTGGGAAACTGTATACTTTCCATAGTGGCTGTTCGTTCCAGCCACCACCACTTGCTTGGCTTCTGTGCCAACACAGTCTTAATATAAGTGACTGGAGGGATGCATTTCCTGCTAAGCTGCTAAGTGTTTTCCCAGGAGTCCCCTACAGAATTCTGCCAAGCACTTACTCTTCACATTTCTGCTCATTTTAAACCACATCGCTTGCCTCTTCATATTCAGTTATAGGCATCCTTTATATATTTTGAATAAAAACACTTGATAATAAGATAGGGACTTTGCAAATGTTTCTATTAGATTTTAGGTTGACTTTATGTTTCTTTACACTGCCTTTTAAAGAGTTATGGTTCTTTCATTTTTTATATTTAACTTTTTGGTTTTTAAACATTTTTTGGAAGTTGTCAAAGTTTTTTTTTCTTTTATAAAATCCTTATTTAAGCACCATAATTACAAACATCATTGTAGTTGGATTTCAGTCATAAACAGAACACCCCCCTTCACCAGTGCAACCTTCCCACCACCAATGCTCCACATCCTCCTCACCCACCCCTGCCTGTATTCAAGACAGGCATTCTATATCAAAGTATTTTCTTCCTTTTTTTTTTATAAATTATCTTTATTTAAACATCGTGATTACAAATATAATTGTAGTTGTATGATTACAGTCATGTAAAGAGCACCCCCCTTCACCAGTGCAGGATTCCCACCACCAATTTCCCAGATCTACCTACTCCCCACCCCACCCACACCTGTACTCGAGACAGGCTTTCTTTTTCCCTTCATTCATTCATATTGTTATGATAGTTTTCAGTGTAGTTATTTCTCTAACTGCACTTATCACTCTATGTGGGAGCTTCATGTCATGAGCTGCACCTACATGGGAAGATGGGGGGAAATAAGGGTTGGGACTGAGGCAGTAAAATATTAGAAATAATTTTAAACATTTTTAATAACAATTGTATTGCTTGGAATCAGGTCCTTGCACATGCTAGGCCTGTGTTCTATTACTTGAGTCCTGTCCCTGACTATTTAATATTTTATTTATATTTTGATTGGGGGGGAAATATTCCTTGTGTTGCTCATGGTTTACTCCTGGTTCTGTGCTCAGGGATTTTTCCAGGTGGGCTTCAGGGACCATATTTGGTGCTGAGGATCGAATTGAGGTCAGCTACATGCAAGGCAAGCAAACACGACTTGTGCTATAACTCTTACCCCCTATGAAATATTTTCCCTTTAAAAATCAATTATGTCCATTTAGAAATAGAAAGCCTTTAAAAGCTCCATATTTAATTAGCAAATATCTCACTTATTTTACATTTGTGGCTGTGTGTTTATTTAAAAGTAACACTAGATTTTGAAATGTCCCTCAATTTGAAGATGTAACTAAAATGGAACTCTCTTTAGCAAAAGTCCTTATTTTAGATTAGCATTGGCTCATAAAAATAGAATGCAAGGGCCCGGAGAGATAGCACAGCAGCGTTTGCCTTGCAAGCAGCCGATCCAGGACCAAAGGTGGTTGGTTCGAATCCTGGTGTCCCATATGGTCTCTCGTGCCTGCCAGAAGCTATTTCTGAGCAGACAGCCAGGAGTAACCCCTGAGCAACACCGGGTATGGCCCAAAAACAAAACAAAACAAAAAAAATAGAATGCAAGCCATGAATGTAATTATATGGGCAATTTAAATTTTTTCTAGTAGCTGCATTAAAAAATTTAAATAGATGAATTAACCTAAATATATCCAAAATGCTATCAAATGCATCATCAACATATGAATTAATGAGCTCGTTCGTTTTTCTTTCATATGTTCACTCCTTCCTTGCATTTTAAATGTATATAAGAGGGCCATAAAGAGAGTCCAGCTGGTGGTGCACGTGCCCTGCTCAGGTTGAATCCTGGCACCCTGGAGAAGCATTAGGAGTGATCCTTGAGCACAGAACCTGAGTAGCCACTGCGCATCACTGGTGTGGCCCCCAAACTAAAGTAAACTAAAATCAAATGTACGGAGAATGTATGAGTGTTGCAAAAGTTGCTGTTCCCAGTGCCGGGTCTTATAGGCAATATATAGCGTTTCCAGAGAAGAAAACAGGACCCAGTGTCCATGCAAACCATGCTGTTAGCTCTGGCTGGGAAACAGAGACCACTCAGTGGGGACGTTTCCTGGGTCCAGCTAGGAAGGTCTCCAAAGTCCTGCTCATGACAGGAAGGCTGTTAGTAGATACAAAGGAAGGGGTGCTCTGGGCTGGACCTGTATTCCGAGTTTCTCTCCTAGGTGAGATTGTTCTAAGACTCCTATAGGGTGGGGCTCTCTGGTCACAATCCCCCCAGATAGGTCAAGATGGGTCACCTTTCCTCCCAGGCCCCCTATGTTTGGCAATTAGAACCTCTGGGTTCTAATTTGACCACAGGACCCCAATGCAGTCCCAACTCTCTATTTCCTGGAGTTCTGAACCCTCCCACCAGAGCCAAGGCTGCCCAGGAGCTTGTTTGGGTCCTTCCCCACAAGATTTGAGGCACAGAGCGGCAGGGCTGGGGGCTCAGCGGCCCAGTGAAGGCCCAGGGCCACCCAGGGGGCTGCCTTGCCCTGTGCGGGCATCTAGGCAGCTGTAGAGCTCCAGTAAAGGCCCCGCGGGAGACCCCTCTTTTCCAAGGCTCTCTGTCTGGAAGGCCGCATCTTCCAGATGAGCCACCGGGTGAGTTTCTTTGGTCTGCTGGGGTCAAGGGGGTGGAGGGCAGAGGTTGCAGCCTAAGTCATCTCTTGTAGCACCTCCACGGAGCCCCATTTGTCCAGGTTGGGGACGTGCCCTGGAGACGGCACCCCTGCCCACATGAGTTCCACACCCGACTTCTGGGTGCCTTGGTGTGTTATGAGGGTCCCAGAACCCCGAGATTTTTCCTTTTCCAGGACTGCTCGTTGTTGCTTCTCTTTGTGCCAATTGGGTTTCCAGAAGGTTCTTAGCATAGGGAAGGCTTGTGGTGAGTCTTCCCCCCCAAAAAAAACCTTCCTGGATGAGCAGAGTGGGGAATCCAGGGCAGCCTCAGAGACCCCAGATGCTCCTTTTCCATCCCAGCTCATTTGGGGATCGGACAGCAGCTGAGAGCAAGACATCAGGCCCGTCAGGATCACTCAACTCAGGAAATTCCAAGTTCCTCGGTGCAGCCCATGGATTTTCCACATTTGGTTCTTTAGCCCAGACCTTCCTCCAGAGCCCGGCTCCCGAAGTCACCTGCTATGCCATTTCTTAGTTGATATTTCAAGGGGTGGCCATGGCATGAGACTAAGAGGTCACCTGGTAGGAATGAGGCTGTGGAAGAAGAAAAGAAGATAGGATGGAGCCCTGGTTGGTGAAAGGTTGAGAAATACTAAACACCTATGGCTGAATTTAAGCCTTACTTAAACTTCTACTTGCAACCCCTTTTTGCTTGAGAAAGCAACGCAAGCCAAGTGCTGCCAATAATACCTCAGTTTCGTTCCACAGTTCATTTTGAATTCATTTTTGGTGGTTGTATGTCCAGACGTCTTCTATTGTTGGCATCATTTTTGCAACCCCACACTAGTTTCTGTTGAAGGAACTAGAGACTGGGTGATGGTCAAAAGTATGTGACCTATATGCCTAGTGACTTAGTATAGCAGATTCATTTCTTTTTTGTTTGTTTGTTTGTTTGTTTGTTTTGGGGTCACATCCAGCGGTGCTCAGGGGTTACTCCTGGCTCTGCACTCAGAAATTGCTCCTGGCAGGCTTGGGGGACCACATAGGATGCCGGGATTCGAACCATCGTCCTTCTGCATGCAAGGCAAACACCTTACCTCCATGCTATCCCT
The DNA here is from genome assembly GCF_024139225.1 of Suncus etruscus. NCBI lineage: Eukaryota > Metazoa > Chordata > Mammalia > Eulipotyphla > Soricidae > Suncus > Suncus etruscus. The sequence continues at coordinate 25,368,740 of NC_064860.1, read as the reverse complement.
CTGGCCCCAGCAGATTCATTTCTGGTTCCTGTCTTTGTCCATCAGTTGTTCAATGCTCTCCTCCCTGGAAAAGTTTAGGGCCAGATTCTCTCTCTCTCTCTCTCTCTCTCTCTCTCTCTCTCTCTCTCTCTCTCTCTCTCTCTCTCTCTCATTCCACAGACCTCTGCATAGTGATCCTGGAGCTAGTCATAATTTAGATAAATTATTAATAAGACAGTATTGACTATACTTCTATATAAAGAAAGATTGTGCTCATAGCGATAAGAATAACTGATAGGAGAACCACCATGTATGAAGCATTTCGTAAATATCAGCCTTTACTTTCACAACAACCCTTTGGGGAAATCCTGAATGAGGATTAGAAACTTGGGAAAAAAGGAAACTACATTTGCTGCTGACATGTTAATACATATAGAAAACCCTGATGGATTGAAAATCTGTTAGAAATAATAAAAGTGTCTGATTATAAAATCAGCAACGCCAAACCTGTTGCATTCTACATCCAAACCATGAGCTAAAGAAACAAGAAACAGAGGAAACATTCTGTTTATAATCACATCAGAAAGAACTAAATTCCTAGGGCTGAATTTACAGAGGAGAAGAAAGACCTATACAAGGAAAATTGCCAAGCTCTGGAAGGATATAGAACAAATACAAAAGATTGGAATATTTTTCATATGGAAACGTGGGAAATATTAATGGAGTTGAAATATTCATGTTACTAAAAGCAATATACAGATTGAAAGCAATCCTTGTCAAAATTCTTTGATGCTTTTATAGAAACAGAATGAAAAATACTAATATTTACATGGAACCACAAGAGACCCAGAATAGCTAAAAGCAATTTTGAGAATAAGAGGGAAAATGAAGGCATTTTATTACTCAACTTCAACCAAGATCTCAAACAGTAATTAAAGCACTATGGTACTAGAATAAAACTACACAGATCAATGGAGTAGAATCAAGAGCCTAGACACAAACTCACATATATTAACACTTGAGTTATGCCCACTCAATGGAGAAAGAAAATCTGTTCAACATGTCAGGAAAACTGAGCTGCCACTTAAAAAAGGATGCAAATGAACCAAACACTTGGATATAAGACCATAGCATACATAGAAGACATGCTCTGTGATAGTACCATTAGAGATATCTTTGGGAACCCAATCCTGATATCAGAGAAAATAACAGAAAAAAATAAACAAGTGGGGTATGTCAAGTGAAAAAAGCTTCTATGTGTCAAAAGAAAACATCAGCAAAATGAAAAAAAAAAAAAAACGGGCTGGAGTGGTGGCGCGAATGGTAAGGCATCTGCCTTGCCTGTGCTAGCACAGGACAGACCATGGTTCAATCCCCCAACATCCCATATGGTCCCCCAAGCCAGGAGAGATTTCTGAGCACATAGCCAGAAGTAACCCCTGAGCATCACTGCCCCCCCCCAAAAAAAGAACAGGAGAAAATATTTGCATACTACACATCTGATAAGGGGCTAAATATCCAACACAAATGAAGAAATTGTGCAACTCACATAACACATAAATAAACAGTAGAAAGAAAAAGTAGGCAAATGCTTTGAGCAGACGCTTCTAGGAAGACATATAGATGTCCAACAGGCACATTGCCGCTGCCTGGTAAGCAGTGCAGATCAGACCCAGTCTCTATTCTCCAGTGAGAATGTCTTTTAGCAAAGAGACCAGTAACAAGTTCCAGCAACAAAGTGAGGGAAAGTGACTGTGCAGATGGGAACAGAATTGATGCTGCCTCTACGAACACTGCATGAACTTCCTCAGAAAACTCAAGCTAGAACCACCATAGACCCAGCAACCCCATTTCTGCTTTTTTTGGGGGGGTGGCCACACCCGGTGACGCTCAGGGGTCATAGCTCCTGGCTATGCACTCAGAAGTCGCTCCTGGCTTGGGGGACCATATGGGACACCAGGGGATCAAACCGTGGTCCATCCTAGGCTAGCGCCACCACACCGGCCCCCCACTTCTGCTTTTCTTTCAAACAGAATGAGACCATGAACTCAGAGTTACACACACACACACACACACACACACACACACACACACACACACACACACACACACACACACACACACCAGTGTTTACTGCAGTTTCCATTCATAGCTAAATGGAAGCAATTGGAATGCTATGGATAGATAACTGGAGGGTCTTTGGGACCAGAGATAGTACAAGAAGTTAGGAGCTTGCCTGGAAAACAACCAGCCCCAGTTTGATCACCATATAGCATATGGTTTTCCATCCCCCAGGAGTATCCCTGAGCACCACTAGGTGTGGTCCAAATCACCCCTCCCAAAGAGAATGGAAGATCTTTAAATGCTGTTCCACTATAAAAGCTAAGGTCGCAAATTTCAGCAGCATGGAATAAATAATTGGGAATTATGAAATCAAAAGAAGGAAATTGGGATATTTACCCTATGTGAGGAACGGAAGAAAACAATGCAGGTGAACCATACAGTAACTAGAAAGAAATACTTGGATGTCAACACAGAATGGTGAGAGAGAGAAAGAGCAGTGGTGCTTATATTAATAAAACATAGTTTAGGGGCTAGGGAAGTAGGGCACAACTTAAGACAGACCCCATTTACAACCCCTAAGCACTACCAGGGGTGGACCCTAGCATAGAACCATGATTAGCTGCTGAGAACTTCCAGGTGTAGCCCAAGTAATAATTATATTAATTTATAATTAATAAAATAAAGATGTGTGGGTCCGGAGAGATAGCACGGAGGTAAGGTGCCTTTCATGCGGAAGAATGGTGATTCAAATCTCGGCATCCCATATGGTCTCCTGTGCCTGCCAGGGGGGATTTCTGAGTATAGAGCCAGGAGTAACTCCTGAGCGCTTCCAGGTGTGACCCACAAAAACCAAAAATAAATAAATAAATAAATAAATAAAATAAAGATGTGAAATTATGTGAAAAATACATTGTGGATTTATATAAGAGCAGCCCAGATGTATTTGACCTACCACCTCCTTTTTAGAAAAAAAAATAATTCCCCTCCAGAGTCTACCATATTCAGGCAGAGGCTGAAAGCATCAGCAATGCCACCAAGACTATGACTAGGCTCCCTTGGATGTTCCAGCACCCCTGGAACAGTGACATCAGGTGCACAAAGGCTGGATGTGTGGCCCATCAGGCCCCTCTGAGGTTGCCATCCAGTTTTCCTTGACACCCCTGCAAACCGTCCACTGCTCAAGAAGCCAGAGCCAGTAGCTCATCTGTATTTCCCAGTCACCAAAATGAAGTGGACAATGGGATATAGAGTGACCAGCAGCTTCTGAATGGGTATGTTAGCAGGAGTTCGTGCAGAGGGTCAGCCAGATAGAAATAACACTGCTACTTTTTCACTGTCGGCGAAGCCACTGCCCTGTTATGTCTCCTTACCAGGGCCTAGAAAATTTTGAAAATGCTCAGACAGATGTGAGAGACTTCCTTCCCAAAGCAGAATGGCAGGAAGAAATCTCTAATCTTGCACACAAAAAAGCAACTTCTTCAAATTCACATACTAAGTCCCAAGGAGCTGGGTGCCCTGGCCTTCTTATTTCCCATCCTCTACTCATAATCAATTGTAAACGAAGCTAGTAAGGTCAGATCTAAGTTGTAGAGTCACTGGTGAGGTCAGAGTCATTGGACGTAGAAGTTACTGGTGAGGTCATATCTCAGGCAAGTAAAGCACTCACGAAGAAGCATCCGCCAGCCACTTCAGTTTATTGTAGGTGACAAATAAACTCAGTTTATTGTAGGTGGGAAATGGATATTTATTTTAGGGGAGAGAACGGTGTGAACTCTGTGTCAGCCAAACAGGTAGGATGTGAGAGGGGTGTGTGCTTCTGTATTTAGGGAAGAAAAAGTAGGGATTAGGGAAAACAGGATGTCTGCTCTGGATGTTAAAACAGGGTGTGTGCTTAAGGTGATTAGCTACATCTCCTGCCTTCTTAACTTTATAGAAAAATGCAGAAATGTGAGGTAAAAGAAAGTAATTTGTGCCCCAAGGTTCTATGTAAAAGGCAAATATGTCTATCTATAGACATATGCCTGGTCTGTATTGTGAATTGGGGGACAAAAAATATGTCTATCTAAAAGGTAAAAGGGGTGGTAGTTTTTTGCTTAGGTGCAGTGAAAGTTGGAAAAAATAGAAAGAAAAAACTTTTAGCCTAAAACAGGGTATCGCTAACCATGAAGCATACTGCCTTATGGCAGGATCAACTACAGACTCCAGGCATGCTAGTTTGTATAACCCCAAAGTCTTTCTTCACAGTCCCAGGAAAGGTTCTTCTCAATCATGGTTGTCACAGTCTGGCTCCAATAATTAGGTATATTGGTGTTTTCACAGATCCTATGTCAAAGACAGGAGGGTATCTTAAAGCGTCTCCTGGTATCATCTCACTGTTAGGTAGTGAGGCAGGAAAATATGCCTTCAAATAAAGTCATTGTTGATTTCCAAGGTGGCATATGAGCCCACCTTGGGGCAAGTAGGTGCCAGGGCAGTGCTAGGCCACCCCTTTATCAACTAATGTTATTCAAATGCAAACTCTAGGGAACCAGAACAGATACAATTATGCAGGTGGTGTTTTGCCCCAGTGTCTGCTGATGTTTTAGCCAAGTCTAATGGATGAGGGTGTTTGATGATTGCTTGTCTGCATCTATATGATACAATGGGAGAACTGATTCTCCACAATTGAGTTTGAAAGGATTGAAAAGAAGGGGTACTTGAGCACTTGGGGAGGTAGATAGGCACTCTTATAGGTGTAGTGTAGGGATTCCTTGGGACTCTGTTCAAGGAGACCATCAGGTTCATGAGATCAAGTCAGATGCTTTAACTATGGCAAAAAAAATGGGGCATTTATGTAGAGACTGTGGATGCAATCCTTTTCTGCTCCAGGTCCTGGACCTACCCCTTCAAGGCCAAGACTTAATCATCCTGTCACAGGAAACTGGGCCAGGAGTCAATCCTAGGTCCCACAAAATCAGGGAACTTTTTTGTCAATATTTTAGCTTCCCAACTCAGCCTAAGAGAACTCCACAGCATAAGCTCATTAAAGCCTGCCACTTCAGGAAGCTGTGCCCTTGATATACCCTGCCCTGAAGAATTAACCATAAGACCTGCCCTTAAAAGATAAGACCTGGCATAAAAGAGTCAATTCCTTATGGAAATGTGAGTCTGATAATGGGGAAAGCAATCTGACTTTTAAAGGTATTTCTGTTCATCTAGGAATTATAGATTTGGACCACTTTGGAGAAATAATAGTCTTGTTTCCATGCCCACAGTTTCAATGTTTATAAAAGTTTAAAACATAGCTTAAATTTTGTTATTGCCTTACATCATGCCTGGCAAATCAGAACCCATCAGGGATGGGGGTTTCAGATGCTTCTGCTAATCTACTAATAGCTTTTACTGCTAAATTTAAAGAAGAAAATCCAGTGTTAACCCTTGAAATTCAATTCAAGGCACGAAGTTTGAAGTAATGTTTGACTTCGGTGCTGTAGTTTCTGTCTTTGCTCCCTGCATCTGGGCTTTGCAGGATATAGCTTATAACCTGGAAGGAATAGGTGGTGTTTTGCCCCCAGTGTCTGCTGATGGTTAAGCCAAGCCTAATGGATGAGGGTGTTTGATGATTGTGTATCTGTGTCTGTGTAATACAATGGGAGAACTGATTCCCCACAACTGAGTTTGGAAGGATTAAAAAATAAGGGGTACTTGGGTCCTTGGGGGAGATGGATAGGCACTCTTGTGGGTGTAATGTAGGGATTCAGTACACAGAAAATCATCACAACAGTATTCTAGGTGCTGGAGATATTATACAAGGGTTTAGAAGATGCTTACCTTTCACACAACCCCCTTCTGCCAATCTGGGTTTAATCCCTAGCACATCACATGGTCCATGAGCTTATGAGGAGTAATTGCTCCATGCAGAACCTGGAGTACCCCTGAGCACCACTCAAAAATAGAGAATTAAAAAAAAATAAAACTATACCCCCAAGTCAAAGCACTGTTGAAGAAAAGGGTGGTTCAGAGGTACCACCACAGAAGATGAGAGAAGGCAGAGAATATGCTGAGGTATACATGCTGCTAGCAGGTAGGGAGCAAGTGAATCAGGACTTGGTACCCCAAGGCTGTGGGCAGGGGAGGAGCCCCAACTGGTGCTAATGGATACAGTAGTATGACCAGCCATCATTCACCATATGGTTATTTTTTTCCAGTGCCTGGGATACATGTGGCACCTTTTCTGGATGTGCCATGAGGAATCAGAGGATGGGGAGACTGGAGAGGGGCTGAGTCTGCATACACAGGAAGGCAGAGCAGACAGCTATGGAAAGCAGCTTAATGTGATGAGGCAATGCTCGGGGCTATGCTTTTGCATTAGCAGGGAAATCCTCCACATGATCCTGCTTTTAAGTAATGGGAGTCATTCTGAATTGTTAAAATGAGACAATTGTGAAGCTGTGAAAGTAGACAAAGCCATGTTTCATCTTGGGGACATGTGTCTTTAAAGATATCAAGAAATCCACAGGTTTGGTGGTGGTGAGTTATAATCTAATTAGTTGGCAATTGTCATAAATTATTAAACCACCACAACATTGTACCTAATTAAATTTCAAGGTCTATTAAAGCTTATAGGCACTTACACTGATATTTTTGAAACCCTTTTCCACAGAGTGGGCATCTGTATTATTTTGTGTAGGGGAGGGAGACTACCTGCAGAGAATACCCCAAAATACACTTGGTCTCACACATCCTCTGTCATGGTCATTCTGAGGAGCCTCCCCCCACAGTGCTCCAAGAGCAGCAATAGGACCTAAAGAACTGATTGCTAAAGAAGGTTCTCAATAAAGATTTTTCAGGGGAAATGGGGCAGAACTCAGAGAGCCATATGTCTAGGACCAAAGACAGGGACCAGAGAATTCTCTGGCACTGAGGGGTCCTATTCTGGGGGCGTCTTAGGGTGCATTGGTTGTCGCAGCTCCCCTTTCTCATGCATGGTCTTCATCTCTGACTGGTACTGACTCACAGAGAATTTCTGAGTGCCTATACCTGACTTGGTGTCCCACAGCAGTGGGGAAAGGAGCTGAGAGTCCAGGGCAGGGTCTGGAAGGAAGAAGGGCAGTACTCCAGAGCCAGGCCAGGCCATTCTGTCGGTGAAGTGGGTTCTCCAGGTGGATGACTGAGCTGATGGAGAAGTTGGTGGTTCAGGCATTTAGTCATAGGTTCAGGTGCATGTTTCCCACAAAAGATGGTGAACACTGAGGGGCAATGCTTTAAATTGGAGATAAAATACTGTGCTTAAGCAGACACAGTCACAGTTAGTAACAGGGCCATGGAGAGAGTGCCAATGGATGGAACACATGTCTTGCATATGCAAGGCCACAAGTTTGATTCTTACACTGTATCATGCAAGGACCAAACTTGAGGAAGGAGTTGTGCATTCCCGGGAATTTGGGATTCCCGAATCTATGCAGTTTCGAATCTGCAGTGTCATCTGGCTGTCTATGAAGCTGAGACCAGAGAAGGCATTCCCAGTGCCTGCTGCTGCACAGGACAGAGTGCCCATCACCAGTGCTCCTCAGAATCTCCAGCACAGGCTGACTTGTGGCCCCTCATGCCATCCATGCTCTTGGTCAGTACCAAGATAAGAATGACGAGAACAGAGTTGACTCAGATCCTCATCCCACTTGACTTCAGCCAAGTGCTCCCTGTCTGACTCTCTCCCCTCCAGAGCTTCAACTCATTATCCTCATTATGGCTTTTTTGTTGCCCCTCAGAGGCCACCATGAACCTTTAAAGATGATTTATGCCAAGCGACTGGCACGCAGGCAAATTCAATAAACATTTGTTCATAGAAATGACATTCAAAAAGCTGTGGAAGCAAATATAAAAATGCATAAAGCTGCGTTGGAGATGCACTTTCATCTTCTTCTTTTCCAGTATTTTAAAAATATTTATAAATAAAAATTTTTAATTGAATCACCATGAGATACACAGTTACAAAGATGCTCACGATTGAGTTTCAGTCAGGCAATGGACAACACCCTTCACCAGTGTATATTTTCTGCCATCAACATCCCAATTTTCCTCCCGCCCTCTCCAGTGTCCTCCTCACTGCTGAAACAGGAATAAGAGCAGGTAAGGTGTTTGAGGGTATTTGGGATTTTTTTGGTGGGTTTTTTAAAAATAGCTTTTTAATTGAATCACTATGAGATATAGTTTCAGTCATACAATGGACAACACCTTCCCTTCACCAGTGCACAATTCTGCCGCCAATCTCTGTCTCTGCCCACTTCACAGACAGTATGGCCTGGCCTGACTCTGGGGCACTGCCCATCTTCCTTCTAGACCCTGCCCTGGACTCTCAGCCCCTTTCCCCACTGCTCTGGAACACTGAGGCAGGAACAAGGACTCAAAGATTCGCTCTGAGTCAGCACCAGTCAGAGATGGAGACTACGCAGGAGAAAGAGGAGCTGGGAAAACAGATGCACTCTAAGATACCCCCAGAATAAGACCCCCCCCCCCAGTGCCAGAGAATTCCCTAGATCCTATCTCTGGTCCTGGACATCTGGCTCTCTGAGTCCTGCCCCTCTGTCTCTGTCTCTCTTTCTCTCTTTTCCCTTTTAGCCACTGTGGTTTGCAATACTGTTACTGAAGAGGTTTCATACCTATCACTTGACCTCCTCTCAGCATCAAGGACTTTTGTAATCCTAAAGGCCACTTTGCCCTTGCCTGTCTGCAAGGTTTTGAGTGTGAGAGCAGGAGATGGGGTGGCCCCACCTCCTCTCAGAGTCCTGGTGAAAGCCAGAGTGAGGAGTGGGAAGGCGAATCCCAGAGCTGCTGGCTACCAGTCCCAGCAGGCCCTGGGCTGCTTCCCCTCTGTCACCCATGAATGAGGTGCAGAAACCTATCCATAGAGGAACTTTAGCCCGAGGCATGGCTGCAGGCCAGGAAATGAGCTCATAAGTCAGGTGTAAAGGTGGGGCGCATTGTTCTAACCCCCCATACTTGTGTTTGTCCTGAGTACAAGACAGGAGATGGTGTGTGGGACTTTTCACTGACATTCCATTCTGCATTTGGGAGGGCGTGTGGCTGGCTCCTGTGTGCAGGGTTTGCACTGGGCTCTATCACAAGCACCACTTAGAGGATTTGTCCCTGAGATGCAGGAAGCACAAAGATGCAAACACGAGAGCTCGGCCCTTGCCCGTCTCATTACAGTTCTCATGTTTGGCCCGCTGTTAAGCTGAATTACCGTCGAAGACAATGACTAAATTATTCTAATAGTGCTTTGATTTATCATGACAGCCAATTAATTTTTTATTATAACACTGTGATTTACCAATGTAAATGAAGCCGGTAAGGTCAGATGCCAAGACGCAGTCACTGGTAAGGTCAGAGTCGCTGGATGTAGAAGTCACTGGGGAGGTCAGATCTCAGGCAAGTAGAACACTCACAACGAAGCATCCACCAGCCACTTCGGGAGAGTAACTCAGTTTATTGTAGGTGGGAAATATGTATTTATTTTAGGGGAGAGTAGAATGTGGATTCTGTGTCAGCCAATCGGGCAGGATGAGAGAGGGGACTAGAACAGGGTATGTCCTGTGTTTAGGGAAGACAGTGTAAGGGGATTAGGGAAAGCAAGGTATGTCCTCTGAATGTTAAAACAGGGTGTGTGCTTAAGGTGGTTAATTATCAAGTTGTTTATAAAACAATACAGTTGTTTTAAGCATTTAATATCTCAACACCAATCCCACTACCAGTGTGACCTTCCCTTTACCATTGTCCCCAGTTTCCCACTCACCAACCCAAACTGCCCCCTTGAAGGGCACTAACAAATTGACTTCATATTGTTTGTTACAACGCAAAGACAAATGGAACAATCCAGTCTTAGATCAATAAGAGTCAATTTGTGATAAATGTTATTCTCACAATGGTGTTACTAAAGTCATTATCTGAGAATTTACTGGCCTAATTAAGCCTTCAATGCTACTGTTTGAGCTCATTGGGCCTGGTGGGCTTTTATGCAACTTTTCTATCTGATTTGCTGTGATCCTACTGGGCTGACCCTATTATGACCCTTGGCGGTGTCAATATGGCTGAGCGATCTCGGATCTATAGATCTGGAATAGTTCAGTGATTGGAAGTTTGAAATGGTCGAGTTGAGAAGCTGGGCTGTTTCTGTTGAGGGTATTTGGTGTGGCTAGAGGCTGCTGTGACTCAAGCTGAAAAGGGAATCTGGCCACCTCATTTGGAGATCGCCTGGAGTTGTCAGCACAGATCACTTACCTGATCTGCACCATCATGTTTTGTTGGAGCTTAGTTGTGGAACTGAGCTGTTTCTCTGCCTCCAAGAGAGCTAGAGGTAGGGAAACTCCTAGGTTTTCCAATGGCAGGGGAGTGGGAGTTGTGGGGGACTCACCCCCTCATTCTGAGACTACCCCCAGAGTTTCAATTCAGTCTGTAGACTGGATCACATCAATTATTTTAATGTCTCAGAAGTTTAATGGATACGGCTAGGCAGTACTGAAATGGGTTTTCATTCACAACAATAACTTTAGGAGGTCTGTGATAGAGAAAACCAGCTTAAGTTCTGAGACCTACTAAAAGGCGGCATTTAGACCTATAGGAGTTTGGAGTGAGCATCCTGTCAGGCAGTGCTGCAGCCACAGGGATCAGGCAGCTTGAGGTCCTGTGGATTTATTTGCAAAGTGAAGCTGGGGGAGCTGGTCAGGGGCCATCAGATAGAAACCTGGTCCTCCTCCCACTGGGAGAGCCTTAGGGACAGAAAACATCACAACCATTGTCCTAATGCTGACTTACTGCCTCTAGCTGGCATCTATCTTTTCATGAGCTTGACTATGGGCATCTCAGAACAGGCTTAAAAAGCTTTGGTGTCTTCAGGCCAAGGAATTGGCACAGCGATGAATGAGAGCAAAAACTCAAGTACTTTGAAAGGTCTTTTTCTTTGCAAGACAAAAAGGAATAGGTAGTGGGGCTGGCGAGATAGCACAGCAGTAGAGCATTTGCCTCGCATGTGGCCAACCTGGGATGAGCCCAAGTTTGATTCCTGGCATCCCATATGGTCTCCCAAGCCTACCAGAAGCGATTTCTGAGCACAGACCCTGAGTGCCACAGATGTGACCCCCCAAAACAAACAAACAAAAAAGAAATAGGTAGTATGAGGAGCAAACATTATGCTAGGACTTTCTCTCACTGTCTCCCCTATATGAAAGGATCACCTCACCTGGTCCCCCCATGTGTGACAAGACCCCTCACTCAGGTCCCCACACAGGACCCCCCAACTTGTTACCCTAAAATCCCCAATCTTCTCTTTTGGTGGAACTTTGAAATGTTCATAAAGTGACTGATTAGACACATCTCTCTCTCTCTCTCTCTCTCTCTCTCTCTCTCTCTCTCTCTCTCATCCTCTCCTCTCAGTTTCTTAGTCTCCAGTGAATCCTACCTCTGGAGTCCTATTAGATTATTTCCCTCGTCTGTCCAAATTCATGCTTCTGCTGCAAGATAACTTCCTTGTATGAAATGTACAGATCTGCCAACTTTCAAAAACTTTGATGTATAGTGCAGAAACAAAAAATGCATACTTTCTTGTCAAAAATAAAGACAAAACAAAAAAAGCGGTATGGAGTAAAGGAAAAAGAAAGGAGTTAGTCTCTACTCTCCAGTGGGCAAAGCATGAATCTTGAGTTTTTATTTTGAATGTCTTTTTGCCTCTAAATAGATGAGGTGACTGTAAATACCCTGGGTCACCACAGGGAGAAAGGAAGTGGCAATAAATTGTCAAGCACATTTGCATTATAACAAGGCCCTGGGAATCATTGTAATTCACAGAGTTATTTCAGCAGCAGTTTGGCCAGACTCCAAGGTAATTTCCCCAGGTCCAGTGTGCAGCTGGCCACTGCAGTGTAATTTGGGATGTATCTCCTCAGGTGCAGATCAGGAGCAGTTGGAGGTTTCCCAGCTGTCACCAGAGCAGCATTTATAGCCACTGAGGCCCAGGGGCAAGCATGGGTGCCCCTGGGTGTGGACATCAGCTTCTCCAGCTTCATAAATTCTGGTATACAGAGCAATAATCAATATTTCATGTTCAATGGGGCCAAGCTAAAATTAGTATAGATTTTATGTTCTCCACATTCCCAAATTATGCAAACATCAGTAAGGCCTTTTCAGGGACCCTTATTATGCATCCATTAAAAAAAAATTAAAGGGCTGTGTGGGAGGCACTGAGCAAGCCCACTGTGTCTGATTAAAATGAGGACATGGGCTTTGGGCTTTGGGTAATACTGGCCTTTGTGCCTCGGAAAGAAATGTCCCAATATAAAAAGGGGGCTCAGGACTGGGATGTTGATAAAGTGTGTGGGGTACACACTGGCTTGCCTAAACACCACCTGTACCCAGGTTCCTGTGTCTCCTCAAGAAGGACTTCAGGGACCAGAGAGATAGCATGGAGGTAGAGCATTTGCCTTGCATGCAGAAGGACGGTGGTTCGAATCCCGCATCTCATATGGTCCCTCGAGCCTGCCAGGAGCAATTTCTGAGCATAGAACTGGGAGGAACCCCTGAGTGCTACTAGGTGTGACCCAAAAACCAAAAAAAAAAAAAAATGATTTCAGGGGGAATATGAGCCCAATGAAGTGGCATCTGTTTAAACTGAATGAGTGTGAGTTTATGGAGTGAATGTAGTAGTCACTGTCTTTTTCATTAAGGCTTTTTTGGTTTTTGGTTTTTGGGCCACACTCAGTGAAGCTCAGGGTTACTCTTGGCTATACGCTCAGAAATCACTCCTGTCTTGGGGGACCATATGGGACTCCAGGGGACTGAACTTTGAGGTCTGTCCTAGGCTAGCTAGTTTTTATTTTGAATGTCTTTTTGCCTTGCCAGCAAGGCAGACTCCTTGCCACTCCGAGCCATAGCTCCAGCCCCTCTCCGTTAAGGCGTTTGACCTGCCGCTTTTCCTGTACATCCTTTTGCCTCCTGGAGCCTGGGGTCCCCACATCATTGGGGCCAGTGCACTGGTTGCCATGGTAACTAACTGTTGTGTTTACAGTTTGTGAACTGTAATGTATTCATGTGCACACATGTGCCTATGTGGTGTATGGGTGTGCAGAGATGTGTGCCTATGGGCCCATGTGTGGAGGCATGCATATTTCTTTACATGCGTGTGTGGGCATCTGGATCTGCAGAGAGGTAAGGATAGTTGCTAGGAGACCTGAAGAGGTCGGGAATCTGCTAGCTAGCAACCTGAACCCAAGATTGCTGCCCTAGTCAGTTGAGAATAGTGGGGGCCATGTGGACACACCCACTCAGGATGGGCAGAGGGAAGTCAGCATCATCTTTTGTTAGAAAGTTTTTTCCAGGCCCGGAGAGATAGCACAGCTGCGTTTGCCTTGCAAGCAGCCGACCCAGGACCAAAGGTGGTTGGTTCAAATCCCGGTGTCCCATATGGTCCCCCGTGCCTGCCAGGAGCTATTTCTGAGCAGACAGCCAGGAGTAACCCCTGAGCATCGCTGGGTGTGGCCCAAAAACCAAAAAAAAAAAAAAAAAAAAAAAAAAAAAAAAAAAAAAAAGAAAGTTTTTTCCACAGGTGGGAGATGGAACCACTGGAAGTAGCACCTTTCAAGCTTCAAACACCAGGACTGCCTGGCGTTCCTCTATTAGAGCACCGCTGAGCTGTTGTAGATAAAGTCAACTTGGCTACAAGTGTCCTAAAGACTTAGTGTGCATTCCTGTGGTCTGTCTGTAACCTGTTTCTTCTCTTTTTCACAGGAAGAACTGAAAAGATTGCGGAATCCTTTAGAACAAGTGAACGATGGAAAATATTTACTTGAAAAGTAAGTGGAAAATACTGAAGGGCATTGAATGATGTGCAAGGTTAAAACATTTGCGTGAGAGCACGAGGTAAGTTCTGAGCAGTCAGGGGGCTTCTGGGATGTGTCCTGCAGGGCTGAGCTGGGCTCAGGCTGCCAAGTTAGCAGGACCTGAAGGCTGGAAGCACCCTGTATCTCTGGCTCCTCACAGGCCAGGCATGAGCAGGCCATCCTAGACTCTCGGAAAACCACTAGGCACACTGATGACATGGGAGAGACTTTCCTCAGATGGGACAGACACAAGCGGAGATGAACACAACCTGGGATCAAAGCCATGTCTCCTTTCTAGGTTCAGGCAAACACATAAAGAGCATGTAGGGCCAGTCCGAATTCTGCTTGGGTAGTGTCGAAAGGTTCTGTCTCTTGGTTCCAAAACCCATGACAGTGTAGGCAGAGCCTGTGAGCGGAGAGAAATAACCCCCATTTTCTTCCTGGATTCTAGACCCTTGGGGGAGGGTGAGTTCAGCCAGGATCTTTTCATCCTCTCCTTAAATGAAAACGTGGGAACTGGGTGTGGCCAGTTAGCTCTGCATATGCCCGACTGAAAAGTCTGGGTGTTGAATTAAATAATTAACGATGGGGCTGGATGGCGATGGATGGCTATGGATTTCTCTCTGCCATCCCAGGCCACGTGGCTCCGCAACCCCATCCAGCAGGCGGGTCCCAGGCCCAGGTGAAAGGCGAAATCACTCACTCACAGGCAGGTATCGGGAAGCATTAACTTTATTCATGCCCTATTCACCACATGTGTGTGGCCTACTCATAACCTTTCAAGCACTAGTTATTCTTGGCCCTGCATCTAAACTCCTTTCAGCCATCTTCCCTTTGGGCTCCATGCTGGTCAAAGACCAGAACGCAGAGACCAAAAGCCAGAGCGCCCAGCAGCGCAGAAAAAAAGGGCCGAATTCCCTCGGTGCAAGGCTTATCTAACTTTTCCAAGACCCCTCCCAGGAATGGGCGGGGTCTTGCAGGTAAGGTTACACTTACTATCTGGTTCCCAAGACCCCTCCCAGAAATGGGTGGGTCTCAGGTAGCTACACCTAGATCCAGGGTCTCAGATAGGTACACTACATTTCCCCCTTTTCTGAACTGGGGACCTCACCACAGGATATGGGGAGGAGACTCACAGCACCCAGGGCCCTCCCAACACCCAGTATCCATTTGCCTGCAATTCTGGAGATTTTTTCCCGTTGGTTGTATTGCTGGCTTACCCTTGAAAGCTGCCAGATTTGATTGAAAAATGGGTGTGCTCTGTTCAAGTCTATTAGGCATTTCATTACTGCTGTGTTATAAATCAGCTCAGCTCCTCGGCATGATCGAGGTGAAGTGAGAGCGGGGTCAGAGATAGGTGAGCTCTGCCCCTTTGGAGCACCCCGTTACTCCCCAAGACTTGGGATGGTTATGGGTAGTTTGGGCAAGGGGAGCTGCAATTGTGGCCTTCTCCAAACCACAGAGGAGCCAGTCAAATGCACACATGCACATATATACATGCCAACACACATAGGCTCAGAGAGCACACACAACCCATGACTGTTGGGTCCCGTTTACACCTTGATTGGTTATCGATGGATCCTCAAAGAGCTCCCAGAATGAGAAATTGATTCCCATTCTCCTGTCCCCTTGTGAGGGAGGAGATCTTGGTAATATTTATCCGCAGCAAATAAACCACACAGACAGGAGGGTAAAGGAGTAAGAAAGTTGGGTGCAGAATCCTTTGTCAGCCTACCAGCAGCTCCAAAAAACACCTGCTAGTAAACTCTACCAAAAGACCCCCAGAACCTCGCTCCCAAACTATTTATTGGGCTCTCAACAGCGTCACCATCTAAAAGGTAGACGGTGGGACAACAGGCAGAGATAATCTTATGGAAATGCTTCCCTATATAACACAGACACTTTCATGCGTGTAAAGAAGTGTGGCTCATTTCCATGAATAGCAGCACAGTTCGGCTCTGACTGAGAGTCTGCCACCTGTTCGTAGCTGTGGATTAACCTAATGCTTTTGAGTTCCAACTCCTGCCTCAACTCTGCAAGAAAATAAATGATCACCAACCGCACTGCCCTGCCACCACCTCTGTCTAATCTAAACCTGAATGTCCTGGTTGGTTAGTACTTTTGGAGGTCACCCCAAATGAACAGATCTGCGGATTCCCCATGAGTTTTGGCAAAGACTTGAGCGCCGTGTACCTGCCAGATGCCCCCTCCCTTCAGTTCTGCAAATACTGCAAGTCGCACTCATTCCAGGAGCTGCACTCCCAGCCTTCCCGCATGCATTTGTTGTGCGGGTCATGCTCATACAAGCCCCCAGTATCACCGAAAATACATTTGCTGGTACCACATCTTGGGGCGATGTTGCCGCCTAGTGGCCTGTCTGGGAGCGATGCCTTCATACCACCTTCCCAGAGGCCAGAAAGCACCTTACTTAAGCTGACTTAAAGCTCTTTCCTGACACCTGATTTTGTGTGTGTGTGTGTGTGTGTGTGTGTGTGTGTGTGTGTGTGTGTGTGTGTGGTGGGCTGGGAAGTCCTCAAAGCTGTGCTTAGTAGTCCAAAGGGTCCCAGCCGGTGATTTTGGAAAACCAGGCCAGTTCAATGCAAGGCCAGTGATGCCTGGGCATGCCTGGTGCGGGGTTCATCTAGTCCATCTGGGTGCTCAGGGTTTATACCTATGAAGCCTAAGATGCACCCAGGGCTGGCTGCAAAGGTATGCACGAGTTTTCGTGCCCACGCAAGGATTTATTTTATTTTTTTTAACACAAATGCGTGCACCCTACCCCTCTCCACCCCACATGCCTATGCATGGGCCAGTGTGCTCTGTGGCTCAGAAAGGGCCCAGAAGAGGGCAAAGCCCAGGCTCAGGCCAGCCTGGGTGGGCAATGCAGGTAACATAAGTGAACCCAGCAGGGCCAGGACTGTGGGTTTCCTGCTCTGCCCTTTTCTGTAACCATGATGCTTTTGCTCCCAGTTTTTTGGCTAGAGTCCCTGTCCCCAGGCACTGTCCAGCTGCTGCGCCTTGCCCGGACATGGACTTTTTTTCTAGCCCAGCTCAGAGGGCAATGACCATTGCTGGACCTGGCTGGCCGGGTTGCCCCGTATCTGTATGGCATGCTCCTGGTGGGGAGACCCTGCAGGGGAGGGTTGCGAGCAGAACTCGAGGGGTCTGGGGGCAGGACACAGGTGGACTTAGCCGCTTGGGCCTACCTGGGCTGAGCCTGTGATTCTCTATGCAGCCACCAGCTGCCCCTGGACGAGGAGAACAACATGCAGAAACGACACCTTGGCCTACAGCCCCTGGAATCAAAGGTGAAAATGTAAGTGTCCGCAGGTCGCCAGACTGATGCTCTGCTGCTTCTGAGCTGCCCGGGACTGGGGTCAAGTTCACACCATCCACCCCCTGCACAGGTGTGGGGGAGACACAGGCCCAGGGGACCCTCCTGTACTGCTGGCCATGAGTGGGAACTGCCGGCGTCCCAGGTCCTTGTCACTCTCTTCAGCACTCTCCAGCATTTCCAAGAGAGCATTTATCTTGAGGTTTGGGTGGTTCTACCTGGTATATTCTTTTATCACAATACTTTGAGGAGTCAGAGAGACCCGAGCGCTTGCCTTGCACGTGGCCAATCTGGGTTCTATCACCAGCAACCCAAAGCACTGTCAGGAGTTGTTCCTGAGTGCAGAACCAGGACTACCTACAAGGTGTGGCCTCAAACAAAAATTTTATAAAACAAGCAGGCACGCCTACACACACACACACACACACACACACACACACACACACACACATTTTCAGTCCATTCCCTTCACCTTCCTAGTCCAGCTTTAGTAAAGTTATTTCTGACAACTCTGTTTTCCTTTCTGATCTCAATCCCTACTTTTTAAATTCTATAATAAGACCAAGTGGCCATGCCCTCTTATGACACATAAAGGCTGCAAAAATGAAAAAATAAAGTTAGTGTAAATGTACCTCTGTGTTAGCAGAGACAGAGCCACTGAGGCACTGTGATCTGCCACCTCTGGACCCAGCAAATATCCCAAACCCCATGTGAGTGGAGACGGGGACATTAGCCTTGCCTGGATGCTTCTGCAGGCCTCTATTCCTCCTTTCCCATCCCCTCCCTCTGGGAAATGTGTATACACTGGCACATATATGTAAACACATGTAAAGGCACATGGCCATACACATGTGAGAAACAGAGCTGCACTTTGAGAAGAGCATCTGAGAACATGCTTACATTTGGCCACAAAGTCCCTGCAAAGAACTCTCTAAAATAGAAGACAGCCCAGGAAAGGATCTCTCAGGAGACCAGAGGCGGGTGTAGCCAGGCCATTATATCTGTCCTGCTGATGACCCATGGGCCCAGATGAGTGCGTGGGGGACAGGCAGTGAGGGGTTGTGTCCATATGGTATCGGGTGACCGTCTCTGCACCTTTTGCAGCATCCAGCGAGCCTGGCGGGAGTACCTGCTGCGCCAGGATGCCCCCAGGAGGAGCCCGTCACCACCGTCCATTTGCTCGGACAAGCTGAGCAGCTCCATCAGCATGAGCACCGTGTCCACCAGTAGCACACCAGTAAGTGCCCATGCGTTTCCCCAAGTCCCTGGGGACTTGGCTGGCCCTGAAATTTTGACCAAGGCCAAAGTCTTGACTGGGCTGGAACATGATGTGCCTCCAATGACTCTCACCTTTGCTGGTATATGCTGACCTGGGCATTGCTGGAAAGTTTCACCTTGCTTAGTTCATGTTCTGGTTTGCCAGCATGATGACAGGCATGTTCTCGGGATCTGAGAGGGGCTGTAAGAGGGACAACAGGGAGGCAAGTATTAAGGGTAGCTGCTCAAATGCCAGCAGGGACCTGTATTGGGCTCACAAGGTATGGTATGAGGTATGGGGGGGATTCAGGATGGTCCACAACACCTGAATCCCAAGGACCTTCCAGCAGGGGCTGAAAGATGGAGACTGGGGCGCCTTTCACCGGGAAAGGCAGCAGGGCCAGTTGGAGCGGGGCCTGGGAGGAAAGGGCAGGTCAAGGCCCAAGGCACAGGTTTAAGAACTGGATTGTGGTCAGGAATGAATATGCTCAGAGACTTTAATATATACACTTAAACTTTACACACACACACACACACACACACTCACATTCTCTAACACACTCATACTTTCTCCCAAACCTTACTCACATGTACACGCACACACTTATACTTCAATGCTCAAGTCACACTCCAACTCGCATTCACTCACATTATACTCAAGTTCACTTTTGAACACTTTCACACACCAGCAAGTCATTCACAGAATCAGATTCTTGCACGTATATGCACACATGCGCACACACACTCTCACATCCTCACTTGCATCTCACTTACCCTGTGTGTGGGAGCCCACCAGGCATTCGGGGTTCAGGCACGTCTTTCTGTGTAGTGTTGCTACAGGACTGAGGTGAAAACCCACATTTGGCCCCATTTCACATGTCACTCACGGCTGCTGTTCTGTTTTTTCGGAATAGTGCAGGCTCACAGAGAGACCAGAGGACGGCCAAGGGCTGGCTGCTTGTCATGTGTTGCAGGTTTGGTCGTGGCGTGGCCCCCCAGAATGTGTTTTGGGAGAGTTATTTCCCACTCACCCCGGGTCAACTGAGGAGACACCAGAACTGGTCTCTGGCCTCCCCGGAATTGCCACTAGAGGGCGCCATCATCTTTGCTCTTCAGGGTTTGCATTTAATTTATGATTTCCGGGTGCAACAAAGGTGGAACTGAAAGTTTGGGCCCACTTGGTTCTGGATGCCAAAGGAAGGTGCAAAGAAAATACCGCCGTGTTGGACTTGAGTCTGGGTGCGGGAAGTCCTTGGGGAAAGGGTTCAGATCTGCAGGGCCCCGTGTGTCATCTCAGGGTGATTGCTGGTATTACAGTTGTGTAGAGGGCTGTGACTTTGCTGTCCATCACTACCCGTGCCACCATGATCCCAGAGACCTGCAAGCAAAACGCAGGTGCCAGGATTCCATGCAAGAATTGCTGTGACTCAGGAACTGTGCCTTGCTCTGTTTTCTGCTCCCCACTTTGGACCCATCTGGGGCGGTGGTCCCTCCACTGTTTCAGCATTCTGTTCTCCCAGCAGATATGACTGATTGTATTGTTCTGGGATGTATCTCATCACCACCCCCTGGGGGAATGATGGTGTCATTTTTCCCATGTGACATTGTACTGTCACTGTCCCCTCACAGTACACCAAGCCTACAACCCCCTTGCTGGAGTGTCATCAGCGCCTCCCCAATGTAGGCTTCCCCCTCAGAAACTGTCTCAGCTGCTGTGATACACTATGTCATCAGATCCCCATGCTGGCTTGTCACCTGCCCTCCCCTCCAGTGTGACATCACTCCGGTGCATTGAGTGAGGGCCAGTGCCTGGCAGTCCTTAACTCCTTGAGATCAGGCAAGTTTTACAGCCTGATGGCAGATCCCAGAGGCTGCGCCTCACCTCTCCTTGGAACCACGGATTCTGGTCCAGCTCAGGGTAGGTGGCTATGATGTGTCACTGCCTTTAGCTGGGGAGGGGAGGGTGTTGATACTGCTGTGCTTGAAACTGGGCCACCTGCTCAGCTGCCTTTCCTTGGTGTGCACTGACCTGCAGGGGTCACTCGGAGCACCCTGTCTCTCCTGCCTTGTCATATTGAGCATCTACCTTCCTTTGTCTATTTCTTTCAATTTTCTGATTTTGTAGTCCCAAATCTCTGCCTTTCCTCAGCAAACCTCCCATAGTCTGGCCAGTGTCTCTGCTGGCCATGCTTCAAGTGGCTATTCACTGGGCTACGTTCATGTCTCAACCTCCCCACTACCTAGGTGAGACACACAGACTGAGAAGGAGACATCTTCTGCGCCTCTGGATCTGGTTAATCTTGGTGTCATTGCAACAGCCCTTAGAGTTTTTCCCTATCCCAGGTTTGGCAGCAATGGTTGTGTTTGAAGGTTCTTTCAGCTCATGCTGGATCCCAGATGAGTGCCATTCTCTGCTGTCTCTTTATGAGTATTCTGTGCATAATTCCCAGGGCGAAGGGTGAGGGGTGTTGGTCATGTCACCCTGACCCCGCCATCCTGTACTGTGTGTGTGTGTGTGTGTGTGTGTGTGTACCACTCAGCCTGCCTGGCCATCTCAGAGTCTGAGCAATGAATGCAGAGATTGAAGGGAGAAATTGTTCTCTTGATCTCCTAAATTGTCTCCTTATCATTGCTCTGTGATCAGAACCTCAGACGTCAGCTGTTGGTGCCAAACGCAAGGGCAGCAGGGTGGGGGGCATGTGTTTGCAGTGTGTCTATCAAGTGTGCCTACACCACAGCATCTCTCTCTCTCTCTCTCTCTCTCTCACACACACACACACACACACACACACGTGTTACCATAAAAATAATAGTTGTAGCCCAGAGAAAAAACGATTTGTGTATTTTCAGTCAATCAGGCTCACAAGACAAACAGTCTTCCCACTTGCATTTCCAGAATTTCTGTAATTTGTGAACCAGGGCAGCAAAGGCCTATTTTGAATGGATGAACTGGATTTTCGGGAGGTTTCTCACCCATAGGGGTTGTTGAGGCAACAGTCCTGAAGCCCTGCCCACCCTCCCTGGCTGTAGTGACGGCTCTCGTCTCTGGGGACAGTGTGGCTCCTGGCCCCAGCTCCTGGCTTCCCAGGCCCTAGTGTGAGTTTGGGGCGCACTTGTGCATGGTGCATGGTGCAGAGCTAGAAATCTGGTCAGCACTGTCGAAACTGGATCCTGAGCTGGGGCAGGGCCTTTTCCTGCTCCCCAAGAGGCACAGGCCCTTGCAGGTTTGTCCTCACCAAGTTCCTGAGATGCACCAGAGCAGGTGTCTGTGGGCTGGTCTGTGATGAGGACAGTGTGGCTAACGGCAGAGAAGGGTGTGTGTGTGTGTGTGTGTGTGTGTCATGGGGTTCAGTGTTGTGCACACCCAAGACAACTTCTCCAGTCCAGTCCCAAAGAGTAAAAATGTGTTTGTTTGTGTGGTGATTGAGATGGGAGGGCAACTCAGGCTGCAAAAACAAGACCCTGTATCTTCTTGCACCCCAACAGGACTGCAGCTTTGAGGGTCAGAAAGAGTGTCTTTGTTGAGACTTGCCTGGCACACAACCCACCTTGCTTCCACCCCTGTACCGCCAGGGGCACTTGAGCTCAGATTTGCAGCTCTAGTGGGCTCTGGGGTCTTATCACATGTTCCTTGAACTCAGTGGTCCTGAACAAAGACCACCCTCCGGACCTGGCTTCCAGTGAGAGAGAGCCTTGGGCTGGTCTGCCCTGTGCCTAGGTTAACCCTTGGTCATGTTTGAGATTCAGTCTTTAGAAACACAAAGGAGAACTAGTTCCAAAGTGCACTTGCTTATTGGGGTCTAAGACCCTGAAGGACTTTCAAGGGGTAAGTGAGTCTGCAAGAATGCTGTATGCACAGAGAGGTAAATTCACTGTTTTCTGAGTACCTGCTGACAGAGACCAGAGCTCCAAGATAACTTCACTTAGAAATTGGGCTTCGGGGCCGGAGAGATAGCATGAAGGTAAGGCGTTTGCCTTTCATGCAGAAGGTCATCGGTTCAAATCCCGGCGTCCCATATGGTCCCCCGTGCCTGCCAGGAGCAATTTCTGAGCATGGAGCCAGGAGTAACCCCTGAGCACTGCCGGGTGTGACCCAAAAACCAAAAACCAAAAAAAAAAAAAAAAAAGAAATTGGGCTTCATGGAGCCAGAGTGATAGTACAGAAGGTAAGGTAGGGCATTTGCCTTGCACACAAATGACCTGGGTTTAGTCTCCAGCATGCCATTTGGCCCCCTGAACACCACCAGGAGTAATTCCTGAGCAGAGACCCAGAAGTTACCACCAAGCATTACCAGGTATTCCCCCAAGATGAGATGTGTGTATGAGGCTACATGGTGGCTCATGTTTCAGGACCCAACTCTGTCTTCAAGCTGCTCAGACACCCAAGTAGCACCCATATTTTGTCAAAATATATGCCTTAATTTTTAGTTCCAAGAATGCCAGCATCATATCCAAAAGAATATTCTTTGCCACATATATAGATGCAGATATGATTTGCTTTTCTCCGAGCCAGTCTTGAATGCAAATGTCTTCTTTCCCAACATTTTGGAAGTCATATAACAACTTTATGTTATGTGACATTTTTGACTAGGTCTTGTCTGACAGTGTCAGTTTTATGCCACAAATAGTCCTCCTTTTGTGTCTGTAGATATTAGTAATATAGATTCAGTCTCCCCAAATTATCCTCTTAATTTTAACTGTGAGAAAATTTTCTTAACACATTTTTTAAAAGGGCATGCTTCTTTGATTTGGGAATGAAAAACTTAAGGACCTCTAGCAGGGAAAATTCCCTGAGGTCATAATTTTACGCAAAATTGGCTGTTCTTTGTTGAACTCACAGCTCTTTGGTCCTTAGTGAATTACTGAGTTCCCAGTGGTCTCACAGATGGCCCTTTGAGTGTGGAGAGCAAGGCAAGGCCCCTTTATTGTTGAGAACAAATGTATTTTCTCTGTGTATCCTCATGAGTCACAACCTTTGCTTTCCTGGTCATGTCCATTTGTTCCTCACACTCCAGCCAAGATGAGAAAGAGGGTTGAATCTGAATGGCTCTCTGCTACCAAGCCCAACATTTTTTCTACAAATCACCTTTTATTTACTGGATGAATAACAAGATGCTTCGGGGTTCAAGGAGAAATTAGAGATGGGGGCAGTGTACTGAGTTCACCTTCTTTTGGAAATCCTCTGGAATTTGTTTATTTGTTTTGTGTTTTGCAAGGAATTACCTGTCTGGATGAGCTTTGCAACACTTATTCACTCCTTTACTGGTATTCATTGAGTGCCCCATGCTGGGTCTTTACCCCTGCCCCCATGAGCACTACCTCTGCCTGGCACAATTGTGTAATTATCAGACCCAATAGCAATATCACTGGCAGCTTGCCCAGAAAGCTTGGGCAGGAGTAGGAACAAAATCCTTACTGCAGAAACATCCCCAAGGTACTTCCTGGAGTAGAGGGAATCGAGTTGGGGCAGAGGGTAAACTCGCCAATTATCTCCATCAGAACTTTGGGGAGCTTTACTGAAGCTGATACATATTTTGAGTCTGCAGGCATGTGTGGGGCAGGATGTCTCTTCACTGAGTCTCTTCTTGTTTTCTCAGTCCCCCATATCTATTGGGCTATTGGTCTCAGGGGTACTTGTGGAGCTAGTTCTAGAATCAGGGTCATTGAACACCAATTCCAGGCACTGGCTTCTTTCTCAGGGGCCCCTGCTGTTGGTGACAGGAGGTAAAGCTTGTGCTGTAAACACTCTATGAAGGTTCCCGCAGATCATAATTTCTTTCACGGCCCTCCCCAGAGTTCTAGGACCATCTGGTGGTGTTCCCAGGCTGGTCGAGTGTAGACAGAAAGACTCATCTGTCTCAGAAGACAGCATTGCAGACTCAGTACCCAACTTCTTTCCCTCCCTGACTCAAAGGCTCAGTTTGTGAGACCAGACATGGAGCCTCCGTGTGGTTTCTGACCACTCTGTGCCTGGGGCTGGGCTAACTCAGGATAAACTGAGTCTCCTACTATTGATTTGGAGAACCCTGTCAAACCCCAGGGAGTCTGGAGAAATTTTGGCTTCACCCACAGATCAGTGGGGGCTTGAGCAGGTGAAAACCTTGGGAAGAACAGGGATGACTAGATGTCCAGAAAGACCTGCCTTTTAAGCAGTCAACTCCGGTTCAATCCCAGCACCACAGGGCACCCCAAACTATAGCACCTCATCCTCAGGCCACTTTGAACTGCTAACCCAGTGGATTGAGAATTGCCAACAGAGAGCCCCAGAACCCCTGAGTGCCATTTGGGAGGTCACACCCCAAATAATATCATGTATTGCCAGTTACATGTATAATATGAGCTAAGTTTTTCATTGCTGATTTATTCTAAACTAAAAAACAGCTAAAAATAAGCCATGTTTCCAGCAAACATTTTAAATTTGAATCCTTCCAGAGTTCATGTAGATTTTATGTTTATAAGATATTTTTTTAAATCTCATTAAATGTTGTTAGAAGTTCAAGGCAGTTTTTTAATTTTCATTTCACAATGTTTACATGGTGCGACTTAAAGTGGTTTATTTTTTAACTTGCTATACATTCTGAGACATTGAGGGAGAGACTCTAGGGAAAAGAGACTAGCACAGCAGGAAGGGCACTTGCCTTGCAAGCAGCTGCATATGGTTTGATCCCCAGCTCCCCATATGAATCCCCAAACTCACCAGAAGTGGCCCCTGAGCACAGAGCCTGAAGTAAGCCCTGAGCACTACCAGGTGTGATGTAATCCCTCTCCCCAATAGGAAGACCTTTTGAGCCCCCACAGTTCCTCTTACTGTCCTCCCAGCTACTCAGACCAGGACTTCATCCCTCCCTTGTGCCTGTCAGGATTTCATTACATAGACTTGTTGCCCAAAGCGCCCCCCCACCCGCAAGCGCCTCCTGGCTTACAGAGACAGTTTCTATCCATCTTCTCTCTGTGACAAGGGACTGAAGGAGTTAAGTCGCTCCAAGGAAGACACCCGACTTCATGCAAGTGGATTTTCAAGAAAATTACCACGCTAGACACTTCCCATGGGGGCTGCTTCGTCTGCATACGGCAGCGAATGTGACCCGCTTTCCAGATGACATCATTGGGTGTTATGTGGCTCTTCTTCAGCCGGAGAAAAAGATAATCTGAAAGCCAAAGTCGGATCCTGCGCTGATGGTCCTCCCACCGGGAGGCGTGGCTGAGAGCAGGGCAGGGGCAGCCGGTGTCTGGCTCTGCTTCCTCCTCCTTCTGCAGCAGAAAAGTCAGTGCAGAGCACTCTGGAAGACTGGGAGCTCAATGCCTGCTTAAAGATCCAGAACTTTCCTGAAAGCCTCTGTTCTCCAGAGAGCTGTGGAGGCTGCATGGGCTGCTTTGAGCACTGATATATCAGATATCAGAATCAACAAACTTGGGCTCTGGCAGAGCATTCTCCTCTTTTTTTTTTTTTTTTTTTGCTGCTCCGGAGTCATTTTTGCCCAGCTGGTGGTTAGACAGAGAAACGGCTTCTTCTTGGTTATGACAGACATTCTGCCCATGACTTTGCGTGGCAACTCCAGGTAGCCCTTTCTGGATTCCCTCAGGAGCTAGCCAGTTCAAATAAGCAACTCGCGCCTCTCAATGGGCAAGGACGACTTTTCAGCACCATGGAGAGATCTCGGCAGCCTGTGGAGGAGGCATCTTGGGGCGGTGATGGGGTCAAACAGTGGGATAGTGTAAGTATCCCCAGAACCCGCAGAGAGACGAAGCGCCGAAGCCTAAGAGTGAGCTTAAGCTTGACTTGGGATGGTCTTCACCCATCTCCGAGGCAAACATCTCCTTGTGAATCCCCCTCGCTGCGAGTGCCCCCATGCCCCAAGCCAGCAGTTGCAGTTTTAGAATCTCACTTTTGAGGTTCAGTTCACCACAAGTCAGTTCTATTGAAGAGGGACCAAGCAAGTGCTTTGGAAATTGTGCTATTAGATTCTCATTCAAATAGTTTTCACGCTCTGTTTGCTGCAGTAAATGTACAACTGTCTCTAGAGACAAGTCTGGAAGAATGTTGTTTGCATTTGCAAATCACACTTTCAGTATGATCAAAAGAGCATTTGTCCAGGTATTCCACTGCTGGGTTATGTGGAGGATGCTTGGGGGCTGTTGAAGTTGAATATTTGCTCAAAAATAGATAACATGGGTTGTGAATGCTTGGGGTCTTGGGATGTGGGGTTGATATGCTGTAAGTAGTGAGATGGGTGTTTCTTGGGCATCTCTGCTAATAATCAAGTATTTTAAAAATAGCTCCATTCAACTGTCCTTTTTTTTTTTCAAAAACATCTTTCAACATCCCCTTAAAACTCATAGTTGTATGAGATTCTGCATTCTATATGATATTAGAATATCACGCACCCCCCCCAAAGATTGTTTGAATGACTACCAAGAATGACCACAGTAGTTTAAGAAATTACTCAGAATTTGACTGAAGAAAATATAATTTTATAGAAAAAGTAATTTTTCAAAGAATGATTCCTCCTCTGGTAAGCTTAGTGTGGTCCAGAATATTGCTTTATGCTAAACTGTTCTTCTTAAAGTCTACTAAGACTTTTTGTATAGTTGTGAAAAGAAATATATTTCTCTCATTGTTTTCCTGACATATGAAAATAAATAGTGATCACAGTTTACTTAGCTGGTCCCTTAATTAAGATGGAACTAATTCTTTTGACTTTGATTCTTTTGGTTAGTTTGTTTATTCTATCTTGGAGTCACTTCTGGTGATGCTTGGGGCTTACTCCACATGCAAGGCGAATTCCTTGCCCACTGTCATGGCTCTGGCCTATGGAACTAATCCTTTCAATTATTTCCAAGTGAGTTGACTCTTGCTTCTTTGATTTTTTGTGGGGGCAGGGTAAATGGAGTTTATTTTTGACAGATAAAACATGAGCAGTTGTTTGAACATGCAAGTTAATTTTACAACGAGGAGATCTTGTTACACATTCTGTCTACATATCTTTAATAGACACAACAAGGATGTTATGAGTTGATGTTGCGATTTCAAAGAATCATGGTGTGTGGCAGAAAAGGGAAAGGGGTGTGTGGCTTGGTAATTCTGTTGTGATTGTCACCGAGGAAGAAGTCGTGCCACCCAGACACTCCTGTGTGTACTTCTGTGATTTTATGACTTTGATTGTTCCTTTGTGATCAACTCCATCTATTCTTCTTCCAGCTGCTTAGTCTGTTTCATTCTAATTGACAAGAGTCCAGACTCATGTCCCAGAACGCAGCTGTGGTGAGCTCTGAAATGCAGGGAAATTGGGCTTGATTCAAGTCAAGAAGATCTATTAGCCCAAAATCTTTGTTTATTGTTTGTCTCGTAAGGATGTGATTCATTTCTGATATTGTCAGAAATGCAACATTTTATATCTGTGGTTTTGTTTGGCCGCATTGCAGAGATGTGTTTATGACAACCGCTTACCACCATGTGCATTTTTGTGGCTGTAGTGTGGAGGCCTATTGTAGGGAATCTGTGCTGTTAAATACTTTGTTAGGTGTCTGTGAATCCATGAATAATCCCCAGAATGAGAAATTACTTCCCATCCCCTTGTCCCCTTTCAGGGAGAGATCTTGGTAATATTTATCCGCAGCAAATAATAATCTACACAGACAAGAAGATTAGGGTGTAAAAGATTGGGCAGAGAGAGAGAGAGATAGATAGATAGATAGATAGATAGAGAGAGAGAGAGAGAGAGAGAGAGTCCTCTTGCAGCCTGCAACCAGCTCTCGCAAAAAGACCCCTTTCCCCTTTCCATCAAGCTATTTATTGCTGACTCCACAGCGCCCCCACCTGGAAGGTCTAGGTGGGGCAATTGTCACAGAACAATCCTAAGAAAATATTTTTTTTAATTTTTTTATTTAAACAACTTTATTACATACATGATTGTGTTTGGGTGTAAAAAACACCACCTATCACCAGTGCAATGTTCCCATCACCAATGTCCCAAATCTCCCTCCTCCCCAACCGATCCCCACCTGTACTCTAGACAGGCTTTCCATTTCCTTCATACATTCTCATTATTAGGACAGTTCAAAATGTAGTTATTTCTCTAACTAAACTCATCACTCTTTGTGTGAGCTTCCTGAGGTGAGCTGTAACTTCCAGCTCTTTTCTCTTTTGTGTCTGAAAATTATTATTGCAAGAATGTCTTTCATTTTTCTTAAAACCCATAGATGAGTGAGACCATTCTGCGTTTTTTTCTCTCTCTCTCTCTCTGACTTAGTTCACTCAGCATAATAGATTCTGTGTACATCCATGTATAGGAAAATTTCATGACTTCATCTCTCCTGACAGCTGCATAATATTCCATTGTGTATATGTACCACAGTTTCTTTAGCCATTTGTCTGTTGAAGGGCGTCTTGGTTGTTTCCAGAGTCTTGCTATGGTAAATAGTGCTGCAATGAATATAGGTGTAAGGAAGGGGTTTTTGTATTGTATTTTTGTGTTCTTAGGGTATATTCCTAGGAGTGGTATAGCTGGGTCGTATGGGAGCTCGATTTCCAGTTTTTGGAGGAATCTCCATATTGCTTTCCATAAAGGTTGAACTAGACGGCATTCCCACCAGCAGTGGATAAGAGTTCCTTTCTCTCCACATCCCCGCCAACACCATTTATTCTCATTCTTTGTGATGTGTGCCATTCTCTGTGGTGTGAGGTGGTACCTCATAGTTGTTTTGATTTGCATCTCCCTGATGATTAGTGATGTGGAGCATTTTTTCATTTGTCTTTTGGCCATTTGTATTTCTTCTTTGTCAAAGTGTTTGTCCATTTCTTCTTCCCATTTTTTGATGGGATTAGATGTTTTTTTTTCTTGTAAATTTCTGTCAGTGCCTTGTATATTTTGGAGATTAGCCCCTTGTCTGATGGGTATTGGGTGAATAGTTTCTCCCACTCAGTGGGGGGGGGGGCTCTTGTATTCTGGGCACTATTTCTTTTGAGATGCAGAAACTTCTCAGTTTAATATATTCCCATCTGTTAATCTCTGCTTTCACTTGCTTGGAGAGTGCAGTTTCCCCTTTGAAGATGTCTTTAGTCTCAACGTCCTGGAGTGTTTTACCTATGTGTTGTTCTATATATCTTATGGTTTCGGGTCTGATATTGAGGTCTTTCATCCATTTGGATTTAACCTTCTTACATGGATTGGCAGGATTAGCATCATTAAAATGACAATACTCTCCAAAGCATTGTACAGATTTAATGCGATCTCTCTAAAGATACCCATGACATTCTTCAAAGAAGTGGATCAGGCACTTTTGAAATTCATTTGGAACAATAAACACCCTCGAATAGCAAAAGCAATCATTGGGAAAAAGAATATGGGAGGAATTACTTTCCCCAACTTTAAACTGTACTACAAAGCAATAGTTATCAAAACAGCATGGTACTGGAATAAAGACAGGCCCTCAGATCAGTGAAATAGGCTTGAATACTCAGAGAATGTTCCCCAGACATACAATCACCTAATTTTTGATAAAGGAGCAAGAAATCCTAAATGGAGCAAAGAAAGCCTCTTCAACAAGTGGTGTTGGCACAACTGGCTAGCCACTTGCAAAAAATTGAACTTAGACCCCCAGCTAACCTCATGTATGAAGGCTAAGGAAATATTTTTATATACAACAATTCCAAGAATAATCTTATGGAAACTTTTTCATATACTACAGCCTATATGATTATTTAATAGAACATTGTTGCTCCGCTCCATAACACACAGACACCTTTTGGACAGCCTGTCCCTCACTGCAGAAGGCGTGTGAGTCACCCAGACATAGGGAAACATGCAGAGCCCTTTAGACTGGAGCGATCATATTTCTCTTTCTTCCTTCTGGTAGCAGATGTCTGTGAACCATCTTAAATTTAGTTGAATGACATTTTGTTTTTCTTGCCAATGTTAAAATATGCTCCAGGATCAATTTCCTCTTTCCTGTATTTCCTTCCCCCATGTCTTCCTACAAGTCATGCACAGGGAATTCTGGGCATAGTCGCTTTAATAAAAGCACCCTCATTAGGGTGCTTGGGGGGAACATATAGGGTCTTGTGCTCCTCTTGCTGCTAAGGAAGAGACAGACAGAGTGAGAAAGAGTGAGAGAGACAGAGAGATAGAGAAACAGAGTGAGAGATACAGATACAGAGAAGCTCAGGAAATGCCTCCCATCTATAGGTCCTGCAGGTCCTTTTGGTCACCTTGTCCTTTCTGAACCACTGCCAGCAACAGCCTGGATAAACAGGGACTGGCCAGGCCCAAATTGGAGCTGGATAAATGGGTCTTCCTGGGACAGTGTTGATCAGGCAGCTGGTCTGGACCCAGGTAGGTCCTAGGGGTGATGTGGACCAGGAGGCCCTGTTGGGGTCCATTAAGAGTCCTTAGTCTTATGGCTATGAGACCAGCCCAGTGTGGGCTCTGTTGATTCCAGGGATGCCCAGAGGATGGAGCGACTGCTTGTAAAGGAGCTGAGGGTTCCAGACATTACTCCCCTTCCTACTGGGCACTGCAACTGGATCTTCCTGCTGGGCCTTGTGGGTCTCAGTGTATAGGACTGCAGTCCACACATGCACATGCACACACTTAGGTGCACACATGTAGGCATACATGTCTCTGAGGTACACTAGCAAGGCTGGAATCCTGGATCTGGAAGAGGCAACTGGGGATCCCCAAAGTCACTGATGGCCTCAGGGAAATACCCTGAAACACCCTCCCCCTTTCCTCCAATTCCATGTTTCCTAAGTGAACTGCCAGCTCTTGGGGGCCACATTATCTGAAGGTAGTTGACACCTTAAGGTGCAAGAAGATTGCTTTCTGGAGGCTGGAGAGGTATAGCACAACAGGGAGGGTGTTTGCCTTGCATGTGGCCAACTTGGGTTCAATCTCTGACATCCTCTATTGACCCACAAGCCCACCAAGAGTGATCCCTGAGGGAAGAGCTGGGAGTAAGCCCAGAGCACCACCAGGTGTGGCCCAAAAAAACAAATTTTAAAAAAAGTTTATTTCAGATAGGGGTGTGACTCTGAATGATTCTGGCAAGGAGTGATGGGCCTGATCACTTGGGGACATTCAGCTCAGCAGGCCTGGTTCCTGCTCAGTGACTCTGAGTGCTGGATGGAGGCAGTCTGGGGCCCCTGGGGCCATTTCTGAGTACCTGTGAGCAGTTGGGGGCAAATCAGCTTGTGGGCCTCTCAGCAGTGTCTGACAGATCCTGCCATTGATTTTTATCTATGATCTGTGTGACTATTTCCTGCCTTTCCCCTTAAACTTGCAGCTGTTTTCTCAAGAGATGGAAATCAGGGGCCAGAGAGATAGCATGGAGGTAAGGCATTTGCCTTTCATGCAGAAGGTCATTGGTTCGAATCTCGGTGTCCCATATGGTCCCGGAGCCTGCCAGGAGCAATTTCTGAGCATAGAGCCAGGAGTAAACCCTGAGCGCTGCTGGGTGTGACCCAAAAAACAAAGAAAGAGGGGGGAGAGAGAGAGAGAGAGAGAGAGAGAGAGAGAGAGAGAGAGAGAGAGAGAGGAGAGAGAGAGAAGAGAGAGAGAGAAATCAGCAACCCAGGGAAGATTGGAGAACTGGGAACCTTCAGTGAGGGCTGAATGGGCTTCAAGTCAGCAGAGCTGATGGGTGGCTGAGACCAGAAGCCCAAGGTTGAGTTGTCAGGCAGGTGTTCCATGTCCTTAGATTCATTGGTGGCCTGTGTTCTGTGTCTTTGTTCATTGGTGGCCCATGTTTCATTTTCTCTCTATTCATTGATGAGCTCTGTTCTATGTCCTCTAGGATTGATTGGTGTCTTCAGCTCATGTTCTACCATCTCTCCTTTTTCCTCTGCTACAAGGTCCCCCAGAAATCCCAAGGGGTTCTTGGAGGAGTACACAGACCTCCAGTATAAACTTCACAGGAAAGGGATCATTTGACAATGTACCAACATCCCTGCCACAAATAGTTGATCTTATTGGGTATTTTTCAGAAATATTTTAGGTATTTTTTTTTTTTGGTTTTTGGGCCACACCCAGTGATGCTCAGGGGTTACTCCTGGCTATGCGCTCAGAAGTCGCTCCTGGCTTGGGGGACCATATGGGACGCCGGGGGATCGAACCGCGGTCCGTCCGAGGCTAGCGCAGGCAAGGCAGGCACCTTACCATTAGCGCC
Organism: Suncus etruscus; assembly: GCF_024139225.1. Lineage (NCBI taxonomy): Eukaryota > Metazoa > Chordata > Mammalia > Eulipotyphla > Soricidae > Suncus > Suncus etruscus. The sequence goes on along the minus strand of NC_064860.1, from coordinate 25,336,097 downwards.
ACCGCCCGGCCCCTATTTTAGGTATTTTTCTCCCCCAATTAGTTTTTGTTTTGTTTTGTTTGGAGGACACAGCCAGTGATTCCTAGGGGGCTCTGCACTTGGGATTTATTCCTGGAGGAACATATGGGATGCCAGGGATGGAACCTGGGTTGGCCAAACGCAAGACAAGTGCCCTACCCACTGTACTACTATCACCCTGGTCCCTGTTTCTCCCATTCTTGCCTCTGTTCACTGTGCTGCACCTTCCTTTCCCCTCCTGGCACCCCGACCACTTTGATCTTGGTTCACCACACAGTCACCCTGTGGTGACTTCTATGTGTGACCCACACATGAGTGTCTGGATGCTGCTTCTCATCCCCATCAGCAATCAGAAGAGAACAATGATAGGTTCATTTCTAGATCTCAGCCTGCAGCACCGTAGCTCCTGGGGGGTAAGTAGAGGCTGGAAGGACTTTCTAGATGACCCAGAGGCCAGAAAGCAAGTGCTAGAAATGGAGTGGACAAATGTGGGGGTTGGCCCATGGCTGAGCAGACCCTGTGGTACAGATCCCAGCCAGGCCCAACAGCTGCTCTGTGCAGCTTATTTTGTATACACTGACTTGTGTCCTTTTCAATTCATTTTATTCATTTCTTGGGGAGGTCACTCCCAGCAGTGTTTGGGGAAATCGTTTCTCAGGGGAATCGTGCAGGGCTGACGATGGAGTCAAGGGCCTTTATGGCAGATTCCATGCTTGGTTCTCTCCATCTCACCAGTGCCATGCTTAGAACACCTGAGTGACTGTTTTTCTTCCACCTGATTTTCAGCAGATTTAACTATTCTGCAAACACTTGCAAAGCAGCATGATAGGCCAAGGACCAATGTGATAGCACAGAAGTAGGGTGTTTGCCTTGCACGCGGCCAACCAGGAACAGAATTGGGTTCGATCCCCAGCAACCTATATGGTCCCCCAAGCCTGCCAGGAGCAATTTCTGAGTACAGAGCCAGGAGTAAGCCCTGAGTGCCACTGGGTGTGGCTCAACCCCCCACCCCCCAAAAAAAAAAGAATGAGAGGCCAAGGACTTTGTCTCTGGACTCTGAATTCTTTGAGCAGTACTCTGAGCTGAGTGATATCCATAGCAGGTGGTATTGGGGAAGCCAACCTCCTTTTGACAGTTACATTTGACTCTTTTTTTTTTTTTGCTCCCGCCAACCTTTCCAAGCAGTTTTCATTTTCATTTGCTTTGAATTTTCTTATGATCTCGTCACACTTGTATTTTAAATGATTAAGAGAACAAGATCACTTGCAAATACCAACTGGGAAGTGGGTTTATTTTAAATATGGCTCTTTCGGTTGCTGTTGCTACGTGGTGGTTGCTGGGGAGTGTTGGAGCCTAGCTGGGGAGATGGGCAAGATGCTTTAGCTCTACGTCCTACTGGCCTAGAATCTCTAGGACAATGAAATCTCAACCCCCAACACTTAAAAAAAAAAAAAGGGATCAGTTTCAACTTGCAGGAATGCCAAAGCCTCCAGGAGAACGAATTCTGACCAGTCATTTTTGAAGGCTGGAAGGGTATCTGACACCTCACACAGATTCAGAATTTGGATGGGAGATTTTGAAAGTTGATTTTTCTCCCAGCCCCAGCCAAAAAGAAGAGAAATCATCTCCTAAGGCTGATTTAATTTTAAAGGGAAAGGCTGCTTTCAAGAGAAGGATATGTTCTCTTCCCTCTGAAGAAAGAAGGAAAGAAAAAGGAAAGAGGAATGGATTTCAGCCTCTCATTTGCCACATGCATACAGGTAAAGAGGCTTCCCTGGGGATTTCAGTACTTCAGAGGGATCTTGTTTAAAATTTGTCATCTTGAGAGATCTTAGGAAGAAAACACATATTTTAGACAAATGCTGGCATTTCCACCCAAGTAGAAGGAAGGAACAGAAAGGCAGGAGTTTGACGTGGTGTCAGGGTGTCCCTGATGTCCAGCTCTGTGCCCAGCAGGGAACAGAAATGCAGAAAGAAGGCTGAAGGACCACGATTGAGTGATTTCATCCCTTTACTTGAAAGTTTCATAAGGATTCCCCAAGGTGTGGAAACGATACTTAAAGTCATGAAATATTTCACCTCTCAAATTTCTTGGCAAAATTAGGCCAGTGCTTGGAATCGGTCCCCTGGAGGGAAACTACAGAAGGAAAAATGGAAGTAGTCAGATGGTGGCCAGCCCTACCAGAGCCCACTCCAGCTGCAAAACCACTATGTTGGGTTTCACGTCATAGTGCTCAGGTTACTCCCGACTCTGTGCCCAGGAATGACCCCCTAACTGTGTTCAGGAGACCCTATGTGGAGGTGGGGATCGAGCTTGAGCTAGGCAAGTATCTCATCCCTGTTCTTTCTCTCTGATCCTTTTTATTGTTATTGAGTGACACAATAGCAGTAAATCCCACCAACAGGGAAGGGAACCAGTTCTAAAATAGCCTCTAGGAGCCAGAGAGATAGCATGGAGGTAGTGTGTTTGCCTTGCATGCAGAAGGTCGGTGGTTCGAATCCCGGCATCCCATATGGTCCCCCGAGCCTGCCAGGAGCAATTTCTGAGCATAGAGCCAGGAGTAACCCCTGAGCGCTGCTGGGTGAGACTCAAAAACCAAAAATAAATAAATAAATAAAAATAAAAAATAAAATAAAATAGCCTTTAGATACGGTTTATCTCTGATCCAGAATTGAGGAGAGCCCTTAAAGGTCCTTCTTTCTCTCCCAGCACTCCACCAATAGGCCTTCCTCTGATGGGACTGAACTTGGCCACGTGGACTGAATTTGGCCACGTGGAATTACATTTCAATCCTCAACCCCACCCTTTGACGGCTGTATATTCCCCTTTGACGGCTGGGGTTGTAACCAGACCCAGACTTGAGTTCTCTCCAGTCTTGTTTAGCTGCTACCCTTCCTGATCTGGACTCACAGCTGCACCCCAAGTTAAGCTGCTGCTTATGAGACTTGTAATATGTGTGCAAGATCCTGCAGGAAAGACCAAGTATCAGCCCCATGAAAATTGTGTTTGTCCTTTAGGGTTTTGAGACACAGAGCAGGCCTCTGAGAGACTCCACATGAGGTTTTCATTCAGGCCTGTGGCAGAGTCAGACATGAACTGGGGTGTTCCTGGGGATATGGAAATGGGCAGAGAAGCTTAGCGAGCAGCAGAGGGGCAGTTACAGCTGCTTCTGCTGCTGATCTCCCATGCCTTCCACATCCTCTCCCGGCTTACCAGTTGCTGTATGGCTTCATTTATTTAAGCGGGGGGCGGGGGGGGGGGCTTTTGTTTTAAGGGCACAGTCTTGGTCCTCATGGGGAGGCTACACTATGTTGTCATCTGTGTTCATTGTCTGGGATGTATGAGTGTTGGTGAAACACATCTCCTGTGAGATGCTAAAAATCCCCCTGACATTTCCCTCAGCCTCTGACCACAGGATTCTCTAAGGGGCCGGGCTGGTGCCTTCTCCTGAGCAGGGATGCAGGAAATGCCTGCTCAGATGCAGCAGGGTGCCAGGAGCTTCATCCAGTGATTCAGATGGAAACGCAATGTGGCTGCATTCTTTTGAAATAGTTTTACACGAACTCATCGGGATCGGGATTCACATGTTTTGTGAAGTTTCACAAGAGGTAGTGGCATGTCCTAGACTTGAGGGCAGAGTGACAATACAAGAGATAGGGCACTTGTCTTGCACATATCTGCTCCAGGTTCGATCCCTTCACCCCATATGATCCATTAAAACCTGCTAGGCATGATGGCTGAGCACAGAACCAGGAGTAAGTCCTGAACACCACTGCTTGTGGGCCCCCCAATCCAAAAAAAAAAAAATCAAACTTTGTTGTTGTTTTTGTTTGTTTGTTTCAAGGGTTAGTGGTTGCTTTGGTTCTTCTTGGCTACACATTTGAAACCTGCTGTTTGCAGGATGTTTTATATGTGTGTATGTCATTTATTCTTGGCTTGTAAGTAAACTTTACCTTTTATTTAAAAAAAAAAGTACCAAAAGGATGTAATCCCAGTTTAGTGGGCTCAAAGAGGCTGCCTAAGCTGGAGCAGAGATGTTGGGGGGGGGGGCTGTGTGTTGGCTTCCCAGAAGGGGCAGAAGGGGCAGGTGAGTGGAGCTGTCCTTGCTCCTGGCAGAGAACTGTTCTTTCTTCCCTGCCTCCTGGAACTTAGCAAGGATTTTTTTTTATTTCTTTTTCTTCTTTCTTTCTTTCTTTCTTTCTTTCTTTCTTTCTTTCTTTCTTTCTTTCTTTCTTTCTTTCTTTCTTTCTTTCTTTCTTTCTTTCTTTCTTTCTTTCTTTCTTTCTGCTTTCTTTCTTTTCTTTCTTTCTTTCTTTTTCTTTCTTCCTTTTTTAAGAACCTATTTAGAAAAGAATCACCCTTTGCTCTTTTTTTTCATTGCATTCACTTATTTATTTATTTATTTTTATTAGCGAGGTTTTATAACCATCGTGGGTTCCTCCTGGTGTCTCAGTCACTCTTATCTAGAAGGGTTCATCTAGGTTCTCACCATAAAAAACAGAGAGTGGAGTGCCTGGCTGGAGGAATCCTGGGCTGTGGCCATGATTTGTGATGGGAGACAAAGATGCAGTGTGGTCCTTAAGTGACATTATAAATACTCAATGACCCCTGGCAGGAAAGCAGGATTGCCGACTCTACCTCCAAAGATTCTCTTTACAGTAGATTTTATTACTCACCTTGATTCAGTTGGCTTGCCCAAGGATTCCATTTTTAGGAATAGTTTTCAGAAAGAAGCTGTCATGAAAAAATGGTCTGAACACAAGTGATCTCACCTTGAAAAAAAGCGTTAGGGGCCAGGAACAGAACCCAGGGTTCAGAATTCCTGCACCAGCACCTACTTCGACTCTTGCTCTAAGGCCCAGTGGGTGAGTTTTGCTGAGAGCAAGTGAGTCCCAGGCCCTCCGAACAACTTGGGAGTCCCCTGACTCCAAGTCAAGCTTTGTTTAATTGTTATTGTTTGAAATAGAGAACATGCTAGAAGCACAGTGTCACACAGTCCTGGTGGCAGTGACCTAGTCAGCTGCCAGTTCCCGAAGCATCAGGAACTGCTTCTTTCTGTCACTCACAGCTTGTCAATGCAGAGGCTTCCAAGAACATGATATGGCTGCCCCCATGAGAAAAAGAAGGTACAAGTAGGCAAACAGGAGCATACAGCAGTCCCTGTCTCTTTCTACCATGGTGGTGGCTTCCAAATCCCCATGTCAATCCTGTGGAGCTCAAATTTGAGAAGCCTAGACCATTCCCTGGCTGCACACATGGCCTCAGAAATTAGAAAGGCTGAGGGCCCCCCAGATCTGGCTCCCCCATTCAATGAGTGTGTTGAAGAACTCACCTTATTCAAAGGGACCCCAAGTCAGCCAGGACTTGCAGGGCCTGCTCTGCTCTCTTGCAGGCATGGTCTTCCTCGTACCTCCAGTCACACTTGTCACCACTTCCCTCCCTGACTGCCATCTCTTGAGGCAGTGCTGTGGTGTGTTAAGTGCACATTAAGTCTGTCTGTGCCCTCTCGGACCACAGATTAGCAATAGCGAAGGCCGCTTGGTAAGGCCCTGCTCAGCCCTCGCGATTTCAAGTCTGTAACGGAGTTAACAAGAGAAAGAGCTCCTTTATCAGTGATTGTGAGGATTATAGGAGAAGATTTATGGGCTCTAAAGGAACTGAGGAAATTGCTTCAGAGCCAAGATATGCAGAGAAGGAAAGCTATAAAAGCAGTTATTTGATTTCTTCACATGCAGATTATTGCTACTGTTAACTGCCTTCAAGTCCACTACACTTGGATTGTTTTTTTGCTTTTCTTTGTTCTTTTTCTTGCTTTTCTCTTTTTTCTTTTTTTCTTTTTTCTTTTCATGGCCTAGGTCTCTCACTTCATCTTATTGACATGAACACCACTGGTATAAAAATGGAGGAAATGTGAGCATATTTGATATGATTTATTAAAGAGCCTAAGTCCCATAGTGGACTAGAGCAGCAAATGAGCTTTCATGTTCACTCTGTGTTTCAAGATAACTTAGACTTAATGGGGAGCAGCTGCCACAGCGTAGGGTCCCAAGTTCTTCACCCACCCTCTCCACACACCCACCACTAGAGCTGCACAATTTCACAAGTCAGAACTGGGTCCAGAGAGATAGCACAGAAGGCAGGGCACTAGCCTTGCACACAGCTGACCCAGGTTTGATCCATGGTGTTGCCAGTCAGCCCCTGAAGACTGATGGAGGTGAATGCGGTGGGAAGAAAGCCAATAGGCAGTCAGGCTCCCGAAGAAAACAGCTCTTTATTTCGTGAAGAGGCCGAAGCCAAAAGGCCTAATAAGTTCAGGACAAAAAGCCTCTTGCCTCCCACAGACCCTTGTTTTTATGCCCCAGAATCAGGTACCGCCCAATGGTGGGATCGGGTACCACCCAATGGTGGGAGCAGAATCGGGTACCACCCTAGGGTGGGAGCAGAATGCCAGGTCACATCCTAGGGTAGGGCACAATCACTGATCAGGATAGGGTCAGTAACATAATAATCCCATTAAAATGTTTACGTACACAACACCCAGCACCTGCATATGAGCTCAAAATCAGGAGTAATCCCTGAGTACTACCAGTACTACCAAAGACAGCAGCAACAAAAATAAATCATAGATTTACAGATCACAATCTGGTGCAGCACCATGATCAAATCACATACAGGCTTCTTCCCCTCTCTTAGTCTTTCTCCAGCATTTCCTTCTTCCTGAGCCTCATATATAAAAGTTCCTGTTAATGTTTTCTGGTTCAACCCCCTTCCTTTTTTTCCAACCCCTGTTTTTATCCCTCTTTCTTGCCCTGTCTTTTCTCACCTTAATTTGCAAGAGTTGGGTATTTGGCTGGGAAATTTCAGGGTCAGTTTTAGAAGGAGGAGAAGCACAGGAGTGAAGTGCATGCAGTTCAGTATTGGGGCCGAAGACCAGGCTTTGAGTGGAAATTTTATATCTCCTGGTGGCACCATCTTACAGATTGTGCATGGACACAGACTTGGCCTTTCATGGTATCTTGCTGTTCTCCTTTGAAAACCACCTCTAGCCTGGAGGGCACTAAAACTGGTCCACTGCACACACTAGAGTTCCATTTTTCTCCCTTGTCACTACTTTGTTCCCAGGAAGGGTCCCTTAGTTCTTATTTTGGGCAACTTTCAAACAATCAACATTCCTGCTACAATTCCACAATGATCAGATACACTGGGTGGATACTTAGTGAGCAGGAATACAGTTATTACCCTGATAAATACCCCAAGTAATATAATAAGAATATGAGGAGTTGGCACAGGTTTCAGAAGCATTAAAGACATCCGTATGCCTTACATTTGTGGTGATACAAGGAGGAGTGTTATAGAACTTGTTTGTCTTTGCTGTGCTGTAAAATAGTCTCTTGGGCTGGTGATATGCTGGGTTTAAGGCATTCTCCATTTATGCAGTTGACCCATACCACATTGAAGCACTGCCCACGCGCTGCCCGGTATGCCCCACCACCACCAAAGAAAATTTGTACCTAAGGGTAGATTTTCATCATGTTTTGAACCATGATTTTTATTCTCTGAATCATCTCTTCATGGTTCCAGCCCCAGCATGTTACTGCATATTCTCAGATCAGGAAAAATACTGCTTAGAAGGTATCTCTCTGGGATTTAGAATAATTAACATGAACAATTCAACCTGGAATCAATACTGAGCCTATTGAAAGTATTGGAGGGTGTAATGGAAAAACCAAGAGGATTTCTTTTTGTTTGATTTTTAATTTGGGGATCAGACTGGCAATGCTTAGGGCTTACTGCTGCTTTTGTGCTCTGGTGCATAGTGGACCATATGGGGTATTGGACATTGAATCAGGGTCAGAGCAGAGATAGCTGTGTGCAAAGTAAGTGCTTCCCCTCCTGTACTATCTCTCTAACCCCCGATATTTCTTTGTTGACCTACCTTTAAAACATCATTCATCTTTTTGTTTGTTTGTTTGTTTGTTTGTTTTGGCTACACTCGGTGACACTCAGGGGTTACTCCTGGCTATGTGCTCAGAAATCATTCCTGGCTTGGGGGACCATATGAAACGCTGGGGGATCGAACCGCGTGGTCTGTCCTAAGCTAGTGCATGCAAGGTAGATGCCTTATGTCTCATGCCACCACTCCAGCCCCAAAACATCATTCATCTTTAAAGAATCTTTTATCGGGGCCGGGAAGGTGGCGCTAGAGATAAGGTGTCTGCCTTGTAAGCGCTACCAAGGAACGGACCGCGGTTCGATCCCCCGGCGTCCCATATGGTCCCCCCAAGCCAGGGGCGATTTCTGAGCACATAGCCAGGAGTAACCCCTGAGCGTCAAACGGGTGTGGCCCAAAAACCAAAAAAAAAAAAAAAAAAAAAAATCTTTTATCTCCCAGACAGTGACACCAGGTGGGAATGCAAAGACTGAATAGGGAACTGCCTTGCCCATTTGCTCACATTTTCTAATCAAGAGCAGTTTGAGAAATTCCAAAAAGTAAATAATGAGCCACTACATATAACCTTATGTGTTTGCCCAAGTGCTGTGTCTACAATAATCCTGCCCAGCTCTGTGTGTTCAGAGAAATGTTTGTAATTTGGTCAGGTCTCCTGCTCTGCCTCTTCCTGGCTTAGATCAAATAAGGTGTCTGCCTCACACCTTACACTCTGCCATCTTTCTTGTATGTGGTGCCAGCAGCTCCCACAAGATACATGGCCCCTGGGGCTGGAGAGATAGCATGGAGGTAAAGCGTTTACCTTGCATGCAGGATGGTGGTTCAAATCCTGGTATCCCATATGGTCCCCTGAGCCTGCCAGGAGGCTCACTAGGTGTGAGCTCACTAGGTCACTAGGTGTGACCCCCCCAAATAAAAGATATATGGCCCCCTTGGTTTCTGGATGGTATGGGGATCCCTTCGCTCACCAGACACTTTAGCTACAAGCTATGAACATTCAAGGTATTTTCTCAGCAAGGTTTACTCTTTGTCTCCTACCCTGTGTTGATCATTCGGAAGCTTTTCTCCTGGAATAAATTTGTGTTTGCTCCCAGTTTGGCAGTCAAAACAACATGCTAGGATACTTGAAAATAAATTATTTGTGAGTTTAGACTCCAGCCTTAGATACTGCAAAGTTCTCTCTCTTTCCCTCTCCCTTCCTCCCTCCTTCCCTTCTCTCTGTCTCTCTCACTCGCTCGTGCTCTCTCTCAGTTAGAAAATGAGGAGATATTTAATGAGCTTTGTATTTTGGTGTTCCTTTAATTCAAATCTTTACATCATCACTGTCTATGTGAGCACAATAAATACATCATTGTTTATTTGGTGTAAGGAATATTGGTAATTATTGCAGATTTTGTTTCTGTTTTGGGATCACACTCACCAGGCTCAGGAGAACATGTGGTGCTGGGGATGGGACCCAGGCCTCCTAAATAGTGTCTGCTCTGAGTTTTGACCCATTTCCCAGCCTTGAGCTAATTTATTTTTTAACTTTTTTGGCTCAGGACTTACTTCTGGCTCTACCCTTAGGGACCACTGCTGGTGGGGCTCAGAGGACCATATGGGATGCCATAGATGAAACCCCAGTTGGCCTTGTGCAGGACAAGCACTCTCCCCACTGTTCTATAGCTCCATCCTCATGATGTTAGTTTTTCTCTGGAGGGGATAGAGACCACGCTGAAAACATAGCTACTCCAGAATCAGAGAAAAGATCAGAGTTTGTACAGAACAGAGAAGGATTGGGGGAAAGGATCTACTGTACGGTGATGTCCATGGGAAGGTCAGCTAACCCACCATCATCAGAGATGGCAAAAAGAATGTGTAGGTATGTCTTTGTGTGTGTTTTCATGTGTGGACACAGAATATTTGCTCTCTACTCTTTCTACAGACCCTGGGTGGTGAATACACCTGATCCTATTAGCTTTGGCCCTTCTGGCCCTGAGGTCCCCAGGACCTGCTCACCTGATTGAGATGCTTCTGGCCCATGTCTTTAGTCCTGGCCTCTGCAAGTACATGGGCAAAAGCCAGGCTCCATCCCCTGGACTCCACCCTCACAACTCACTGCCCTCAGAGGTCACTGCAGGTTTCTTATACCACCCCACCCTTATATCTTGCAAGGCGGGCTATCCAGCCATGCAGAAATCTCAGCCCAACTGAGATTATTAACAGAAAATTTCAGTCAGGTCTGCTGGGACATGAAGTTCCCATCCCAAGACCTTGCAAGTTGTCAGAATCTGCCTGATAGAGCATCCTGTTGAGCCTGAGGGAAGCCATGGCAAGCACAAGGAGGTAGTGGTTTTTAGCAGATGCAAATTATTTCTTGTCACTGACCAATGAACCCACTGTTTATAGTAACTGTTCATAATGAATCAGACTGAATTTTGTTCAGACATTTTCCCTTACAGCTTTCATAACTCTGCTTCAATGCTTTATGGTTATGTGCCATGGAATGGGACTTCACTGGAAATATAATCCTATTTTAGAGCTCGGTAGGATTTTGAAAATGATAAAGGAAGCAGTTAGTGACCAGAGAATTGTAGTAAAGGTAGGTGCCAACCTGATTAGACCTAGTCATGGAAGTGGACGATGCACTAACATGTCCCTCTTCCTCTCTGTCTCCTGCCCAGGAAGCTGGCAACCTCAGTCCTCAGAGTGCATTTGTGGGAATTATGTTTGGGATGCTTCATTCAGAGACTCTGGAATGGATGTACCCATACTAACTTGCCCTCTTGTCCACTTTCAAAACAAATAAACAATGAAACAAACACTGAGATCGCCTCCTAAAAATGAACTTTCCTTGGTTAGCAAACAAAGCACCCCCAGTTGCATTGGAGGTACAATTTCCCACAGACCCCCCCCCATCGTGGTTCCAGCACCCCCCACCCAGAATCATTGCTTTGGAAATTGCTCTAGAATCAAGGGGGCAACTGGGGAAAGAATATGTGGGGGTCTACTGTCAAGAGATGGGAAGTTCTAGACTCAGACATCCCTCTCTCCTCTCTAGGGGGGCCCAGCACCCTGCATGAGCAGTGAGTCTAGGCTCTGATGGCTATGCGACCCTATTTCCCTCTCACCTTTGGGGCACCATCAACCAAGCAGCAGCTCTGGGGCCATGTCTGGCAAGGCCTTTATGGTACTTCTTGTGAGGACCCACACTGGGGTGGTGCTCAGGGGCGCCACCCGTGTTCACACCCAACATAGACCAGTTGGGCCAGAATTCCACCAAGCTAACTGTTCCTCTCCTGATAGCAGCTCAGAGGAACCCGTTCATCTCTGATGGGTGAAACCTTAGGACCAGTCAGTCTGTTTACATGGGTGCTGATCTTCCCACAAGCCTATGAAGGGGGTTCTGCAGCTCAGGCTTGGGGGGGGGGGCAGGCACCGTGCCCTGTAGGCAATAAGCACTTTCTGCTTCTCTTCAAGGTCAGGCATTTGGGGAGTAGACTGTTGTCAGAGAACACGGATGCTGACCATTCTGTCTGGCAGACAACAAGCTTGGGGCAAGGGGCTGTGAGCTGGCACAATAGTCAGGGCACCCTTGTCCCAGGCTCGGCCAGCCCCATTCACCCCAGTCTGTGCCAGCCAGCATTTGCTTCTGTTCCTCCTCTCAGTGCTGTTGAGCATTTTAATAGACATTCAACTCAGACTGTTCCACTTAAAACTTTTAATCTTTGCAGATTTATAACATCGCAGCTGCGCAGCTAAGGTGACAGATCCGGGTCGGTATTTGCAGGTAATCTTGTGTGATTCTTTCCAGAGCCCTCACTATCCATCAGCATCCTGACAGGCCATAAAATGTCACAGCTCATGAAGACCCAGTAAATATTCCGTTTCTTGTGCTGTGGAGTCATGAATTTATGTGGGGGGAGATGGGTGAGGGGCACCTCCAGATAGGCAGTGCTGTGTTCCACATGGTCTGCTTTGGGGTTGTTCCACAGTGGCCACGGAGCAAGGATGCTTTCAGTGCACACCCCTCTCTGCAGCTCCCCTTTTCCTTGTGTCCCTGTCCTCAGGGGCATCAGTGCCCACCCCCTCCCATGTCTATGTGGAGGTTCTTAGTCCCTGTGTTATCTTGATCAGGTCAAGTGGATTCTTGGGGCATCACCATGTGGGATTGGGACAGCCACAGCCCCTTTGTCACCCTCAAAGTGACGTTGTCAATCAGGCCACTTGCGTTGTCACTTGTGGCCAACTGTCCCTAGCTCAGAGCCATGTTGGCTCAGAGCTTGCCAAGTGTCTGCTCCCTCAGGTGAACACACGATCATCCCTGTAGCAACATACATGCCTCCCACACCCTGTCTCCCTCCCCACTTCATGCACATCATACCCTGTTCTGGTTTCTTAGTCTCTCCTCTTGCTACTTTTGGGGCTCCAACCAGCCCCTCTGGCACTTCTGGATACAGAGGACCCCACTGTGGTCCTCAGTGCTTTTCAAAAAAGAGCAGGCCTTTGAAAGGACCATGGGGGTTCAAGGTAGTGAGCAAGGATCTGTGGTCACCAGCTTAGAGTCCTGCTCAGGACATGTGCCTCTTTTGCAGGACTAAGGAGGCACGAGCAAACAGCTCTATTCATTAGTTGGATGAAAAATGAGGCCCTTTTTTTAAAGTAGTAAGAACATTGGAGAGAAGACTTTGTCAGGCTCTGTGGCGGAGGCGATAGTGCTCGGGAGCCGAGTACTGCTCTGTTCTATATTTTACTGTTTCCCTAGAGAAAATCCGTGACATCCTGCTTTTGATTCACATGCTTCGGGGAGTGTGGGGGGAAGTGGAAGCATATTGTCAGTCATGTAATTGATATACGGCACTGCTTGTCATGACTATTTTTAATTAAAGCACATTTTAATTTAAAAAAAAAGAGAGAGAACAATTTTAAGAAGAGAAGCTTTTTTGCCAGATGGAGATTCCTAATTTACTTCAGTGTGTTGAGAGAGACATGATTCATTTTTGATTAGTTTGTATGAGTGTGTTATGGGGAATAGTAATTTTATTATGAGCAGCAATCACCCAGAACACCCCTTCTGTTCTAGGTTAAGGGGTGTGGGGGTGTGGCCATCATTAGTGGGCATGGCCATAGGTGAAGTTGCTATCTATAGGCGTGGCCTTCACTTGTGGGTGTGGTCAGAAGCTGTGGGCATGTCTCTCAGAGAGTCTCTAGTATCCTGACATACCAGTAAGGGCTCTGCAAAACTTAAATATGTGCCTTATTGCTTTTCCTAATTGATTAAAAACCTGTGGCAGCAGATTCAGTCTGCAAATATGGAGCACATTTGAGTACTAAACCTGAACATTAAGAAATCCTGCTAGCCAGGATCACTCACAGCTGTGCTGGGCATCCTGGGGCAGGAAGAGTGCACATTTAACCATCACTCTTTCACCGGCTTCAATTAAAGCCAGATTTTCTACAAGCCACTCTTCTCAAAGCATGATACCTTATGCCTGTACATCTATAAGCTGAACAAAGATGGCAGAATACATATGGAGATTGTTTTATGTACCAGAAGTAGAATACTCTATGCTCCATAATTTACATCTGCAAACTGCAATGAGTAGAATTCTGTGTGTTAGGGCCATGAATGCCATACTCTATACCTCATAGTTTCCATCTATACACTGCAATGAGTAGAGTGCCAGGTGATAGTGCTGTAAGCAGTATACTCTATGTCCCTTAGTTCACATCTGTAAACTGCAATGAGTAGAGTACTTTGTTATAATATTGTAAGTAGTATACTCTATAGAGTATTGTGGGATAGAGTATTGTCAGTGGGAGAGAGTGCTGTAGGATAGTGCTGTGAGTGGCACTCTATACTTTATAGTTCACATCTGTAAATTGCAATGAGTAGAGTACTATGTGATAGGGCCATGAGTAGTAGACTCTTATCCCATGGTTCACAACTGTAGACCACGTGAATACAGTTCTGTGTATTCACGCTATGAGTAATATACTCTGTATCCCTCAGTTTATATCTATAGACTGTGGTGGGTATCATAATCTATGGAAATACTATGCCATTACCATGTATAGTATGAATCCTATTGTTCCATATCCATACACTGCAGTAAGCATACAGAATTATAATTTCTTGTGTAAAATACATTATACCATAGAGTTGTATGCCTGCATACTCCAATAGGCATACATAGTAGCATAGGGTAGTGATGTGTATGGCATTCATGGCACTACAGTCTAAATTGCTCTAATTCTTAAGCGAAGCACTTATAAATTGGTTTACCTTGGATATTCCAACAAGGCCATGGATGAAAGTCTAGTAAATGGGGTTTACAGCATGTGATGAGGGGTATCACCAGTTAGGCAGGTGGGCAAAGAAGAAAAACAAGGTTGAATGCTTGAATTCTTTACTGGCTGGCCCCTCATCTCATTTATGCAGTTTCCCCAGTGGCTCCTGGGACATCCTGAGCCCTCCTTTTTGAAGAGCCAGCTCCTAGCACAGAAGAAACCCAGAGCAGAGAAGAGCATGGTGGTGGCCGAGGGATGGCTGCCTTGTAAGCAGCAGCAAAGGGAGTTCAATGTGGCTGTTGGGACCATCATGAAGTCATACGTCCATGGCCGAGGTCCAGCTACGCAGAAGCCAGCAACTGTTCCTTGGATGTGTCGCCTGGGGAGAGTCCATTTCCCAATGGTGCAAGCAGTTGAGTGCAACTGCTAATTGCTGCAGTGAAGGGACAATGACTGTTCGAGCAGGTGATGATGGAGAAAGGAGTGACCTGCCTTGTTAATACGCCTCAGCCATACTGCCCCTCTCCTATCTCTGATGGAGTCAATAACCATAACATAGCTGTTTGCTTGTATCCATAACCTCTCTGAGCCTCAGGAGGAATGGAGGAAAAAGAGAACATACTTTAGGTGTTTTCAGATCTCCAGTGGACCAAAATAGCAGTTTTAAATCAAGTTTGGGTCTTATGACTTTAATTATTCATGGGAAGCCCAATCTTTTTTTATCTTCAGTTCAATCTCTGAGTCATGATTTGCTTTCAGATAGCTTAAAAAATGAGGCTATAAATCGACAGCATTATCAGAAATGGCATTGCCCTCTGAAGCGAGAAGTCTGTGTTCCACTGACCTCTGAATGCAGCAAAGATACCGCCCTTCTGACATTCACTATCAGTCAGGTGAGAAGGAGTAAGAAAGGAGTCCCCTGTCCTTGAACACTTCTTAAAGAGGCCAGAGCTTTGGCAAGTGTCCCTGTATATCTCTATGTGTGCTAGCACTGGTCTCATCAGGACCCAGGTGTGCCCATAAATATTAAAGAGTATTTACAGAAAGGCATGTAAAGACATGGTTCATTACTTTTACCAAAATGTGGTGGATAGAACACTGGTGCAATATATCTAGCTAACTGATACTTTTTATAATAGTTTACTTTGCACTGGCAGGATTTTGAAAATGTTCAGATATTTTAAATTTGCATTTCAAAGTAGCTATAAAATATGTATTCCATTGCCAAACATTAGCATAAAGTGAGTCGGTATTATACATTCTGTCAGAAATGCCAGGAAGAATTCCATAGCTCTTGCATTCCCATCTGGCCGCATCTTCCCACAATGGATATTTGCATAAATATTTCAGCAATAAAGCAGAATTATAAAACATAAACTCTTTAGGTTATATTCCAAATTGATAACCTCTTCAAAATTTAATAAGCAGGGGAACAAGGCATTTGCAAGGAAATCACCCCAGTGCTCGCCACCAATTTTGAACCATCCCTGGAAACCACTCTTGCCTCAATGCATTTTTTACTTCTGTTGTGTCCATAAGGAATTGAGTGTTCAGTGGCTGAAAAATGAATTCCTGCCCAGCAGAGGTATGAATGTTTAAGTAGCCCAGCTGCCATTTTTCCTTCAATTCCTCAGCCCAAACAGGATTGTCCCTGGCAGAATTAGAGTCAGGTGATGGCTGTGGAATTGATTATAGATTGTAGAGAACATACCACCTTTTACTGAAAAGATAATATCCAGACTTGTTTTCTGAGACTGGTGAAAATTTATACTTGAACAAGGTTCATGTTAAATTATTTGGCACCAGGGAAATGGCTTCCACCTGTCGGTGCTGAATCATGAAGGGCAGTTCCCATTTGCAGGCTGGTCATGGGCTAGCCATCTGTGCTGCTCTTTGGAATACCTGGCCTTGGTAGATGGCATTGCACCCAGGCAGCAGCTGAGGACCTGCAGAGTCAGGCAGGTCTGGACATCTATTGCCTTGATGCTGTCTTTCTCTTATAGATTCCATGACCATGGGTGGGTTCCTGGGACCTGTATCCTATGATCCATCAACCAGTGCTACAGTAATTAGTGCCACCTGCTGATCCAGAGGCCGCTCGCCCGTTGATGGGATCATGACTGTTTGGGGGCTCCTGTGTGAGGGCCCAGGGTGTTAGCATCACCCTAAAAGATTCTTATTTCTGATCGTGGTTGCTATAGCTGGCTGCCCAGGCAGAATCCAGTCATGGCCTCCCACATGTAGCATGATTTTGGGCCATGGGACTTAATTGTGTCTGCTGTAGTGAGGACAGAAGCGGGGTGGCCTGTGTGTCCCACACTCTCTCAAGCCCTCCTAGAACTCAGCAGAGCCAAGCAGGAGAGACATTTCTTCATCAACTCTGCATGCTGGGCCATGTGAGTGAAATAATCACAGGGAGCAACACAGGGCTCTCAAAGAGAAATGATTTCCAGGGGGTCTGGCGCATCAGAAGGCTGGTCAACTGGCTGTGGGCAGTGCAGACTTGACCCATCTGTTCTTTCTTGATAATCATGTGAACAGTGAGCCATATGGCTGCATACAAAGCTCACATTGGCTTATGTCTGCTTCATGCCATATCATGATATCAGAATACAGAGCATGTATTTCCCAGGGGATATCACAATACCGCTATCATACAATGAAAAGGTGAATAATTTCCATTTCCTGGACCAACTACATGGGTCACTGTAAAGTGTCCACTGTAGTCTCAGTCTTCTGTGTCCCCCACAATGACTTTATCATTGTGAGAAGCTGGGTATGGGGACCCAGAGCCCTTTCACTTTCATTCATTCATACATCCATCATTCATTCATCCAGCTGTCTATTCTACCATTACTCATTCAGTATGCATTCATCATTCATCCATTTATCATTCATCCATTCATCATTCATTAATTCATCTACCATTCAATATCCATTATCCATCTATTTCTCAACTATTCATCACCTAGTATGCATCATTTATCCATCTATCATTCATTCACTTATTCATTCATCCACCATTCACTATTCATCTATACATCCATCCATCAGTTCCTTTTTTATGTGTTTGTTCAGGATCCTGGATGTAGAGTAGTATTAGGATGTTATATCTATAATCACTCCTTCCTACCTCCTTTCTTCCTTTCTTTCTTCCTCTCTTCCTTTATTTCTTCTTCCTTCCTTCCTCTTTGCATTTCCACTGAGGGTACACCCTGGGATTGTATGCCCACACCCTGTTATGATCCTCATAAAATATTCTGCAAAGTCACTTGTATCTGCAGCAGCCAAAATGTTTATGAGACAAGGATCAAAGTGGGGTTGGTCTTGTGAAAAGCAAGCACCAACCCCACTGTGCTTGCTCTCTAGCTTCTTATATCTAGTTCTTAAGAATAAAGGTAAAAAATAGAGACACCAGGATACAATGCAGATGCTCATCCAATATTAAGAGTTTGTGCACATTTGCCAAATTTTCCCGTATTGTCTTATGTAGAAAGCCAGACCAAAAAGTCAGTGTCTCTGGTCTGTGGTGTTTCTGCTTCTTAATTCTTCTTCTAGGTGCAAAGGAGGAATTGCATTTTAAAGAAAGGAGAAAGAGCTCAGTACAGATATTTCAGCATTTTTTTTTGCCAGGAAAGCCAGTGTGGTAATAAGAATAGATTCTCTACCTCAAATGTATTTATGTTTCTCTTTTGTGCAAAACTAAGAACCTGAAGAGAATCTGTGGAATGTTTTGATCCAGCTTTGATGCAACATCAATTTTATTAAACACAAAACTCTAGCCCCATGGTATAGGATGAAGGCATCTACAAAATATTTATTGGCCTCTTCATTGATTTAATCTAGGAAATCTACTGCTCTAAAAGTTTGAATCTAAAAGGTACCAATAGTTTCATTTCATTGAATCTAAAAGGTACTAATAGTTTCATTTCCTCATGAATTGAATTCCAGGGCAACTGGTAACCAGTTATTTTAGATTTCTGTTGGGTATTTTCATTTCACATGAACTTCTAAACAACAACAACAACAAGATTGAATGAAAATTTCTTTTACTCCATGCCTTATAAAGCTAAAAACAAATCTGTTATTTCAGCTAGCTTCACTCCATAATTGTATTACTTTCTAAAAAAAATTATAGTCAGCTTTTTACTAAGAACACCCATGGGACTGAGTTGATGCTATACTTGATGTCGTCTGCATCACATAGTCTTCTAATTCTGGATCTTAATAGAAAATAATTTCGAGTTTGAGATTCTGACTGCATCTTAATGAGAAACATCATGTTACAATATATCTAGAGGCTGTATCTGTAATATTTGTCACTGCATTAATTCTTAGGAATTTGTCTAAATATTCCAAGGAGAGGGTGGACTGCATTGTTCTCTTTTCAACACGTGTTGGAGTTTCTCAATGGGGATGGCTTTGCGGGGACCCCAGCTTCCATCAGAGCAGGACTGTGATGGGAGGCAGCTCTACTCTTCAGATCTGGAGTCCAGGGCTGAGCTCTACCGAAAGAACAAGTCAGGTGGTGTTTTTGACAACAGTGAGCATGTCAAGTACATTTTTGCAAGAAGTCAACTGTTGCTTTCATCACACACAGTCCTCAGCTGCTAACCAGGGTATGGAGTGCAGATCTGCCCCTGGACATTCAGGTCATCAACAATAGAAATGGGTCACAGGAGAAATGGATTTCTGGGAGACTGTCCCTGATTTCCTACCCTGTCACAGTGCTGAATGTGTCTCAAAGGTGAAGCCATGAGTCCCCAGGAATGGTTTTGGGTTTGGCTATTGAGAGACAAAAATATCTCTCAAGTGCCCTCAAGTTGCACCAGTTGTGATCCCTTATGGAAGGGAAAATTTGAGTCAAAGCAACACCCCTTAGAATCCTTCTATAAGGCTGGACAGTGTGGAAAGAAACTTCTGTAGGAACAACAACAACAACAACCAAAAAAAAAAAGAGGACCGGAGAGATAGCATAGTGGTAGGGCTTTTGCCTTGCACATAGCCGATCCAGAACAGATGGTGGTTTGAATCCCAGCATCCCATATGGTCCCCATGCCTGCCAGGAGTGATTTCTGAGCATGGAGCCAAGAGTAACATATACACAGCAACCAGTACATATTCCTGAAAATATACATGTGCACAGGTGTTGTATATGTAAAAATTTCAATGGGATTATTATGTTACTGACCCTACCCTGATCGGTGATTGTGCCCTACCCGAGGGTGTGACCTGGCATTCTCCTCCCACCCTAGGGTGGTACCTGATCTCAACATTGGGTGGTACCTGATTCTGGAGGGGGGCTTTTTGGCTGGAACTGATGCTGAGGCTTTTGGCTTCAGTTTTGTCCTCCGAACAAAGCTGATATTTTCACAAGCCTGACTGCACACACGGTGTACACACATGTAGCATGAAGATCTCAACTTGGTCCCTGGCACAGAAGGAGCAAAGCCTGATCCTCCCCACCTCTGGCAGTGACTTGGTAGAAGCATACAGTGCATACAGAAGCATGCAGTGCCTAGGAAGGACAGTCCTCAATGGCAGGCAGAAATGCCAACCACAGGCTTCCTCCCTCCCTGTCTTCAAGGTGGTGACTGAGCCACTCCCCACATGCCTTGCCCTCCCTCCAGACCTGCAGTCTGATATATCAACAAAAATATACATTTGATATAGGAAGAAGCCTGTCAGTAAGAATGCTGATTTGGGGAAGGGGTTGGTTCCTGCCTAGCAAGAAACACTTCTGGCAATGCTAAGGGGGACCATGTGGCGACTGGTCACATGAAGGGTATCTTCACCCGTGTATTAGCACTCCAGCTCCAGGAATGAGGACTTTTAAACTGAATGTTTTCTAATATAAGTATAATTTTATTAGAAATATATTTGAGGGGCCCGGAGAGATAGCACAGCGGCGTTTGCCTTGCAAGCAGCCGATCCAGGACCAAAGGTGGTTGGTTCGAATCCCGGTGTCCCATATGGCCCCTCGTGCCTGCCAGGAGCTATTTCTGAGCAGACAGCCAGGAGTAACCCCTGAGCACCGCCGGGTGTGGCCAAAAAACCAAAAACCAAAAAAAAAAATATATTTGAGACCCCTCACCCCCAATCTGCAAAGGATGAAATGAACAGTGAAATGAAAATAAAATTCTGGCACTTCATGGCCACTGTGCCCACTTGATCTCTTGTCCCCCTGTCCACAGCCTCATTTTCAGGGACAAGAACATAAGCACAACAAGTGGACAGTGTACAGGGTTTGAGCAACCATATTACGAGAAGATTGGACCAGTGATTTAAAAAAAAATTAGCCAAAGTACAAACCCAGTCCAGATTTTACTGGTAAATTCTACCCAACATGTAATGAAAATTTAATTCTAATCATTGTCAAATCCTTCTCTGGGGGAGGGGCACTTTCAAACTCATTGATTCATTGAAGAGCATAAGAAGAGAAAATTGCAAGCCAATATCCCAGGAGAATATGCTCACAAAAATACTTAGCAAAGGGGCAGAAGCAATAGCACAGTGGGTAGGGCATTTGCCTTGTACTTGGTTCTACCCAAGTTTGATTCCCCCATCCCATACGGCCCCTCAAGCTTGCCAAGAGTGATTTCTGACACAGAGCTAGGAGTAGCCCCTGAGCAATGCCGGGTGTGGCCAAAAATCAAACCAAAAAGAAAAAAAAATTCTCAACGAATATATTAATAAGCCACATTTAATAATACACTATAAGGATCAACTCCCATGCTCAGGATTTCTACTCCTGGAACACGACAATTCGCTAAGCAAACCAGTCCATGTCAAAGCACTGCCTGGAAGGATCAAATCACCCAAAACTTCAGATGCAGAAAAGCTTTACCCAAGAGTTCGTGTCCACTCACAATCAGAGAATCCTGAGTATCAATCAACCATGACACAAAGTTGCATGCACCCAGTGGGAATTTGCTCAAAGATAAGTACACTCTGTGGGAATTCATTCAAAGATGCATGCACTCTCTGAGAATTTGCTCAAAGATACACATGCTTCATGGAAATTCCCCATAGTATAGGCACAACAGCCTCTGTGGCCAGAGCACAGACTCCAAAGCAGACAGAAAGTCAAGTACAGACGGGTTTCTCCTGTGCAAATTAATTTAAACGAAACCCACAGAAATGGCATAGAAAAACTGTTGTCAGGGGCCTAGGAGAGTCAAGGCTTTAGGGAAGTTGGAAACCAAGACAGACCTTCAGTTGTAAGATGAATAATGTCCAAAGACTTAATGTGGAACATGGGGATTGCCCTGTATTTTGTAATTACCTGGAGAAAAGAACTTCAATGTTCTCACCAAAATGGAGTTAAAATGTAAAATAAAAATGTGACTTGCTAATTCACTAGCCAGGGGAGAGAGCCTTCTCTCTCTCTCTCTCTCTCTCTCTCTCTCTCTCTCTCTCTCTCTCTCTCTCTCTCTCTCTCTCTCTCTCTCTCTGTGTGTATGTGTGTGTGTGTGTGTGTGAGAGAGAGAGAGAGAGAGGTCACTGCAGGAGCAACTCCTCTGCCAGTTGCACCTCCATTAGACTTAAATTTAAGAACAGTAAATCCACAACAATTAGATTTCCCTTCTTTTAGCCACTGGCAGCTTTAAAAACAACACGTATGAAAGACAACAGTTCCTCCTTTATAAACACGCCTTGTCTCCCCTTGTGTGTGTTTAGTGTTTATTTTTCCACCCTTCATGACATTGTTTTGCTGATAAAATGATAAATAATGTAAGTGAGCTGCTCAAAAATCTTATCAGTATTGGCAATTCAGCAATATCCTCCTGGTCCTCACCTGCTGTTTTTCCAGCTGTACAAATGGATGTTCTTTCTCACATCTGGACTGAAGATGGGATGGGATTCCAGGGAGTGAGATGACCAGCTGATGGATATCAACTAGATCTAACCATTGGGACAAAAGTAAAGTGATGGATATTTATGTTAAAAAGTGTAATTTTTGGGCCCGGAGAGATAGCACAGCGGTGTTTGCCTTGCAAGCAGCCGATCCAGGACCAAAGGTGGTTGGTTCAAATCCCGGTGTCCCATATGGTCCCCCATGCCTGCCAGGAGCTATTTCTGAGCAGACAGCCAGGAGTAACCCCTGAGCATCGCCGGGTGTGACCCAAAAACCAAAAAAAAAAAAAAAAAGTGTAGTTTTTTTTAAAGTATAGTTTTTTTTTAATATATAGATTTTTTAAATGAATCACCATGAGACACACAGTTATAAAGTTGTTCATAATTGAGTTTCAGTCATACAATGTATGATGCCTTCACTTGTGCACATTCCCTGCCACCAGTGTCCCCAGTTTTCCTCCTGACCTCCCCCTACCCTCTCCCTATACTGCCTCTATGGCAGACATATTCTCTCTATTTATCTATCTATTTATATCTCTCTTCGTTTTATTCTTTTGTTGTTGTTGTTGTTGTTTTTGGGTCACACCCGGCGGTGCTCAGGGGTTACTTCTGGCTGTCTGTTCAGAAATAGCTCCTGGCAGGCACGGGGGACCATATGGGACACCGGGATTCGAACCTACTACCTTTGGTCCTGGATCGGCTGCTTGCAAGGCAAACGCCGCTGTGCTATCTCTCAGGGCCCTCGTTTTATTCTTTTAGACACTGTGGTTTGCAATATTGTTACTAAAGAGATATCTATCATGTATATCAATTTTACTTTTGGGGAGCCACACCCAGTGATGTTTAGGGGTTACTCCTGGCTATGCGCTCAGAAATCGCTCCTCCTGGCTTGGGGGACCATATGGGATGCGGGGATCGAACCGAGGTCCGTCCTAGGTCAACCTCGAGCAAGGCAAATACTGTACCACTGCGCTATCACTCTAGACCCTTTTTCAATTTTTTTTCCATGCATATCAATTTATCTCTTTTCAGCATCCAGTTCTTTTCCAGGGTGATCATTTCCAACTAGCATTGTCCTAGTGGTCCCGTTTCTGCTCTAATTGCACTTTCCTGCTATTTGTGGCAAGCTTCCTATCATGGATTGGTCCTCCTGGCCTTCATCTTTATTGTCTCTGAATGTTATTACTATTTTTTATATCCTACAAATGAATGTGATCATTTTATGTCTATTCCTCTCCCTCTGACTCATTTTGCTCAGCATATTATCCATCCATGTATAAGCCAATTTCATAACTTCATTTTTCCTAACAACTGCACAGTGTTCCATTGTGTACCACAATTTCTTTAAACACTCGTCTGGTCTCGGACACTTGGGTTGTATTCAGATTCTGGCTATTATGAATAGTGCTGCAATGAACATAGGGGTGCAGAGGGCTTTGCTGCATTATGTCTTGGGGTCCCTAGGGTATATTCCTAGAAGCAGTATTGCTGGATTATATGAATGTCAATTTCTAAGGTTTTTTTGAGAAATATCTATTTTATTCTGTTGTTCTTGTTGTTGTGATGTGTGCCAGTCTCTGTAGTGTGATTTGCATTTTCCTGATGATTAATGATATGGGGCATTTTTATGTGCCTTTTGGCCATCTGTATTTCTTCTTTGAGAAAGTTTCTGTTTATCTCTTCTTCCCATTTTTGGATAGGGATAGATATTTCTTGTTAAGCTCTACTAGTGCTTTATACATCTCAGATATTAACCCCTTATCAGATGGGTATTGGGAGAATAATTTCTCCCATTTCATGAAGAGTCTTTGTATACTGGTCACCATTTCGTTTGAGGTGCAGAATTTACATAGTTTAATGTCTCTTTGTTTATATTTGCTTCCACTTTCTTGGTCAGTGGTGTTATATCCTTTAAGATGCCTTTAGGTTCAATGTCATGAGGAATTTTTCCTATGTTTTTCTTTATGTACCTTATGGTTTCAGGTCTGATATCAAGGTCTTCAATTCGTTTTGATTTGACTTTTGTGCATGGCATTAAAGGGAGGACTGAGTTCACTTTTTTGAACGTATCTGACCAACAGCACTTATTAAAGAGGCTTTCCTTGCTCCACTTCATATTTATTGCCTTTTTTTTTTATCAAAGCCAGTCTAAAGATATTCAAGTATACTCCATCAATATGAGTGTCTGTCTTTATTCCAATACCTTGCTGTTTTACTACTGTTTTATAGTACAGTTTAAAGTGGAGGAAAGTAATGCCTTCCATCTTCCATTTCCCAAGGACTGCTTTAGCTATTCATGGAGATTAATTTTCAATATGTATTTTAAAAGATCTATTTTTTTGAAAAAAATGTTGTGGGTAGCTTTATAGGGATTGCATTAAATCTGTACAGTGTTTTGGGAAGTATGGCCATTTTAATTTGTTAAGTCTCCCAATTCATGAGCAGAGTATGTGTTTCCATTTCCTTGTGTCCTCTTTAATTTCTTGAAGCAGTATTTTGTAGTTGGTTTTTTAATAGATCTTTCATCTCTTTGGTTAAGTGGATTCCAAGACACTTGATTTTCTGAGGCACTGAGGTTAATCAGAGGGTGGTTTTCCCTCCATCCCACCTGACAAAGTGCAAAGAAACAATTATAAATGGCAACTTAGCAAAGCAACACAGTATAGTTCTATATCTTCACTCCCTTTTACCTGTGCTGACATATTTTCCTTTGGTATCAATCATCTCATGAAGTACTCCATGATACGAAAGGTAATCACATACAGATCAGTTGTACTGCAGTAATTCTCTATATGGAGCCAGACTTCGTGGTAAAAGAATGGATGTTGAATCTAGGGCAATAGTACAGAGGACGTGGCACTTTCCTTGCACACAGCCAACCCAGGTTTGATCCTTGGTACAACATATGATCCCCTGAGCCTACCAGGGGTAAACTCTGGGCATAGTTGGGTGTGGCCCAAAAGAAACAAAAAGAGAAAAAAGAATATATGTCATAGAAGGTATAAAGTGGTTTGCAGGCCTAAGCATTTTTAAACCTGTTCTTCGGTAATTACCAGCTGCTATCTCTAATTTCTCAGACTGAGTCCAAATTAAGTAGGACACAAGGAAAAAAAATAGTCTTAAAATAAGCCAGGCTGTATTTCTCAAGTGTACAAATTGTTAATTAGAATTGGAAAGTGAACAGAAGGGGCTTAAAATAAAGACCTTCCATTGCAAATTAAAACTTAAAAGGGTCCGTACTTAGCTCTGGCTTTAAAAAAAAAGAGTTTAGAATGGGGGGCTAAAATGAATGTTGAAAATTTCTGAATTTGTGTGTGTGATGCAAGATATTTTTTAAAAATTTTAGGAGCCAGAATGATAGTACAGCAAGTAGGGTGCCTGCCTTACATGCAGTTGACCTGAATTCACTCCCTGTTGTCCCATATGGTCCCCTGAGCACTGCAAGGAATGATTCCTGAGTGCAGAACCAAGAGTAAACATCACCAATGTGGCCCCCAAACAACAAATCAATATTTTTAAATTGTACTTTAAAAACCTTTTTGCAAAATTGTTTGAGATTTATTTAGAAAGATGCGGATGGAGGGAGGAATGTGTGTTCAAGAGAGAACACAGGCTGCTCCAGAATGGGAATAAGCAAGCAAAGAAACAGAGACAATGAGAGAGAGAATTTGGGCTAGAAGAAAAGCAGAATTTCTGAAGTTTGAGGAATAATTTTGATTTAGCTCTTTTCTATTATTGATTGAAAAGTATTTCTAGTAGGCAACTGGATATTCTAGAAAATCTTTTTCGAAACAGGAATTTACTTTTGTAGTTTACACTGTTTCTTTTTTTAATTTATTTAAACACCTTAATTACATACATGATTGTGTTTGGGTTTCAGTCATGTAAAGAACACCACCCATCACCAGTGCAACATTCCCATCACCAATGTCCCAAGTCTCCCTCCTCCCCACCCGACCCCCGCCTGTAATCTAGACAGGCTCTCCATTTTCCTCATACATTCTCGTTATTAGGACAGTTCAAAATGTAGTTATTTCCCTAACTAAACTCATCACTATTTGTGGTGAGCTTCCTGAGGTGAGCTGGAACTTCCAGCTCTTTTCTCTTTTGTGTCTGAAAATTATTATTACAAGGGTGTCTTTCATTTTTCTTAAAACCCATAGATGAGTGAGACCATTCTGCGTTTTTTTCTCTCTCTCTCTCTCTCTGACTTATTTCACTCAGCATAATAGATTCTGTGTACATCCATATATAGGAAAATTTCATGACTTCATCTCTCCTGACAGCTGCA
This sequence comes from Suncus etruscus, assembly GCF_024139225.1. Lineage (NCBI taxonomy): Eukaryota > Metazoa > Chordata > Mammalia > Eulipotyphla > Soricidae > Suncus > Suncus etruscus. Next base: position 25,309,712 of record NC_064860.1, on the reverse strand, counting down.
TAATATTCCATTGTGTATATGTACCACAGTTTCTTTAGCCATTCGTCTGTTGAAGGGCATCTTGGTTGTTTCCAGAGTCTTGCTATGGTAAATAGAGTTTACACTGTTTTTAATGTGCATGTATTATAATATGCCCTAAACTTGGACTTTCTAAATTAATACCCCATTTTATTTTGCCACCTGCTTAATAATACCACTCATGGTGGGTTTATGCATACAATATTCCAGTATCATACCCTCCACAGAGTGTCTGCTTCCCTCCATTCATGCCCCCAGCCCTAGCACCCCACTCTCTCTTCCTCACTGTCAGTTCAGTTCTGAGATCAGCTCTCAGGTTTCATGGTCTTTGGCCATTTGTTATCCCCTCACTCTGTTTTTTTCACATTTTACACATGAGAGATCATTCTCACCTGTCCCTCTCCTCTGGTGGGAGCTATGAATTTGGTGCCCATGGATAAAGCTAAGGGGGGGTAACAGTAGCACTGAAACAGATCATCAGCTAATATTGGGGGAACATTTGGCGGGAGAAGCCTTGGAAAAGAGGTGGCATAGGAACAGGGTGGGGGTGGCCTGATCAGGGGAGCTTTGGTGTGGGTATGCGTGCCATGACTTTGTACAGCAGTACTAGAAACTTGGCCACTATCATAACCCTTTTCCTAAACTATATTAATATAAGATAAATTTTTAAAAAATTAAATACTTGGACCCAGAGAGATAGCACAGCGGCGTTTGCCTTGCAAGCAGCCGATCCAGGACCAAAGGTGGTTGGTTCGAATCCCGCTGTCCCATATGGTCCCCCGTGCCTGCCAGGAGCTATTTCTGAGCAGACAGCCAGGAGTAACCCCTGAGCAATGCCGGGTGTGACCCAAAAACCAAAAAAAAAAAAAAAATTAAATACTTTGCTTCGTAGCCTTTTTCCCTTTCCCACAGTAGCACACAGCTGAAAGAATCACATTGCAACCACCCAAGCTATGCCATGTCTAAACCCCCAGCCAGGGTGTGTGTGTGTGTGTGTGTGTGTGTGTGTGTGTGAGAGAAAGAGAGAGAGAGAGAGAGAGAGAGAGAGAGAGAGAGAGAGAGAGAGAGAGAGAGAGAGAAGAGATGAGCTAGAGCTGTGGAGGCCCTGAGGAGCTGTGACCACTTGCTCTTTTTCTGTGAGCAGTTAGTGAATCACCCTGCAAAATGCACAGTTTAGGTTCAAGCTTCTAAGCCAGAACCATGACACACAGCCCCTCCTTCTTCAATTGCCTCCCTTGCGGTTCTCTAATATTTTATAAAAAATTGATGTCATGCTAGTCAGCGTGATGAATGCAGGGACACGCAGGAAATCGTTTAAGAGTTTGTTTTAACAGCGATGCATTTAAATGGGCCCATTATAGCAGGAGCATCTTCTCTGCCAACAGGAAGTCAGCACGTAGAACCCAGTTTGCCCCTAGATTTTAGCCTGATGAAGTCATGAGTTGAAATCACCCACAGGTGAGGTTTCACGGTGGCAGCTGGGGCCTCTCTTTGACTACTGAGCCAAGTGGCCAGATGAAGACACAGCAGATGTGAAAACACAGGACATCCTCTGAGAGAGACCTTTAGCTCTCCAGCTATATAGCTCGTTCTCCTAAAATGTGAGGATGCCTGGGGCACAGTTATGCAGGATCCAGTTTCTGCAGCTTCAAGTCCAACCTTGGGGCAAGGTTGTGACCTTAAAGATCAGAGTAAGAACCGAGCTGATGAAAACATGAAAGAAAATGTTTCTCTGTCAACAGAAGAACAAAGGCAGCCTCTGTTCTCTTTCCCTTTGCCAGATCCAAGTTTAATCCCAGCATCAATCCCCTAATCCCACTAAGGGTGGTCCCTGAGTACAAAGCAGAAGTAAGCCCCAAAACCAAAACAAGGATAAATGAAAGAATAAATGCCTCCAGAGCTGTGAAGACATGTGGCCATGTCTGCAACTGGTACAACAGAAGCTTTGGGTGAGCAGCCTAGAGCTGAAGTTCAGGTGATGGCCAACAGGGGGTGGGCTGCAATTCTTTCCTTGTTGGGGGGTAATGATGGATTGGTAGTAGGGTTCACCCAGTACACACACCCCTACAGGTCCTGGGGTCCTGCTTGAATTGTAGATGACACCTGTTCCAGGAGACCCCTTGGGAAAAAAAATCACAAGACAGGGTCACAAATGCTGAAAGGCTAACTCGGCCATCCAAAACAAAATGAATAATACCTACTTAGTTTCAGCCAGGAGATAGTGTGAGGAAAGATTATATCCTGAGTAGGTTCCATTCTTGGCACCACATGGTCCCTGAGCACCACTGGGGGCACTCCTAGAGAGGGAGGAAGAGAAGGAAGTGGAAGGAGAGGAAGAAGGAGGCAAGGGAAGAGGGAGAGATGGGGGAATTGATGAGGAGGGAAGGGAAAGGGAGGGAAAGAGAAAGGGAAAGGAAAGGAGGGGATGAGGGAAGGCCTTTGAGTCTCTGAGCTCCTGCTCTGCGGCCTGCAGCTATTTCCAAACTCATGCACTTAACCCACAAGTAGTTCTCTTGCTCTGTTCCAACTGGACTATCTCCTCAAATAGGATTCATCTATTTGGGCTGCTTGTAAATTTGTTTGCATGGGGGGGGGGGTGGAACCACCAGCAGTTTTCAGGGGTCACTCCAAGCAGGACTTGGGTGGTGCTAGGGATCACCCAGCCTCTGGTGTCCCTGTTATAAGGCTCTCTGTAATGCCATTTGATCTAAAGAGCCTCAGGAAGTGTGCTGAAGCTCCATGGCTGCATTGGGCGTGTTTCTGAAGGTCTGTGGTGAAGAGATGGTTGAAGCTGGAATATGCAGGCTGGATTCTGGCCACCCTCTCACTACTTCATGTCCTGCTGTGCATTATCCACAGGGCTGGAATCAATGGAATGCAAGAGGCCCTTTCGGGTGGATTGATTTTCATTTATCCAGACTCATCGGTTTGCCTTATGCACAGCACTCCCACTGTGTTGCCTTTGCCCCCGCAGCAATGACTACGCAATACAGCACACGGTGACACCCTGACACTGGCCTTTGGAACCGCAACTTTCTCAGCCATCAAAAGAAAGGCTGTTAAAAGTCAAGCTCTGCCACTCTCTCCCCGCAGGAAGGCAGCTAGGGACTCACAATTTCAGCTGAGCTGTGGTGGTGGCTCTGTGGGGTGGGATGAAATGAGTTGTCCGAGGCTTATAACAAATAGACAGTGACTTTGCCCTGGTAGATACTGAAATTTATTTACCAGAGGGAATAAATACTGGTGAAGATAAAGCCAAGATCAATATTTCTTCTGAGTTGCAATAAATATCCCTGGCTTTGAAATAAGATTTTAGATTGCGGCTAAGGATTAAGTATTATCTACTGCCATGGCAGAAAATGAAACGATCAGCTAATTCTGAAGCAGCATTTTCTTTTCTGATCAACATGTGTAGGGGACGATCCGTTGATTTGGTCAAGGTCTAATAATGGCTATTGGCACAAAGGTAGACTAAGCCTGTGGCATCCTTTTGAAATAGAAAAATGAAATCCATTACTAGAAGCTCATGTTTCTTCATATAGATACTAAATGGTGGAACAATTTATCCTGAATACTTACATATCATGCTAATGAACAACTAACCAATTTATTGTCCTCGTGTATGCCTAGATCATTGCATGCAAAATGACACAACTTCTGAGTGATTATTTATGCAAACAGTTTTCTGGGGTTTTTTTTGTTTGTTTGTTTGTTTGTTTTTGGGCCACACCCGGCAGTGCTCAGGGGTTACTCTTGGCTGTCTGCTCAGAAATAGCTCCTGGCAGGCACGGGGGACCATATGGGACACCGGGATTCGAACCAACCACCTTAGGTCCTGGATCGGCTGCTTGCAAGGCAAACACCGCTGTGCTATCTCTCCGGGCCCTGGGTTTTGTTTTTTGTTTTGTTTTGTTTTTTGTTTTTTGTTTTTACAAAAACAATATCTTCCTTTCACAAGCTCCATGTCATAATAAGTAAAGACCATCTGAGTGTCCTGGTGATGAACTGGGGTAATACCAGCATGTATCTCAGAGAAGGCGATATTTGCACTGAGGATTTCCAGCCACCACCTCTCCATTGATTGTCAGTCTCACCACTGCTGGTGCCAGTTAAGGGTTTCAGAACTTTGCAAGACTGTGAAAATAAGGTTGCCAGACTGATTTGGGCAGGGGGAGGGAGAAAGAAATACAGGTTTATCCTATACCGGGGTCACAGATGAGAGTGGGATGGTGAGGGGGGAGCAGATACCCAGCTCTGAGTTTGGTGGCATACATAATGTGGGAGCTCTGTTTGGGAGACCTCTGCTCTGACACAGGGTCATTTGCTCCCTAAGAGGAAGTGAACCATGATGGTGACTCAGGGTCATGTAAGTTGGTTGATGGAAGGAGAAGGAGCAAGTGTGGCTGCCCCTGCATGGAGCACCCAGAGCAGTGTGTCCAGACTTTTCTCTCCTGCATGGCTATGGGTCAGCATCCAGGCCCCTCCAGTTCTTTCCCCTACCCAAATCAACCAAACTTTGATCTCCCAGTTCCTGTGCAGCCCAGTGTGTCCAACTACCATATAGAAAGTATTGCAAATGGCAAATCAAGGATGAGCTCATTATAATTTATATGTTTAGATGCATATTCGGGAGCAGCCGCTACTCACCCTGAATGTGTAGAGGCACACATCTTTAATTAAAGAGCATCACACTCTAGTTTGGTTGAGAGAAAACGTTGATTCCTTTTTTTTTTTTTTCACACTTGACACTTCTGAGGGCTTACTCCTGGCTCTGTGCTCAAGGATCACTCCTAGTGAGCTCAGGGGATCTTATAGGGCCAAGTCTTGTATGAGGCACAGACAACAAAAAAAACCCTACCTGCTGTACTACTAGATTCCTTTTTATTTATTAATTTTTTAAATATGCTCTTTGTGGCACCAGAGAGACTTCAGGAGGAATGACTTTTGACTTTCGCTTGGCTGTCTCAGTTTGATACCCACAGAGGGTCTCCAACATCTCCAAGAGTGACTCCTGAGCACAAAACCAGGAGTAGCCCCTGAGCACCACCGTATATGGCCTGAACCAGCCCGCCACACATAAAGGGGGGAATGCAGTAGGTCGAAAATACCCCATCATTGGGGCCAGAGAGATAGCACAGCAGTAAGACGTTTGCCTTGCATGCAGAAGGACGGTGGTTTGAATCCCAGTTTCTTATGGTCCATCAAGGCTGCCGGGGGCTATTTCTGAGCATAAAGCCAGGAGTAGCCTCTGAGTGCTGCCGGGTGTGACCCAAAACCAAAAAAAAAAAAAAAAAAAAAGAAAGAAAAGAAAGAAAATAAAATAAAATACGGGCCCGGAAAGATAGCACAGCGGCGTTTGCCTTGCAAGCAGCCGATCCAGGACCAAAGGTGGTTGCTTCGAATCCCGGTGTCCCATATGGTCCCCCGTGCCTGCCAGGAGCTATTTCTGAGCAGACAGCCAGGAGTAACCCCTGAGCAACGCTGGGTGTGGCCCAAAAACCAAAAAAAAAAAAAAAAAAAAAAAAAAGAAAAGAAAAGAAAATACCCCATCATGTTAAAGAACATTCTGTTTAATCCCATCGTGTTTTATTGTATCCATGTTGAAATATATGCCCTCATTGGGCTTTTGAGTTTTTTCCAGTTCTACTCTAAGAACACAGAGCCCAGGGGCCCTGGCCATCCCATCATTGCAGAATGCCCTGTAATTTGAGAGCACATGCATGATGCAGAATTGGTTCTCAGGACCAGAAGGGATCAGTCACATTTCATCCTTAGAAAACTTCCCCAAGAACTGACCCTCATGAATGTCTACAACAACCACCTTCCAAAATGAAGGTTAAAAAAGAAACAATAAAAACGCATCATTAGAACTAGGTAGCATCGAATTCTGTAGAGAACAATGACTCAAAATTTAAAAACAAAATGATGGAGGAGGAAAAATAGATCCAATTGGTTTTATTCAACAGGTTATTACATTAAAATGCCTGGCTACATAATTAAATTAATTGATTTTTAGCATGGTTATCTAACAGCATGATGAGTTGTGCGGAATATTGTGTGACATAAGTGATATTTAGCCGCTGAGACTGAGAACCCCTGAGCAACCAGTTTGATCTGCTCCAGGTGGTTCTCCCCCCTCATTTCCCTAAGAATCACTGGCCTGCAGTTTCCCTTCAGCGTGCAGCTCTGTGAAGACTTTTATTCTTTGGTCCTTCGGTGCTGCCTGATCTTGCTACACATTCTTGCCATTTGTGAACTAACTGCTTCCTAGTTTCAGATGTGATCAGGAAATGCTAGAGTTATAAAGTTAGAGTTTCCAAAACATACTCTAACAGAACATGCCCAGCCAACACTGGCCAAAATTCAAGCCTATGATTTCTCAACGGCAGACCCTTAATGTGTACTTATGCACCCAGATAGTGTTGTTGGAATTACTCTAAGAAGGAGCACAAACGAACAGGCAGATGCCACTCTAGGATGTGCATAGAACAGCTCTTCATCCTGACATGGGAATGCATGTGTACTATGATTCTGCTCTTTCCCCCCTCACACACACACACACACACACACACACACACACACACACACACACACACACACACACACACACACACACTGACCTATTCATTTTACATTTGGCAGGCTCCAAAAAAACTAAGTTGCCTCTGTCTTCCTAAGAAAGAAAAACCCCTTTGTCATTCTTTTTAAACTAAAATAATAAGTAAGGGGCTAATGAAGCAAAATACTTTATGTTTTTAATTTTTTATTATAGCAGTTATTTACCAGGTAAATAATTGCAATTGTTTGAGGCATCACTGTTCCAGCACCAACCCCACCACCAATGTAAATTCCCTTCTACCAATGTCCCCAGTTTCCCACCCACCATCCCAACCTGCCCCCTTATAAACACAAATTTATTTCACATTATTACAACACAAAGTCAAGTGGAATGATTAAAAATTAGATCAATAGGACCACATACCTTAAATGTTACTGTTACTGTGAAAGATTTGTAATTCATTTTGGTCACAATAAAAATTATTAAAATTAAAAAAAATTAGATCAATGGGGGTCAGAGCAATGGTGCAAGTGGTAGAGCATTTGCCTTGCATGCGTTAACCTAGGATGGACCACGGTTTGATGCCCTGGCATCCCATATGGTCCCTCAAGCCAGGAGTGAGTTCTGAGTGCATAGCCAGGTGTAACCCTTGAGCATCACCAGATGTGGCCCAAAAAAAATTGGATGTGGCCCAAAAAAAAATTGGATCAACAAAGATCAATTTGAAGTGACTGTTACATTTCTGAATGTTGCTACTAAAGATATTGAGGATTTATGGGGCTGTGGTTGGTGCAAATTGGGCCTCTGTGTTTCTGCCTAGATTCACTAAGCTTGGTGAGCTTCTATGTCACTTTTCCATCAGATTTGCTGTGATCATATGAGGCTGACGCTATGAAATTTTGAGATGTCACATGGTCCCAAGCAGCCGCCCACTCCAGGATCTATAGATCTGGAACAAATTTGGCAGCTTAACAGTTTGATACGGTCAAGTCAAGGAGCTGGGCCTTTCTATCAGATCATTATACTATCATTATACTATCAGGTACAGGATGCATCTATGGGCTTCTGTAGTTCAAATGAACAAGCTGCTGAGTTTTCTGGTGGCAGAGTGGGGGTTGGGTTGGGACACTGGTATGGTTAATATTGTGTGCCTAAAATAAAGCTGAAGGAGTCTTAACTGTGGTTCTGTTTTCTCAAGAACCTCAATAAAAGCTTATTTCCTGCTAAAGGTGATAAGGTACAAAATCACTGGCCTTACAGGTGCCTTGACCTGAGTTCTGTCCTCAATTCTCCTTGGTGGCCCAACCTCCACCCCAGGTTGCCCACAATCACCACAAGGTGGGAGACCCTTCAAAAACAAAACCCTATTGCTACTGCATTTAGTATCATTATATTGGTTTTGCATATAGCTATAGATAGAATTACTTAATAATGCTATCAGATAGGCTGTGATCATATGGGGCTGATGAAATTTTGAGGTGTCGCATGGTCTCAAGTAATTCTAAAGATAGAATTATTTATTAAAGAATGGGTTAACTGGGCCCGGAGAGATAGCACAGCGGTGTTTGCCTTGCAAGCAGCCGATCCAGGACCTAAGGTGGTTGGTTCAAATCCCGGTGTCCCATATGGTCCCCCGTGCCTGCCAGGAGCTATTTCTGAGCAGCCAGGAGTAACCCCTGAGCACCGCCGGGTGTGGCCCAAACCCCCCCCCCCAAAAAAAGAATAAGTTAACTGAGTCCATGTCATTTATTATCAGTTACTGGAAAGGGCGAGACAACCTACTACTGTGCTTTGCGGCGGAGGTGGGAGTCACACTTTATGGCGCTCAAGGCTCTATGCTCAGGAGTCGCGCTCCTGGTGGAGTTCAGGGATCATGTGCAAGGCTGGGAATGGAGCCAGAGTCAGCTGCAAATACTTTGCCTCTGTGTACTACCTCTCAGGTCCCTGCCAATGCTTTAGGCCACAATTGAGGAAAATTAGAATGATAAAAATTGCCTCAATTAAAAAAAAATTACCACTCCATAGGGCAGGAAAATAAAAACCCAGCACTGACTCTGTCAGGTGATTGTAAAGCATGTTTTTCCTTTGGCAGAAATGGCAGCGATTTCTGTAATGAAAGTCACCCCAGAGGGCCTGTGAGAGTCAAGCTCAGAGAAACGTGAATAAAAGAAATTATAACAAATTACTGGGAACGGTAGCTGTTGATCATGTGGATTAGGTTTGACAGGAAAATATATCCTTTGGGAAATCCTATTAATTCTTAAAAGAGAATTTTTTAAGACTTGGTACAATAGTCACATTGTGTTTGATGCTAAAAGCCTATTTTTAGTGAATTTGGGAAACAGGTGCCTGAAGTGTAAGCTATGGAAATGGGACTCTGAGATGTAAGGTGTGCAGATATTGCAGAAACTTCCCCAAACAGATAAGCATGAAAGAAACAAAGTAGCTGGATTTGCACCTGTACCATTTCACATGTGATGGTTCAGTAGACTGAACTTTCAGAGATTCGGTTGCACAGAGAAAACAGGGGTCCACCCTCTCAACTGTCACACAGCGGATAGTCCATTTGCCTGTTGGCCTGGTCCCTTCTTCCTCCCCAGTGTGCTTGCTGCAACACAGGGAAAGCTACCTCATGTCTCCTATGTAAGTTCAAACCTGGTTTCTGATGCTCAATGAATTGCTCTAACTACATGCCCCTTCTTTTTTGTTTTGTTTTGTTTTTTGTTTTTGTCGGGCCACACCCGTTAGATGCTCAGGGGTTACTCCTGGCTAAGCGCTCAGAAATTGCCCCTGGCTTGGGGGGATCGAACCATGGTCCTTCCTTGGCTAGCGCTTGCGCTAGCGCCACCTCGCCGGCCCCCATGCCCCTTCTTTTAGGGAAAAATTTTGTAAACACTGTACTTTATAACTTATAAACAATAGAGCTTTAGGAATACAACATGCCAGCTCCAGTCCCTGCACAATGAACCAGGTTTCCTCCTACCATGCACCACCTGTGTCCTTGACAAACACATTTTGTTTAGAAAAGTGAAAGATGGAAGAAGGCAGAAGGGGAGAGAGAGAGAGAGAGAGAGAGAGAGAGAGAGAGAGAGAGAGAGAGAGAGAGAGAGAGAGAGAGAGAGAGAGAGAGAGAGAGAGAGAGCACATGTGAGAATGTGCTGCAAGCAGCAGAGAATACAACCTTTACAAAGGGTTTGGCTTTTCCTAAACTGTTCTACCTGGGCTTTATTAGCCTTGTCCAAAGGAAAAAGCTTGGATGTCTGATGGTCTTTGTTTCTTTCCTTAATATTGACCCGACTTTTTGTTCCTCTTGAAGCTGCCTTCCTGAGGGGTCCACCCATCTTTGGGTCATGCCTTCCAGAATTTGTGATTCTTCAGAATTGGTGACTTGGCAGCTTCTTCAAATCCCATTTTGGTATTTTTCTTCCTAAGCACCACATTGCCAGAGGCCCCTGTGGCTCTGTCTGTCTCTGCACAGATGTTATCAGGAATTCACCTTCCCTCACAGAAAAGAAGTTCAGGAGGCAGTGAAATAAAGAGGTAAAATTGTTTTATTAAAAGAAATTTACATAGGTAAGTGTGGAAAGGGGGGGGGACAGAGACCTGCTTCCTAAAGGTTCTCTTGTCCTTGCTGCCCTTCCTGACCTTGGCTCTGAGTAGAGACCACCACCCCATCTCCACCTTCCCACCCCAGTACCCCAACAAGCCACTTATTCAAAAAGAAAAACAGAAAAGTTGGGTCACTGGTGGAAGAGGGACAAGATTTAGCAGGCAGGGTGGAGCCTGGGTAGGTAGGAATAGAATGTGCAGGCCAGGGTTGCCCTCTTGCACAGTAATTGGGACATTGGTGATGGGAATGTTGCACTGGTGAAGGGGGGTGTTTTTTACATGACTGAGTCCCAACTACAATCATGTTTCAAGGTTTCATGTAATCAAGGTGTTTAAAATATATATATATATATGAGAAACAGATCCTTAGAAGTAACTTGTGCAAGGTAACAGAAACCTTTCTAGCAAATTGAAGTCCTATATATGTGATGGCGATTTAGTTTATATATTAAAATGAAAGGCAAGAGACAAAAAAGAAACTTAATTGGCTCCCACCTGAGTAAGGCACCAGCAGCAAAATTTTCTGCATCACATTTTGAGCAAGCAGAGAAGCAGGTCATAGAAGGATGCATAAATAGATAAGGTGACTTGTCTGTCCATGGAGAGCCTAATCCTGAGCATTTAGATCCATCTGTTTGTCCTGTGATTTGGGCAATATAAATCCCCAAGTCTAGATACTAATGCTCTGGGGATGGACATGGGAAGGTTCCATGAATGCATATTGGCAGGTCTGAGCTGGGTATGAGAGGAGGAGCATAGCCCTGCCTTGTGTTGTTGTCCATGTTTGTGCAGTAGCTAAGGGTAGACAAACTGCTTTCTTGCTATTAAAAATGGTGCTTAAATTAAAATCTCATGCAGAAATTATAACAGTGAAAGATTTTCAAACTTTGTTCCATCTGTTGATGGAATAGACTCTATTCCAACAGACTTTGTTCCATCAACAGAGCTGCTCTGAGAAACTGGCAGGAATGTGGAGTGGAGACCCTCTTGGGAGCACACATTGTCTGAGCTTCCAACCCATAAGGGGGCAGAATCCAAGGGCTGAACTCAGAGTCAGGCTGTTTCTCAGACTCCTGGGCCCCAACCCTGGGGAGGAGCCAGGCAGCAGAGGTAGCTTGAATTAGAAGCATCTTTCTCTGGGCTGCCAAGAACCTTTTTATATAAATTACTTTATTTAAAAACCATGTATTACATAGTTGCTTATAATACACTTGTTCCAAGATCAATCCCACAACCAGTGTAAAATTTTCTCTGCCATTGTCCTCAGATTCCCACTTATTCCCAAGCCTACATCTTTGGAAGCACAAAATAGCATATTTTTGTATTGCTTGTTTATAATAAGTGGTAATACAATTATTTTTAGATAGTGCAATAAGAAAAATTGTGAAAATTAATGTACCTTGCAGGTAGGTTATTAAATCATTACCAGTAGTCTGCTAAGTAATTTGTTGCTAGTTAGTTTTCTAGCAACTAGTTATATGCTTTTTAATTTTCTAGTTATTTGTTTTGTTTCTGAACATTATGTGGCATCAAAATTGGTGTGTTCTTACTTGGATTACAGTATTGAAAAAATTTGAAGCTTATCATGTGATCATGTATGTAGCCATATGGTCCAGAAATTCCAAGATCTCTGGCTAATATTACAGCTCTTGTGGGATGTAGATTTGTGGGATGTACAGATTTGTGGCTGCCAGGGTTTCCAGAAGTAAAAGAAGATGGGGGAGGGTCAGTATGGTGTGGGGAGGGTACCTTTATTCACTTCAAAAAAGTCCTGGAGTTGTCATCCCAAATGCTGCATACCTGAGATGTAGTCAGTTTGGCATCTCTGAAGAGTTCCATGGTTGTGCTGGGCCACTAGTAAATAGGAGATTGTAAGTAATGGTGCAGCTTCATGTATTCAGAAAAGCAGGGACCTAACCTGACCTCTCAGCCCAAGAGTACTGTTTTCTGCAGTGCAGCGGATGTACCCATGATTTTTCACAACTTGGTTTACATCTTTTTTAAGAATAAAGTGTATGGAACTGGCCAAATGCAAATATAGCAACTGCATTTGTGGATGTGGGTTCATCTTGCTGCCAAGAAACTCTTCCACCACCTCCTTCCACCTTCATAAGAAAAAAACTAGAGTGCATTGCTCATGGTGAAACAGTCTCTTCTCAGCAAGTCATGGCAAGGTTAGATTTCAGATTAGACATTTTCCCCCAAGAAGCTCATATACAAATTTGGAGAGGGAAGCTCAACCAAGCTAATAAAAGTTTTTGAGATAAGTTTCCTCTGTAAAATGTTGGTTTTCGTTTATTTAATAAGTTGTTTCCATTTTAGAGACCAAACTATACTGCTAAAAAAAAAAAAAAAAGCTGCTGTGTTTCTTGAATTCAGGTTGACAGAATTAGGCTCATAGAGAAAGGGTGGATGAAAGCACTTTGCTTGTGCAGACCTGGGTTGATTCCTGGCATCATATAGGGTCTCCTGAATACCACTAGGAATGACCCCTGATTACAGATTCAAAGGTAAGCCCTGAGCACCATGAAGTATTACCCCACCCAACTACCACCCAAAAAACAGTATGACAGAATCAATCCCAGCCTATCAGTGTGGGCATTCATGGTTGATTCCTCCTGCCTGAAGATGAAGTGAATCAATGAAACATAAGTGGATGCCAAGGATCAGAGGAGATAGTACAGGGCTAAGGAATTTGCCTTGCAAGCAGACAGCTTGGGTTTGAGCCACAGCACCCTATCTGGCCCTTTGAGCACCACCAGACCTGCTGCGGTCTTGTTTTGATGATCACTTGTCCTGCTTATTATTAATCTTACTATTACTATTAATCTTGCCAAAAAACTAGTTCTGCTTGTTACTAATAGGTTATGTGTCCCTCTTTTTATTGTTGCTAGTCCTGTTGTTACTTCCTTTTTTTTGAATTTCAGACATTCCAGGCTTCAAGTTTCCCCCACAACTTTTAGAACAACTTCCCAAAGAGTTAAACCTCAAGATTCCTTAGAATGGTGTAAGACATGCCAGCAGCACACGAGTCTTCATCTCCTTTTTTAAATAGCATTTGTGTTTCTCTAATTACACACAGGATGTAGAACATCACTTACTTAACCAATTTGCTATCATCAGACATTTTGGGGCTGTCTTTTCTTTTTTGTCTTCATGATGATAAATAATGTAAAGCTCCACCCTGTAGAAGTCTCTATGATTTTAAGCAGATGTCATTTAACATCTGCGGTTTTCTCCTGAGAGTACATTTATAGAGCGTAATTATTGTTGTGCAGAAAAGAAAGTGCAGATCCACGTTTTTGGATGTGTTTCTAAATTAGACCCTGTGAGCGTGTTTTCCATTTCCCTTTCTCTTCTCCTCCTCCCCCATGAGGTGAGCATTTCTCTGCCATGCAGGTTGTTTTCATCCACCAGGCTAGCAAAGCACCCACATCTCTTGTGGGCAGTGATTGCAGCCTGGAAATATGTGATAAGTGGACAGAGAATGGGCATTTCTGTCCTGCTCATTGGAGATTCATAGATGGAGAAACTGAGAGATGGTGGACATTTCAGAGCAGACACAATCAGAGGCTGATTCAATTACTTTTATGTACCATGTGCATGTAATTTCTACAAACAGTAAAATTTCTTTGGTTCACATTTGAAGATGGAGGAAATGTCATTTTAAAAGTCACAAAAATCCTAGGATTTATTACTTCTGTAAGGAATAAAAAGGAACCCACTGAGGCTCAGGAGCGCTCTTATCAGACAAGTCATTCCAGACTTACTCTGTGGCCCACCCCTACTTCCTTGCATTTGAAGTCCCACACTGAAGTCTGCTGCTCTGTTAACCCAGTTCTGTGTGAATGGCAGCAATTTCTAAACAGCAAAGAGTAAAGGGGGCTTCTGAAATCTGTCCAGAACACTCATGTTGGCCCCTGAGTTGGTGCATCTTATCCTGTTCTCCATTACAATGAGATTGTACCAGAATATGTTTACTTGTGTATATTCATAGCTCCCAGAGGAAATATATTCATAGCTGTAAATATAATTACTAACATGGTATTAGAAATATATGCAACTCTAGACTCCCCCTAAGAAAGAGTAGAATTTTTGTCCACATGTACTTGGCAAATTAATTCAGACCCCAACTGCATTCAAAGCTTCTTTGGGAAAATTATAGCCAATTAAAAAATGTAAAAATCTACCCTGTGATCTGAAGACAGCATTGTATTCCTTTCATTGCTTCTAAAAGCGTAATTAGACATGTATCTAATTCTGATGTTGGGATTCTGTAGACAGTTGTGCAAGCCCACATGTGAACTGAAGTGTGTGACATAGGTATTCAGAAGGAAGTTTTTCAATCACCACATAAATACAATAACACAGAGTCCAGATGGAAAGGCCTGTAGGGAAAGCTAAACAAATGACAGAGGAGAAGCACACACCTTGGTTAGAAGAAATAGGCCTGAGGTTTCATTTGAGTAAATCTTTTTTTTTTTCTTTCTTTTTTCATTTGTGTAAATCTTAGTTAAGCATTTCGAGAGGATTTATTCTAAGGTTTGTGAGTAATCAAGAGTTCTGCTGAAAGAGTAAGGCAAAGGTCTCAAGATATTCGCTGTAAAAATGATTCATATGACAAGGAAGACAGAGACTGTTTTAAAAGGTTTGTTTTATTTCAGTGACTTTTAGGATCTGCAACAAGCATCGCTTGCCTTGACTCTGTGGCAGCCAGATAGTAGAGAGAGTTGAGGATTTCAAATTCTGTTGTATCTGAGCAATCAGCTTCTACATCTTAATATCTGCCATACCTTTGGTTTCTTAAATATTTAGCAAAGATTTTAAACACAGACAAATTTTAAAAACGGAATTGCCTAAGAAGAGCCCCTATGCTTTCATCTGGTCTCAAAAGCTACTATATCAGGGGCCAGAGTGATAGTAGAGCGGTAGGGCATTTGCCTTGCATGCAGCCAACCTGGGAAGGACCCAGATTCAATACCTGACAACCTATATGGTTCCCTGAGCCTGCCAGGAGCAATTTCTGAGCACAGAGCCGGTGCTGGGCATAGCCCAAAACCAAAATACAAACAAACAAACAAACAAACAAACAAAAAAGCTACTACATTGGTCAGTTCTGTGCATTCATCCACACTGCTGCTGCTGGGCATGTTCTGTGAGACCAAAGAAAATGACAAATACGATAAGAAATGACAGCATGGGGCCAGAGAGATAGCATGGAGGTAAAGCATTTGCCTTGCATGCAGAAGGACGGTGGTTCTTATATGGTCCAGCATTCCATATGGTCCCCCGAGCCTGCCAGGAGCGATTTCTGAGTGTAGAGCCAGGATAAGCCCTGAGTGCAGCTGGGTGTGACCCAAAAACAAAAAACAAAAACAAAAAACAAACAGACAAACAAAAAGAAATGACAGCATGAACCTCTCAAAGATAAGGCTCCCCTTTTTTTCTCTCTTTTTTTTTTGCTTTCTCCTTCTTGATTTCTCTCTCTTTCTGTTTTGAGTCCACATCTGGCAGTTCTTACTTCTGGCTCCACATTCAAGGGTCAATCCTGTTGGGGCTTAGGGGACAATATGGTATGAAGGAACAAGTGACCTACTCATTATATAATTTCTCCAGCCCAAGGACCCTTTATTTCTCATACAAAATCTCACCATTATTATCATACCTAAAAATTTCATTTCTTTAGATCCTCATCATTGTCAAAGATGACCCCCAACCATCTTCTCTGGATCAATGCCCCAACTTCCCAGATGATCCCCTGCCTCCTACAAGCCTCAGGCCACTGTCAGGTCTGGACACATATCAAGTCCTCTGCCTGGAAGTTCTTCCCCTTGGGGCCTTAGTGCTCACCCTCATTTCCCTTGGGCATGTTCAGCTGTCACTGTGTGACACTCTGGGATGGGATGATCTGTGCCCATCATCCTTTTTCTAATGTCATAATACACACTTCATCTCAATGTCCCCTGCAATTTCTTCTCCTATTAGTACATGCTGCTTCCCTGGTTATCATCTTCTCTCCTCACATATCACTAAGTAATAAAACCCATGAAGACAAGGGCTTTGTCTTTTTCTTCACTGCCTTGGTCCTAATACCAAGAATAGTTGCTCCTATGTAGGAGCAGCTTAGTAGTTGCCTGGCTGGCTGGATAGATGGATGGATGGATGGATGGATGGATGGATGGATGGATGGATGGATGGATGGATGGATGGATGGAAGGATGTAAGAATGGTTGGATGGATGGATGGATGGATAGATGGATGATGGATGGATGGAAGGATGGGTAGATGTGTGGGTGGATGGATAGATGGATGGATGGATGGATGGATGGGTAGATGTGTGGGTAGATGAATAGATGGATGAATGCATGAATGGATGATGAATAATGGATGGATGGATAATCAGTGGGTGGGAGGTGGATGGATGAGTAAGTGGATAAATAGGTATATGGATGGATGAGTGAAAGGATAAGTGAATACAGTGTATAATTTGATGAATGAATAGATGGCTGGATAGATAGATCGATGAATCAATAACACCCTTTCCAAAAAATATGGGATGTCTATATCTGACACCAAATTATTTGTAATTCTTGCCCTTGAGCTATTGTAGCGGAGCCAGAGAGATAGCATGGAGGAAGGGCATTTGCCTTGAATACAGAAAGAAGGTGGTTCAAGTCCCGGCATCCCATATGGTCCTCGAGCCTGCTAGGGTCGATTTCTGAGCATAGAGCCAGGAGTAACCCCTTAGTGCTGCCGGGTGTGACTCAAAAACAAAACAAACAAAAAAACAGAGATATTGTAGTACAATGTTATTTAATGATCTCAAAGACACATTTAATATAGCTGTGAACTCAATTGTAAACATAAGTTTATGAAGAGGTGCTGTTGAGATAGCAGCACTAAATTGAAATAATACTCATGTGCTAAGGCAGCACATGAGAAGGAGGAGAGAAGATGCTGCCAAGGGCCAGGCTAGGTTATTCTCCATTTGCCATTTTCTTGGATTCAACATAAACAAGGCAACAAGGCTCCCTCTGGTTTCTGAGTGTCATTGTGACACAAGCTAGTCAACCCACCATTCATGTCAGCATGAATGGCCTAGTTAATCAAAGCATCTTTAATTGCTATTTTTCACAACCTTGGTCAACATTCATTTAACATGCATGTGAAAAAAATGTTGTATATTTGTAAGAAAAAAATCTTAAACCTTGTTCAAACTCAGTATAAGGCCCATTGGTCCCTTGATAGTAGGCCATCTTTGGGATATCTGCACATCACATTTGTCCTGACACTCATAATAGAAATGCTGGTCACCAAGCCCCTGAAAAGAAACATCCCTTTCATGCAGATGCTCAGGATAAACTTGCATTTTATTTTCTTCTAGACATTAGCAAGATTCTTCTCACTTTCCTGTCTAATTTTTCTCTCTCTTCTGGGCTGTTTTCCATATGAGATACTTTTCTGGCAGCTCTCTGGGGACTGGAGGTTGAGTGAAGGGAGTGGATCACAAATCTCTGGATTGGAGGTTGAGTGAAGGGAGTGGATCATAGATATCTAAAATTGGAGGGTGAGTGAAGGAAATCGATCACAGATCTCTGGGATTGGAGGTTGACTAAAGGAAGCAGATGGCAGATCTTTGGGGATTGGAGGTTGATTGTATGGTTGGCTTGTGTCAGAGGAGCATCACCACCATCTCTGAGGACTTGGCTGTGTTTTGCTCACTCTAGAGTCAAGAGCTGATGAAACCCAATCCTGAGCCCCCTAGGAGAGGAAGTTTCTTGTTCTTTTTTTTTTTTTTTAATTTTTTTTCACTTTTTTTTTATTATGAATTATGAGAACAAAAGATGCAAAGAAAGAGGATAAGGTAAAGTTACAGTGGAAGGACAATCACCCATAACATAATTATCTGAAGAAGTCCCCTTGCTGATATCTTAACTTTGAACTTTCACCAAAGAAAGTTAAGATAAATAAAACAGAATCCATGTGCAATTACTTTTTCCCTCAAGTCCCCAGATTGTATCACATTATAATATTTCTTAACAGCACACAAGGCAATCTAAAGCCATCAAACTTACGTAACTCCTTAAACATTAGAGGCATAGTATTTTTTACATTTCCATGTACATGCATATTAGCTTAAGTTAACCTCAAATTTTAAGTGGGTGTGTTTTAAGGATTAGAGTCCAAGGAGCACAGTAAAAACGGTGTTAGAGTGGCAATTGTTGTTTGCATAGGCCCACCAAAATATGAGAGGCATGGAAAGGAATAGCCTTGGCCTAAATACAAAGAGATCCTACCCCTGAAGTTTCCTGGCATAAGACCAGCTCTAGGCCTCAGGAAAGTTATCGTTTGCTCCAAGACTTTGTCCGTAGCGCCAACACACTTATCACACAGTCTCTGTTGTTGGTCTCATGTTTCTGTATTAAAGATTCTGGAATCTGCATGTCCTACATTGAAGTCATGATGTGGAGTGCCTTCTCATTTCACCTCACCATGAAAGGGGAATGCAGGAAGCCCTGTCCTGTAAGCAGGTTGTTGTTGTTAAGTCTTCTCAGTGTTAAGGAAAGTCTCTTTTGAGCAGGGTCTTCCATGGTAGAGGATTGCTTCCAGGTGATGTTATAGACAAACCTCACCATAAAGGGGCAATACAGCAAACCCTGTCCAGTAAGCAGGTCATTGTTCTTGTTGTCTTCTCAGTGTTAAAGGATGTCTCTTTTGAGTAGATCGATGTCAGAGCAGCTGTAGGATCGTCCCTGGTACAGGAATGCCTCCGGGTGATGTTATATACAACCTTGGATGTTTTATAAATGTCTTCTGTAGATCAAGAAGTAAATGGAGAATGCCCATTCTTCTGAGGCCTGTGCCAGGTCTTTATGTCAATGTTCAGGGTGTAAGGTCTCATTGCACTACAAGATTTGTGTGTTCCCATATCTATTAGATAAGAACTTATTGGTATGTATAGTATTGTCCCATGTTAGTGTGCCTACGCAAACAAGATATAAAGCCACGTGGTGCTATCAGATATATGGGGGCATAAGAACATTTCCAACAAGACCCATGACTTGGTTCAAACATAAGTATTAAACTGAGGTTCTTGTTCTTTTTTAAGGACAGTTTTCTACCAATAGTGGTGCCTGCAGGCCAGCTTTGTTAGCTGTATCTGTTCACCCTACACTCATCTTTGTCCTCCATGAACACTGGTTATCTGTCTGTGGGGTCATGACTGGAGGGACAGTTATGTTAGGCTCTGCTCTTCCCCGGCTATCCTCCCTCAGACCCTTTCTGTGAGGGTGGGATTTGAACAAACTAGGAGTCCAGGGCACCTCTTATGTCCTGATAGGCATCCCCACAGCCCCCGCTCTAACTCCCCACATTCCCTGTCTGGCCCAAAGACACATCCTCTAACCAGGTGACAAGCCTTATTTGTGGCTACAAGTATCAGATTCGTATTGAGGGCCAGAAGGGTCTTGACTTTGGGCATGACCAGCTCAAGTTTACCTCAAATAGGATAGAAAATTAGATTTCAAATGTCCATTTGGAGGAAGACAGTCTTTTGGTGTATCGTTGGCAAATTAACTAGGTTTTAATTAGAGTGTGTGTGAATGATGTCCAGTCTGACAGATCTTATTAAAAGGATAAATCTTTTATGTGTGACGCTCCTATATATCAGCCACAAGATTAGCACTGTTATGTCGTAAAGTTCATTTAAAACGCTTGCCAGAGGCTTGAATTAAAAACAGTTTATGATAATGTAAAGTCATCAGCACCAAGGAGCGATGACAGATAACTTTTCATCAGTTTCAGAATAATTGTTCACCCAACAAAATGGTTTCCAAATCCAATTTGATCACTCTGTCAAAGAGAATGCCCAATGACCTGCTAATTTGCCTTCAGGGGTTTATTCCTTTTTTCAAAAGTCTAAAGTTGCATCTAGAGAAGGAATTACGGTTGCTTCTGTGGTGATGCATAATGCAAAGGTTTGTTTAAATGCAAGCTGTCCTATTTATAAGGGAACACCTGGGTAGCTTTATTTTGGGCTTCGAACAAAACAGAAAATTGTTGAGAACATGGTATTTAAATGGACTCATTTACATTATTCCACAGCAGCAGTGGGAAGGCCTCCAGCTGAGAGCAAAGGTGTCCCTGCTAAGGTGAACCCCAGAAGGGGGCAAGGTCCCCAAGATACAGAAGAACTTGGCTGTCCCTGGAATAAGGGAGTTCCTGGCCCCTCCACATCCTCATTGTCACCCTCCTTCTGCCCATCTCATACCCCCCTTCTCTCCTGACCCTAGATTTCTCTCTCAAATCACTCCCACTACTGCATGGGTTTGAAGAACACTGAGGTCTGTAGGGTTGAGATGGGGACCAGCACCTCAGACATTTGAAAGCTCTGGCTGAGATGTGGGGTCAGACACAGATGCTACCTTGTAGGGAACACTGTGTGTCATCCCAACCATCACTCCATCCTGGGACCATCACCTCATCCTGAGATTGTCACCCCCCTCCTGACCATGCCCCATCCTGAGACCAGCATCCCTACCTTGACCACACCCCATGCTGACAACATCACCCCATCATGACCACACCCCATCCTGGAATCCCCATCCACAGCCCCAGGACCATTGTCTTGTGCTGTGTCTTTTCCCCATCAGTGATTCCCCCAGTAACAGTTCACTGCCCTTAGCCAGAACCCCCCCCCACCCAAATTGCATTGACACACTGCCCCATGATGTGTGGAACTAGGACTTAGCCCAAGAGACCCTAAAAGATTTCCAGATTATGCAGTAATGAAGGTTGGATAATCTTTAATTAATGAAACCCTTATGGAATAGTTTTTAACAAACACTCATGAGAGTCAGATGTTACTTTAATGATAAATCATGGTTCAAAATGCTGACTTTGCAGACAATCTGAGGGTGGGGGTGAGAGGGATAGCTACAGTAATGGCCCGGCACAGCACATTGGTTCTTGGAGGTGTTTTCCTAGCCTCCCCACTGGGGATGCCTCTGCCGCCCCCAGTGGTTGGCTCTATGCTCTGAGAACCCTTCTCTTTCCACAGCTGTGACAAGTTTCTTGTTG
Source organism: Suncus etruscus (assembly GCF_024139225.1). Classification (NCBI taxonomy): domain Eukaryota; kingdom Metazoa; phylum Chordata; class Mammalia; order Eulipotyphla; family Soricidae; genus Suncus; species Suncus etruscus. The sequence goes on along the minus strand of NC_064860.1, from coordinate 25,288,447 downwards.
GTAAAAATCTATCTCTTTCTTTCCTTTTCTTCATGTATTTGTAAGCAAAACTTGCACCATAAAAGACCAAATTCTCCCCTCCTCAAGAATACAGGACACTAACTTCAAAAGCAATTGGTCCTGGGTGAATAACCCAAGAAATTAATTAATCAGTTCAGCAATCATACATGCATACATTTTGGAACATGATGCAGAAACTCATACATTGAGGCCTACCTATACCAAAAAGCATTGTCCTTGCTGGAAAACAGTTTCCAGGGGCTAGAATTAGGGTAGAATATAAGGCTCTTGCCTTGCATGTAGCTGATAGAGTTTGATCCCTGACACCGCTATTCTATCCAGGTCAGGAATGACCCTTGAGCATAGAGCCAGGATTAAGTTCTGAGTACAACTGACTGTATCCCCAAGACTGCCCAAAAACCCACAGGCTCTAATCTGGAGGAAGTTGTTGGAAGCTCAGGCTGGGCTTAGCCTTTATACCAGATGTCACTTGGAATATTTTATATATTTTAGGAATCATCTCTCCTCCTTGTTGTTCTCTAAGTTCAAGACTCCATCAAAAAAGAATAAGTGATCAGACAGCTCATTAGTGACTTTCTTCTTGGGAGCCTCAAGTACTACCCAAATGAAAGAGGGAAATTTTGTCCAGGGAAATGTTCACAATAAATGAAGTCAATTGAGATATAATGGAAAGATTTGCTGAAATACAAATTTGGGAGCTAGGTGGTGGCTCAAAGAACTGGAGCTTTATATGTGGGAACAAGAGTTCTAACCTTGCACGACCAGATGTAGCCACTTCAGCACTACTTGAGTGTGGTCCAAAAACCACATTTAAAAATAACAATAATAATAATGATAAAGGATTTGGTCATAGAGATAGTACAGTGGAGATGGTGCTTACCTTGCAGGTGGTCAATCTGGGTTCAATACCCAGCATCCCAAAATGGTTCCCTAAACATCACCAGAGGATAATTCCTGAGAGCAGAGTTAGGGTGAGCCTCACAGGATGTGGTCAAATACCAAAATATAAAATAAAATAAAATAATTTTTAAGAAAAAATATACATATTTAAACCAGATCAGGACAACATTTTTTCTTTGGTATTCAGCATTTTGTAACTTCTGGTTTATTATTTTGTAAGAAATCACAAAGCCGTCACTGGTCTTGGGGGTTCTTGCATCTCAGACGACTGCCTGACTGCAAAAGCATCATCATGGAAAGAACATTTTTTGGTGCTTGAAAGATTTTTCTCCAAGATGCCGGTTTTCCTTAGTGTCTTTTAGCTGTTTTCTTTTTGCATGATTATTGCCATAAAGATAAATATGGAAACTGTTTATTGTTTGAATGTTGTTGTTGTTGTTGTTAGTTTGCCTTTTTTTTTTTTTTACTGCCCATCATTCCCGGCGGGATCTCAAGCAGGGAATAGGAATCAGACAGTGATTTATGGATCCCATTATGGAGAGAGAACCACGAAGAAGTGAAGCATCATTTGACTCGCTCGCATGTGCGTCGCAAATGCAAAACAGTCAATTATCTGAGCTTTGTCACGATTTTCTACACTATAAACATATTTAGTATTCAAAAATGTGTTTTCATTGCTGCCCTTAATATTTCTTTGTTCAGTCATAAAGCGAAATACAGAAGCAACGACCACAGAACGGAGCTGCAGAAAAAGAAAGATCTCTAAAAGTAGCCAGCAGCCTGGAAGAATTGCTCTCCCCAGGGAAGATGAATGGGGCGCAGCTCCGATGGGGTGTGGCTGGTGGTAACTGCGGGTGGGCATGGTTCTATTGATGAGTGTACCTGGGGTAGGATTGTGCTGGTGGCAAGGTGGGTGGGTGTGGTGATGGGCTGGCTGTTGGACACCTTCCTTACCCTTTGCAGGGTGGGGTAGGGGTGTTGGTTCAGTCTGCTTGCTGAGATCTAAAACCAGGCTGTGCTCCCTAAAAGCCCAGGGGAATGAATTCGGTGATAAGAGTTCCTGCAAAGGAGCACGCTTCCAACTCAACAAGGCTTTTGCCTTGTAGGTGAGAGGGAAACAAACAAAACACACATTTAATACTTCATCTTCTGAAGACTGGTTGCTGCAGAGACCCTTTGAACAGACAATGCCACAGTGGTGCCATGTGACCTATGAACCCAGCATGAATCAGGTTTCTGGTTAGTGCTGCTAGGTATCATGTAGGGGCAGTAGGACGGAGGACTCTAGCCCAGAAGGTAGATGACTTCATAGCCAAATAGGAGAGGTGTCACATGTCAGAGTGGGAGAGGAGATTTAATAATGTCTCCTGCCTCCTGTAGTGGGCCTGGGAAGGCGGGCAGGGCCCAGGGACTGAGCCTGAGCCTGGAAGGACTAAGGGTGTCCCAGATGTGACCTTGAATTCTCTTGGGAAGCATGCTTCAGCTTCTTTGCAGGAACTCAGTCACTAAATTCATTCCCCTAGGCTTTCAGGGAGTAGAAAGGGAAATGGAAAGAATCAGTCTTCATCTGTTCCCAGGAGGCAGACATTCAACTGTGTGGGCACCTATAGGGCATGAGTGAGAGTGGCAGAGGGTCAGCCCTGATGTCTGCTGCCCTAACCCTAGGTCACCCACCCTTGGGTTGCTTCCCTTTGGATCCTTGAGCAATTTTGGGTGGTAACTTTCTTCCAAGGGTTCTCTGTACCTCTGGGTACAGCCAGCTCTTTTCCACCAGGCCATGAGGAAGACTGAGAAAGCTACCTGTATGCAGATATACACAGCATTGTCATTCTTTATTTGCTTAGTTGTTTGCTGATGTGTTTTAGGGCCTGTGCGGTGAATGGAGTGTAGAGTTGGTGTGTTTGTTTGTTTGTTTTGTGGCATGGTAACTGGAACTCAGGGCATTCCTGACATGCAGGGCCTCCCCCACCCCTACTTAAGCCTCATCCCTATTCAGTGCAAGGTGAACTTTTGTGACTCCAACTTTGATGTTAACCTCTGAGATCTTATGATTCAGAGTTCTCTAATGGCAGTTTCCTTCATACATGGTTTCTTTTTTTTGTTTTGTTTTGTTTTGTTTTGTTTTGGGGCCACACTCATTTGATGCTCAGGGGTTACTCCTGGCTAAGTGCTCAGAAATTGCCCCTGGCTTGGGGGGACCATATGGGACTCTGGGGGATCAAACCACTGTCCTTCCTTGGCTAGCGCTTGCAAGGCAGACACCTTACCTCTAGCGCCATCTTGATGGCGCCCATAAATGGTTTCTATGCCACACTCCACACCCATATACCTACTTCCTCTCATCACGGTCCCAAAGTTTCCTCCCCCATTTATTGCATTCACCTCCCTCCCTTCCCATGAGCTCAGTTCTGTGGATCAGTTTTGTCCTTTGCTGCTATCTCACTGTGGGTCTTTAAATCCTGTGTATTTATTCTCTTTCTTTGTGACTTCACTCAGCATGGCATCCTGTAGTTCCATCCATGGAGCAGCAAGTTACATGATTTTCTCCTTTCTTACCTCTGCATAGTATCTCATTGTGTGTATAGATCGTAACTTGCAAGACAAATGTTTTTTTTAATGGAATGGCTTCTCTAAGAGAGACAGCATTAAACACCACGTGATATGGTTATAAAGGACAGAGCACGAGTTGGGCCAGATTCAGTGACTTATAGGGCAGAAGGGAGTACCTGTGAGCCTGCCTGGGCCTCACGTGCTATGGTGCACCAAAGCTTATGATGTCCTGTGTATAAACCAAATCTGCACACCTCTGGGCCTGGGGGTTTGGGAGAACTACAGTTAGAGTAAGGGCTCAGCTTCTCCCTCCAAAAGAAACTGAGATGGTGAAGGGAACACTGGCCCACATGTGCCACCCTGACCCGGTACCAGCAAGAGGACCAGACTCAAAAATGGGTATTAATGAAATCACTTCTCAATTTAATTATTTTATTCTATGTATTTCATTCTAATGATCGCATGGTTACAGTGGTGGTCAAGCTATGGTATAAAGTCACTGCATCCATCATCTTCAAAATGCCCAAGAACTTTGGGGTTAGACAACTTAGCATTCCTGGAGTCTGTAGTTGGTCTTATGCCAGGTTACTTTCAAGGGTAAAGTCTCCCTGTTTTTAGGCCAAAGGTGTCTCCTTTCTTTTTTTTTCCAAATTTTGCTGTGCCTATGCAAACAACAACTGCCACACACACACACACACACACACACACACACACACACACACACACACACTTTTATTGTATTTTTTATGTCTTTAAAAAAAAAGAGAGCTTACTAAAACTTCTGTCATTGTATTAATGACTTTATTGGAAATACAATAATTTTCACAAATTACTTGCTACTGAGATTTCTCTTTTTTCTTCTCTTTCATTTTATATTTTAGTTTTTCTTTCTATTTTTTTCTATTTTTCTCAATAACTTTGCTTTCCCTTATCTTGAAACAAATGTATGATCTGATATAACAACTATGTAATGCATTTTCTTTAAATAAAAAAATGTAATGCCCAAGACTCTCCACTGCCCCTACTTTTTCAGACCAAACCATGCAAGAAAGCAGCAGCAGGGACATGTGTGCAGAATTGAAATAAATAGCCATAAACAGTTGAAGTGTAGCCGATGATTCCCAACCATGTGAATGCAGTTTGTGGATGAGAAGCCCAGAGAGGATTTGAGGGATTTTTTTTTACCCACCAATGTTAAAGGAATTGGCTTTTAATTTTTCTCTATAACTTGTTTATAAACTAAAACATCTTTCAAAGATGTTACGTCCTCTTTATATAGAACTGAACTGGGGAAATCTTTACTGCTTTGGTTTGGAGGTTACACCTGGTGGAACTCAGGGATCTGATGTAAAATAAATTCCCACATTGTGAAATCACCCCATACACACATTACCACCCCCAGGCAGATGGGTTTGATGCAGGTAGCCATGAGGGATTAATAAACCAAGCCAGTCAGGAGGGAGTCATGGAGTCTTGAGGGCTTCTCCACATGGTCTCTCTTCATGACAAAACCAGACTAACTTTTCTTTATTCTCCCAGTTCCAATCCTACCAGGATAGGGAAGGTTGAGTGATCCAGGTGGACTTTTACATATCAAAGGGATAGGTTTAAAGGAAAGAGAAAGATGGGTTTTGCTTTGGGTTAATAGCTGGGTGTCATTCTACATCTGGGGCCAGGGATGGATCTAGATCAGTCTCATGCATGTCAAGTGCATTAGCTCCACACTCTCTCTGGCAGAGGCATCTTTTTAAGGAACACTCTTTGTTTTCAGTGCATGCTGCCTTTTCCCATGACACCAGCAATAATGGTCCCTCCCTGGGGCCCAGGTTCTAATGCAATATTTCCTAGCTTCCTCCTTGATGTGTAAAGGCTTTGTCTTAAAACCCAGAGGGGCATTGCAGTTAGTATTTACATTGTGAGTAGATGGATTTGGCTTTCCCTTGCCCTCATGGGGTAGGGTGTACCCCTGTTTTCAACAGTCTGTTTGCATCAGAGCATTGGAAGTGACCTTGAAAGGAACTATTTAACCACCCACAACTGCCAGTCCAGCTCAGTCCACCTTGCTGGCTTCTAGAACTTACCTTCTTCCTAATGTTTCCATTCTGATTTCAGAAGGGTCCCTGACATGTGTCTCTGGGTTTTCACAGAAGATGCTACCTGAACCAAAGAATGTCATAGGCTAGGCCCCCATTTTCTTTCAGTCTGGTCATGCCATCTAGCACTGCCCCTTTCCCTTCCTTTTGTGCATGGAGGAAATCCACAAACACCCCTCCAAATAAGACTAATGGGTCTGGATAAAAAACCACCACCCTTTAATGCAAGCTTGATCCATAAAGCTAAAGTATAAGAAAATATTGTGCAATCAGACATGTAAATTTATGTGAGTTTTTTTTGTTTTTGTTTGTTTGTTTGTTTGTTTTGCCATATCCAGCAGTGTTCAGGGCTTATTCCTGGCTCTGTGCTCAGGGGTCACTCCTGGCAAGGCTTATATTTAATCCAGGACAACTGTACGCAAGGCAGGTGTCTAAACTTCTATTCTGTCTCTTTAACCCCTGTGTGAGCTTTTAAAGAAAATCATTATTAACCTTGTTTTAGTAGTCAATAACATGAATCCCTGACTCAGAGATCAGCAATAGAAAGCTTTGCTGTGATTTCTCTACGCTGCATTGTAAATAAAGGTTGGATTCAGAATGTGCACAAAGCAATCATCCTTCTGGCACACAAGTAAAGTGTCTTCATGGACATGAAAGGGAGGAATCAAAGGTAGCCCAGAAAGGCACCATTTATGTAGCACATCAGGGTGTGAGGCCTGCCCTGGCAGAGCTGGAGCTGAAGAAGGCAGCTAATGGCCTTGGAATGTAACATGTGTCAGTGAGGTTTCCAGCCCTTACTCCTGTGTCTAGACCCCAGTGTCCTGTCCATGCAGCTCCCTAATGCAGAGTACCCACCCTGTCCCCAAACAACCTTGCCCCTGGGCAGTCCTCCTGGAGGTGTGTTGTCTCCTTCTCCAGTTTCTCTCCTCTGGTTTTTCTCCTCTCAGTTAGCTTAATTGTCTGTGCAGGTAATTATGGGGGAAACCTCAAAGCTGTCAGAGTAAGATAGCTCCACACCCCATCCTTGAAAGAAGCAATGTGTTTGTTTTCTCTCTCTCTCTCCCCCCACCCTCTCCCTCCCCTCTCTCCTTTTTCATTTTCTCTTTTTCCTTCTGTCTCTTTTTTCTCTTTCCTTTTTTCTCTCCTCTCCTCCTTTCTCTTCTCTCCCTCTCCTCCTCTCTCCTCTGTTCTCTTCTCTCACTCCTCTCACTGCTCTGATTTCTCTCCTCTCTCTTTCTCTTCTCTCTCTTCCCTCTTCTCTACCTCTCTCAGATCCTTCTAAAGAGGAGTAAGACTGATTTATCAGGGTGATTCCTGAGCACAGGGCCAGGAATCAACCCTAAGCAACACTGAGTGTGGCCCCTAAGCCAAACTAACCATAAAAAGTTGCTTTAGAGAACCAGAAAACATAACCCTTCTGTCTCCTTTATAGCCCACTAAAATAAAGCCCTGGACTAAAGAATTGGAAGATAGCTTGATGGGGGGGAGGGGGGGATGATGCACCCTCATATCATCAGCCCTGGGTTTGAACCCTGTCCCCTCTGAAAAACGAAGCCGAAGCCCACCACTCTCCATGCACACACACACACAGTCACCTCCTGTTCCTCCTTTCCCCTGCAGGACTTCTGAGGCAGAGAAATCAAATGCCATTCTGAGGAAGGAATTCTTAATAGCTGCACGTTTCCTCCTGTCACCTCCAGCTTTTCCATTTCCTGCGTTTGAATGATGCCTCTGCTGGTGAGCCCATTTTTGGGGGGGTGGTAGGGGGCAGGCACATAATCATGCAATCCTTCCCAGGCTTGTCAGTGCAGGCCCCTCCTCTTAGAGATATTGGGAACGAACGTCTCACTGCCAGGGACCACCAGGGACTGCTCTACCTGTTCCCTGAAATAAGGTAATTAAGGTTTGGGTCTCCTAGGAGCAGAATTCTTAAACTCCCTGAAAATTGGCTTCTTACTCAGTTATCATATTTGGGCCTTCTTCCATTCTGCTTCTTCCTCCTGGGTTCATTCCGTTGATGCTTCCCACCCAACCTCAAATCCAAGGCCATTCAAGACTTTGCACCCCAGGGAAGTTGCTCCCGGTTGCAGAAACTTATATAGAAGAATATATCATCTGAACCAGAGAAAATTTGGAATGCAGGCAAAGGAGTCATCTTTCCAAAGAACTGTCAGAATAGGGCAGCCAGGAAATAGCTCGAAGGCTCCTAGCATAGCCAAGTTTGTTTCTCTCTTTGTTTTCAGTCTAGGGAGTGGCAGAACAAGTCTTTGCTGTTGTTTGTTGGTTTTGTTTTGTTGTGAATTTTTGTTTTTGTTTTTAGAATTGATGAGAGCAGAGAAGTATATTATGCCATCTTAGCCATTTGTGTGTAGCTGAATAGATTTAATCACTCATCATAGTTGCCAAAAAAAAAAAGCTATGGCAGGTTTTATGAACTTCGTCAGCTCTGTCTGTGTCTACAGGTGCTTCATTGTTTCTCAACAGGTCTGGCTATCAAAAAACAACACCTCCATGAGCCAGAGAGATAGCACAGCGGTAGGGCATTTGTCTTGCACGCAGCCCATCCAGGACAGACAGTGGGTGGTTCAAATCCTGACATCCCATATAGTCCCCTGAGCCAGCCAGGAGTGATTTCTGTGTATAGAGCCAGTAGTAACCCCTGAGTACCACCAGGTGTGACCCCCCCCCCAAAAAAAAAACACCTTTGAAGTTTGAGCCAAATTTGCATAAGTGGTTCTTTGGCAGGGGACTCCCATGTCACACCAGGAAGAATTGTCGCGCATACCTCCAAAAGCTGAGTGCTTCAACATGTGCTCCTAGATAAAGCATGACTGTAAGCAGGGAATTAAATAGGGGAATCATCCTACCAAAATACAAACACATACAAGGACAAAACCCTGGGAATGCACAAACAGCATTTTTGTGTATTTTATAAGGCAATTGATACCAAATCAAGCACCAATAAGTACAGCTGGGTCCATTCCTCAGTGTACCCAGTGAACAGATGATAATTGAATTAAAAAATCTTTTTGAAGTGGGTAGGAGAAACTGCACAGGTGTTAAGGTACTTGCCTTGCACATAGCTGACTCTGCATTCATCTGGGCACTGCATAAGGTCCCCAACCACTGCAAGTTGTGGCCAAAACAAACACACAAAGTCTAAGTCTTCTTATCAGCTTCAAGAAAACCAAAATACTGTTTTGTTGTTTTGTTCTGTAAAACACTACCAATAATTCCAGCTTTGAAACACAGGGTTTTGTACTCATTTTTCCTTCTTTCCCTTCTCCTCTTCCTATCCCACTCTCTCCTTCCCCTGCATTGGTCCATCTTCCCTTTCTTTTACACTGGTTGGGTCACTCCAACACATTGGCCAGGTTTTGTCTGCCCGTCCCTGAAGCAGAGACAAGTCTGTTTCTGTACAGTAGGGGGAGTTTCAGGCGATGGCCTAGAAATGTCCTTTCACTCCTGGTATCCACAAATCATCACTGTTAAAAACAGTAAATGTTTCTAGCAAAGCAGCAGAAAAGAGGCCAATGTGTTTACCTGGTTTGATGAGCAAAAACACAGACTGTGGACAAAGGGTGATTTAGTAAAAATAGTCACAGCATTGTGTCATCAGCCTGCCCCACACCTACCATCTCCTTCCTTCCTCCAAGGAAAGCAGGTTGCCACATGCCTTGCTGCTCTGCCAGAAATCATGGGCACCACCTCTGTGACTCAACATGACCACATGCATATCTTTGTGGCCTCAGTTCTTGCTCTTCCAGAAGATTTTTTTTACAAAAAAGATGCACCCAGAGATGTTTGTTTACACTCACCTGCTTATGTATAAGGTCTTGGTGTCAGTGACACAGGAGAACAGAAAGGGGCCCTGAGTAAACATCTGCATTGGAGCCTCTCTCAACTTCTGGAGGCCCATTATGGGTTTATTGAGGCGTGTAGCAGCATTAAGTTAACAATGCAACGATGTGTCGTTCATTGTTCACCAGATGTTCCTTTTCTGCCATCGTGCTTATCAAGGAGAAGAGGGAGTGCAGGGAGGATACACGTTCTGCTTGAGTAAGCGCTAACCCATCCAAGTGAGGGCCTCCACCAAAAAGCAGTGACACATGCCAGTAATCAAATGCTGCCTGGAAACTCATTAGTGGCAGGGTTGCAGGGATCTGTCTTCTGCCCACCATCAGCTTGAGGAGTAAGTTTCAGACACCCAGCAAGAGGACTAGCCTCAAGACCAAGGGCGTCTGATGATGACTTGAAGATAAGCAGGACATGGAGGCCCTCTAAAGCCAGCGTGGTCCACTCAGGAAATGGGTCATACATGGCCCGGTGATGGTAAATCCAAATGTAAGTCCTGGAGCAGAGAGTGGCAGAATCATGAATGTCCCCACTCCCACACCACAAAAGTTTCTTCTGGACCATTTGCTTTGGGAAAAGATTCTAGCCTCTGGTTTGATCTCATCTGATCATTTCCCCTCTCTGGGAGAAGTTACTTATGTGGACCTCACAGATATGCATCTGATTCCTGTCCACACTTCAGGATTTTTCTGCAGCAGAATGAAATAATGGGGGTGTGTGGCTTTATTATGCCTGATCAAGACATTTCTCATTTCTTGCATCATTTTAGTGAGGTTTGGAACACAAACAGCTTGAACATAATGTCAGAAACTCTTCGTGCATGGAAAGGTCCCCCACATGGCTTTGTTTCTCGTGCCCGAGACACACACAGTAGGGGTGTACTCTGGAGAAACAACCAGAACAATTATCTTTGGAAGCAACTGTAAAAATCAGCTTCAGTTACACAAGTGCAGACTCTTGTGCAGGGCTGGACAGTGCTGGCCTCAACTTGGGTGGCTCTAAGCTCAGTGGCCCAGGGAATTTTGGCACAGAGCTGAGCTACTGGGGCTTTATTGTCACTCTCTTCTTTCCTTTTCCCTTTCTTGTGTCTCTGGGTCCTTTTCACCCTTGGCCTGGCAAGCGACATGTCAAAATCCAAGCTTGCTTTTGCATGTGTGAGTGACTGATATGAGGCATAGTCCTGAAGGTTCTGCAGACTAGCTCAGGTCATCAGCAAGTGATGTCTGGAAGATTCCTTGTGTTTCAGCTAACAGTCTCTGAAAATATGCACTGGGCCTAGGTTATGTGATTAGTTGTTTTTAAAGTTCTATATCTGTCCTTCTTGCTTTTCAGTTATTTTTTAAAGGAAATTTATTTCCCCAAACATAAATAGAGGTCTAGAAATATTTAAGATAAAGATTATAAAAAAGCATGAAAATGAGACCCATAACCCAATCACAGTCCCTTGTGTAACCTTACTGTTGATTTGAAGAACTTCCTTTATTACCTGACAAGCTTGTTCGTTCTGTACATTTATTTCGATTTTGTTGGGCTTTCAGCCATGCCTGTAATGGTTGCTGAGGAGTAAAATATCTTTCATGACCAGAATCATAAATCTTCCTTATAACCATGAGACTCTATCTTCACGGTCATAGATCATTTTAGTTACTGTCAAAAAGTGCCGTGATAACACATTACAAATTAGGGGACCAAGAGACAGCGAAGGACCATAGTCTCTGTTATGGGGGTGGGGACTAGAAAATGATTCTCCTTTCTTGTACCCCAACATTTCTAATTACAGATTTTAAATTGTTATAATCATTTTGACTTAAATAGCACGTTTTCAATTGTACTAATGTTTATGGTTCTTATATGAACAGTTTTTTTTACTCCTGGCTCTGCATTCAGAAATCACCCCTGGCAGGCTCAGGGATGCTGGGAATTGAACCCAGGTCCGTCCCAGGTCAGCCATGTGTAAGGTAAATGCCCTACTGCTATGCTATCACTCCAGCCACCTATATGAATAGTTACTGCACCCCACCACCAAATCCCAAGAACCCCACAACTGTCCTTAAGTTTCTTCTGACTTTCCTCTCCCCACATTCCCAATCCCCATCCCCATACTGTTCAGTAATCTGAGTTTGGTGAACCAAATCCAAGGGTCTGGCATTGTTCAATACTGTCTTTTCCTTGTTTTGTCTCTCTCTAGAACACACATGAGTGGCATCACCTGGTTTTTGTCCTTCTCCCTTCAACTTATTTTGCTTAACATGATGCTGTCCAGTTCCAATCACGTTGCAGTGAACTGGTTGATTTCATCGTTTCTTTGGAGATTTTTTGACTTGGTTTGGCAGGTGGATTTCAGCAGGTTTAGGAAAAAGCACACCAAGGTTAAAGTGAGCCCCCAAACCTAATATTTGTAGAAAAGTGGCAGTTCCAGAGGAGGGGGTGACAGAGGTCCTATGATGCTTGAGAGAAAGGGCTACCTCTGTTTTTACCCCTAACATTCAAGCACTCTCCCCTGAGCTGGTTAGTGGAGCAGAGTGGCGTGTGTCCTTGATATGTGTGACCTTCATGTTTGGGGACGTGGTCACAGGGCAGTCGCTGTCCTTAAGGGGAGGAAATGAAACTGTCCTTGGCTCCACTGCTTTGATTTATAGCACATTTAACATTTCCATTGCTGTTCTGCTCAGCATTGCCAATGCCTGTGCTCCTGTGTGGGTGATGGCCTTGTTGCTCAGGGCTCAGAGTCTGCCGTATCCTAACTATGCTATTCTCATGCAGACTGGATCTCCTGAGACTTGGCAGGGCAGCTCTGGCACCTCTCATGTCCCAGAGACCAGTAAAGGTTATACATCAGTTCCTGCCCACAGTAGGCAAGCTTTTGGGGAGCCCCAGATGACAGTGGAGGCAGCAAGCACCGTGGCTTTTCGAAGTCTGTTTTCCTGATGTCCTCCCTGCCCTGTCTGTTTTGCTTGCCCTTGGGTGTATGGGTACTGCTGCTCCTTAGCTGACTAGTACCCAGCTCTGTAGTCAGTGCAGGGACACTGGGAGGAGATGGGGTGCCTAGAAAGTGGCAGTAGGTAGAATCTCCCACACCTGTGCCAAAAGGAGCCCAGCTTCTCCCAAGCAGCTGCACTGTGAGGTTGAGGTCAGATCCCCACTACCCTCCTGAACGTTAGGGACACCTTCCCTCCCCGCCCTCATGCCTTCCTATGTCTCAGAGCCCCCTTTCCCTGGGTGCCTGGGGCTGGCCACCTGTGGTTTCCCTGCTCACTGGGTCAGTTCCACACACTCCTGGGATATCAGATCTCTCCCCTTCTTGCCAGACTTTCAACTGCAAACATCGACTTAATTCCAGCCTACAACTTCCCTCTCCACGCCCACCTTCTGCTTCCCTTCCTGTGCCCTATCCCTGGCTTTCTTTACACAGGATTCAGCGCTGAAAGCATCTACTTCCTCTCACTGCCAAAGTGGGACCCAGCACTTGCATGCATTATCTGGGGTGATCTGTTGCCAATCTAAGGGTTTTTTTCTCAAAGTAAAAATTAGGTGTGTAAAGGGTGTGTGGATGTGGGGGTGTGGATGCAAGCATGATCATCTACATATACAGGTGACTAGGAGTTAGGTGTGGGTGTCATGTTAGATTTCCTTTCCCTCTTGAAAAGGATCATTGCTTGCAGTCCACAGTCTTCTAAAAAAAAATAAGCATCATTTGTTGAAATTTAGATCAGAAAACTAAAAACAGATCATTTGGTTTGTCACTTGTTTCTGTAAGTAACTCTGCTTCCCAAGCCATGGACCGAGCAGTGGCCCAAACCTACCTCCAAACATTCTCAAATCTCACCTCATCATTTTCTTTTTTTTTTTTTTCATCATTTTCTTTATGGTTCCTTTATACACCTTCAAATATGTTCTGTGCACATCTCACCATTTTCAGAGAGAAGAAAAATTTAGTAAATAAGGGATCGGAGAGATAGCATGAAGGTAAGGTATTTGCCTTGCATTGCAGAAGGATGGCAGTTCGAATCCCAGCATCCCATATGGTCTCCCGAGCCTGCCACGAGTGATTTCTGAGCATGGAGTCAGGAGTAACCTCTGAGTCCTGCCGGGTATGACCCAAAAACAAATAAACAAACAAATTTAGTAAATCAGAATCAGCCTTGGTTATCTGCACAGCTTCCTCCTGTCTCCTCCTTATCCCTGAGAGAATTCTGTTAGTATGTTAGAATTTGTATAGCCATGAATGAATAAAACAAGACTGATAGTCATGGGTTCATCCAGAAAACTCTAAGATCTCTTGGATATAGACATGTAAAACTCTGAATCACATGAAATTAAATCATGAGAGCATATACCAGGGCAGCCCTGAGGCACAAGTCCATGGGCACATCAGCCAGGAGCAGTCACACAGTACATGTCCATCCAGAAGGAACAGACGCAGGGACATCTCCCAGAATGCAATGGGAACCCTTTCACGGTCAGGAATCTCTGAGCAGTGTTGCTAAGTTATGAGATGAACGTTTGAATTTTTGCTACCCCCTACCAAATTGCTTCTAAGTGTACAGTTTTGCACTTTGATGAGCTTTACTTTGAATCTCTGTCATTCCACATCCTTCCAGTTCTTGATATTTCAGACCTTAATTTCTGGCTCCTCCGACAGCCTGGAAACTCAAATAAGATCTTTCCCTGTTCCAGTGTCCATTTGCTCAGACTTGTGAGTTTGACTTCTGGTTGTTCAATTTCCTTTTCCCAGCTTTGTCTATTTCTAATTCTCTGGTATATTGCTTTTTTTCCTATTTTTTTTCTGGCCTTCTTACATATTGTAAGTAGGAGTCCTCTGTGATTTCAGTGCTCTTTTGTGCAGGTCTGTGAACCAGGTCTGTAACTTATCTCTTATTACGTAATATTGACTTATCTCTATTAATATCTCTTTTTGGGGGGGGTCACACCTGGCAGTGCTCTGAAGTTATTCCTGGCTCTACGCTCAGAAATCGCTTCTGGCAGGCTTGTGGGACCATATGGGATGCCAGGATTCGAACCACCATCCTTCTGCATGCAAGGCAAACACCCCACCTCCATGCTATCTCTCCGGCCCTATTAATATCTCTTAAGTTGTGTTGGACTGTTCTGGTTCTGTTCTGGTTCTATTCTGGTTCTATTCTGTTTTATTCACCATTTTCTTTGAGGCTTTACCTTTGTCTTGAGTAAGAAATGTTTTATTACCTGGGGTATTTGCAGCCTCAGTAACTTATTCCTCCTGATGATCCAAATATTAACTCGATACATTTAGTATTTGTCTCCAGATCAAGATATGAAGATATAAAGTACAAGTTTTGTTTGTTTTTGCCACTTTTCTTTGTAGAGAAACAGCCACTCCATAATGCACTTTGTGTCTATCTCTGTGCAGATGCTATTCTGGACTCTTCAGCCTCATTTAGGTCAACCAGCCTGAGCCACAATATCTCAGCTTAATAGTAAACCCAGTGACGTCCCTGGACCCATGAAACATACCCACACCCCTTGCCCCACAGTTTTATTGGAGATTTCCCTGATGCTCTCCAGTGAAAAGATAGTCATGTTGCTGTTTTCCATTGGAAAAGACCTCCTGAACTTAGATGTGTTCGTGCCTGTGATCCTGAGCTTGCTTTGACAAATATGGCCTGTCTTTTTCTTTCCATAGGTTCTGTCTTCCTTTTCCATGACAATTCAGTATAACTTTATACTTTTTCCCCAAATATGTACAAATAATTTGCACATAATGTACAAATACATATATGTACAAATACATAAATGTATTCTTAGGGGCTATTTTAATCATTTTGATTGTAAATAATGCCTCTTTTTATGTTCTTGTATTTTTGTCTCTGTTCCTGGAGGGAGAATAAAGAAAGAATTTTTGTTTTTACATTAACCCAGAATCAAGTAAGTCTGCTTTTGGGGGTAGGGGGTAAGAGGGGGCCACACCTGAAGGTTCTCAGGGGCTATTCCTGGCTCTGTGCTCAGGAGTGACTGACCCTGGCAGTGTTGGGGCACCCTCTGTAGTGCTAGGGATTGAATTTAAGTAGATCACATGCAAGGCCAGCAATTTAACAGCCCTGTGCTGTCTCTCCAACCTGGTGCTCATTTTCTTTCTTTTATTTGCTGTTGTTGTTGTTGTTGTTGTTGTTGGGCCACACCCGGCTGCGCTCAGGGGTGACTCCTGGCTGTCTGCTCAGAAATAGCTCCTGGCAGGCACGGGGGACCATATGGGACACCGGGATTCGAACCAACCACCTTTGGTCCTGAATCGGCTGCTTGCAAGGCAAACGCCGCTGTGCTATCTCTCCAGGCCCAGATCTGATTCTTTTTTTTTTTTTTTTTTGGTTTTTGGGCCACACCCGGGAATGCTCAGGGGTTACTCCTGGCTATGTGCTCAGAAGTTGCTCCTGGCTTGGGGGACCATATGGGACACCGGGGGATCGAACCGCGGTCCGTCCAAGGTTAGCGCAGGCAAGGCAGGCACCTTACCTTTAGCGCCACCGCCCGGCCCCCCAGATCTGATTCTTAACCCAATGTCCTAGTGGGGCTGGTCTTCTGTTAGTATCACAGGGCTGAATGAAACTATTTCTTTCTCTCCTCTCTCTTTCTCTCCTCTCTCTCTCTCTCTCTCCCTCTCTCTCTCTCTCTCCCTCTCTCTCTCTCTCTCTCTCTCTCTCTCTCACACACACACACACACACACACACACACACACACACACAAAGTATAATCATTTGAGAGGTGCTAAGGGACCCAGTCAGCCTGCAAGCAAGTCAGTCCTGTGGGTGAATTTGTTCATTTTCTTGGAAACCTCCTGGAAGGTTGCTGGACTGTGACAAATGGTTGTCACATCTGTTGTGGTCAGCTTTCTTCATGTTGCTGGAGGGGACTGTCTTTTCTCTCGAGTAGACATCTGGGGTTTGTGCCAGTTGTGAAAAATTTCTCCCTTATGTCTGAGATTGGCGGTGTGGAGGGGACCTTATCTAGTTTTCCCTCAAATGTTGTGTTCCTGTGCACCATCAGAGCTCTGTAAGTTTCATCTCCACATCTTGTATTGTCCACATATGGGTCAGAGTGTATTTGGGCCAGAGACACCGCGCAGTGGAGAAGGTGCTTACTTTGAATACAGTTGACCCAGGTTTGATTCCTGGCACCCAGTATGGTCCCCTAAGCACTTCCAGGAGAGACCCCAAAGCATAGACCTGCCAGAAGTGAGCCCAGAGCACAATTGGGAGTAAGTCCTGATCACTCAGGTATAGCTCCAAAACAAAAATGTAAGAAAGCCCATACCATTATATTAGGATTCTCTTTGGCTTTGATCATGCTTTTTTTTACTTTAAAAGTGATTTCATCTACTATTAATATAGCTGCAAAAGTTCCTTTCTCATGAAAATTTGCTCCATACATTTCTCCTGTCTTTCCCCATATCCCTGTGTTCCTATGTTTCAGAGTTTACCTCTGAAAGCTGATCACAGGCTTTCTGCTGTGGTCCTGCCTGTCCTCTAACTAGTGAGTTCATTGTCATTCCCATTACATTTCTGCCTACAGTACTATTTAGTGCTTTTACCTGGAGTTTCTGTGCTCCACCCCACCTTCCCTCACTACTTACACTGAAGTATTTTCATTCTACTCCTTCCTTCCTCTCCTGGCTAGACAAGATCACTTTACATTCCAAGCTGATAGATTATGCCACAATGCCCCCGAACAGTAATCAACTTCGATCCTCCTTCTCTTTTTCACTTGCTATTGATTTTCAGTATTTCCCACCATTTTTCTTTACCACCAGTCAGATGTTTATACCATTGTTGCTGTTGTTTCGCCCATTCCATATTTGCTGACAAGGAACTTCATGTTTTCTTTATGTGTTCCTCTATGGTCAACTTAATCACTTTTTTCTGAGAGCAATTTTGTTTTATTTAGTTTATTTAGTGATTGCTTGTGGAGTAGAGGGCAAAAACACAAGGGTGTCTTTGGCCGTAAAATGCCCGTTTTTCTGGGGCTAGAGAGATAACACAGCGGTAAGGCGTTTGCCTTAGACGCAGGACAGTGGTTCGAATCCCAGCATCCCATATGGTCCCCAGAACCTGCCAGGAGTGATTTCTGAACATAAAGTCAAGAGTAACTCTTGAGCACTGCTGGGTGTGACCCAAAAATAAAAATTAAAAAAACATCCGTTTTTTGGGAATAATACATCATTGAGAGTCAGCAGGCCCTGTTTTCATACAGAGAATTCCATATCCTGTGCGAAAGCTGGTCCTCAGGAATGAACCCTTGACCCCACTCTCTCCTGTCCTTTCTCTGGTTCTGCCATTACACTTCATTATGTCTACATGTGGGCTCACTGTTACATTTTTGCAGGTGAGAGGGGCGCTGCCATGTTCTGGGGGTCCCTTTCCCTCCAGACCAGCAGAAGGGCAGAGCAGAGAGCCTGTACAGCTCCACATCTCTCTTTCCTCCAGCTGCTGCGCAAGAACAAGAATCTCCATCTCCTGCTCTTATCTAGTGCAAGACAGTCTTGCTTCCATATCCTAGTTGGGCAATCCTATCTCACCTTTGCCAACCTTTCCTCTTGTTACAAACACAGGTAGATGCCTCCAAAGTAGCCTGTGCCTTGTCAGTGTGACTGAGAGCTTCTAGAAATCATATCCTGGCATAGATGACCACCTACTTTAGTGGCAGGCAGCAGAGCCCTCTCACCAGCTGGAAGACCATTTCCTGGCCTTGTCCAGCTTCTAGACACCCTTGTCTAGGTCTCTAACTCCTGCCCGCCCACCCCAATTATCACACATGTATCTGCATGTACCGCTCATGTGTGTACACCACAATGTACATGCTGATTGTGCAATGAGCACAATTTCACACTCACACATGCACACAAAGCACACATGGACTCACACATGGAAGCTTATACACACCACTCTTCATGCAAGTACACACGTACAAGGTATTTATGCATGCACGCACATGGACAACTACATGCATAAGCACATGCTACTATTTCTCCATCAGTCTCCTGGTTCTATGCCTCCTCCCTCCCAGCCTGGCTGGCATTACCCCTAGTGATTATCCAGGGTGACCTCCAGTGTCAGGATCCTGAAGGTTGTCTCATCTGGAAGCTTGTTTTTTGCATCCAAAGGTCGTTTTTCACAGGTTCCTAAGTTGGGGGGCAGGAAGAACAGGGGCAAGAGTACAGCATTGTTTTGCTGACATGAGGATTTGGGTAACTCGTTAGCTTTGCCTTAATAACAGCCAGATGTGTATATGTTCATTCTACTCCTGGATTGATGGATGCCAAAGAAAGGATCTTATTTTATTAATATCACATATAAAACAGATGTAAAACATGGAACTTTTTTTTTTTTTTTTGAGAGTGGCGTGCTCCTGATTTCAACAAGAAATAAACATGACAAAATAGGGCTTTGGGGCTTTGGTGAATATTAATCAGATATCCAGAGTCCTGACTTTTTGTTTTGGTGGTACCAGGAACGGAACCCAGGGCCCCATATCTGCAAAGCAGTGCAGAATCATAGAGCTAAGTCCTCTGTACTCTCTTGTTCATATTGAATGGGAGAGACACAGTATGGTGGCCAGAGTTTACTCCAGGCTCTTTGGGAGAAAAGACAAATGCCTTTACCTTTGTTTTACGTCCCAGCCCCCTGGATTCTCCTAATTTGAAAGACTGTCCTGGCCAAAGTTCATTGCCCTCATTGATGGCAATGAGGGAAGTAGATCCAGATGGCTGAAGTGGGAAGAGGCAAGTCTGAATAGCTGAGTTTAAATCTGACTCTAGTCTGGGTCTCTGGGAGCTCATCTGCCTTGCAAATTGTCTGAACCTCTGCAGGGAAATATGACATGGCCACCAGGAGGTGGGGGACTCTTATCAGGTAGTGGGGAAGGCAGGGACTGGAGGGAAAGGAGCAAAGCCAATCTGGAAGGCTTTCTGGCTTTAGCTGAGCTGGGAGAGTTCCCAGGAAGGAGGGGCCATAGTCTGGGTGTCCCCTGAGTAGAAAGGAACCCACAAACCCACCTTGTTTATTCTCAGCTGTCTCCTTTCTCACCAGAGGCAGCGATTAGATGCTGCATTTGTTTATAGCCTGTTTCATTCTCTCTCTCTCTTTTTATTTCCTAAACATTAACCTTAGAGGTTAGATCAATGGAGGGTACAGTGGAGGGCACAGTAAAGGGCAGAGAATATGAGGACAAGAGGGAAAAAATACAATAAATGGAAATGATTGCAATTTACCGGTCCTGCCTGCCCCAGTGTGGGGTCCCTGGCACTGAGGGTAGAGAAATAGAACCAGAAATCAGCTCGACAGAGGAACAGAAACTGTCTAGCTTCCTGACTCTTGAAGGCACATGGTCTGGCATCCACATTTCCAAACACTGAAGATTCGATCGTGGCCTAAATATACCCCCCTTGGGACACATCTTCTTGTTCGTAAATTATACATAGACGCACATCATCAACCCAGTCATGTATTTATCCCACCAGCTATCAATTGGCAATGGGCCTGTGGGCATTACTAGGATTCCAATTGCTGCCACCATAGGCAACAACCTAACCCCAAGGCTCCATTTGTTCCTGGTTATAAATTAAGCCAGTGGAAGAGTCTGGCATTTTTTCTTTGGTGGCCAAGGCTCACAAGTGACCAGGCATTGGTGTCCATCTGAGAGCCTTAGCAGCCCCTACGTCACCCCTTGGCCATCCATCCAGGGTGGCATCACTGTTCCATTGGAGTGCATGTTCAAGATGTGCAGGGAAAGGAAGGGAAGCAGAACAGAACCATCAACATCCTTTCAGGCCATTAAATCTGATGGCAAAGACCATGTGGGGGGTATTGTGAGGAAGGACCTAGAAGGACCTCAAGGTCCATGAGTGTGATTCTGCTTTGTCTCAAAACAAAAGCAACTCCATCACATGTGTTGGCTCCAGCAATCTTATTTTTCCATTCCTGTTCTCCTTTGCTCTTTACAGACTTGTGTTCTCATGGAAAATATTATGGTGTGGTTCAGGGCTTTGTTTCCTACTACAAAAGCTTTTCTTCTGAAAGGAGAAATCATGATTCTGACATGCCTGTAAGGCAGACTGGGCGTCACATCGCATAGACCCTATTAACCTAAATTAGCTATGTGAGTTAAGGGATTGGGGCTTAATTTGTGAATTTGAACCTCAGAGACATGGCTGTCAGTGAGCTTGACAATTTTGACCCACTACAATACCTAAACATTTGCACCATGTGACCAAATGAAAACGACCTGAACACTCAGGAATAAAGTTCTATGTATAATTGTTGTCTGGAATTTAATCCAAATAGTAACCTTGGCAAGAACCTGAGTTCGAATTACCTGTGTTGGAAAATTAGCATGTTGAGATAGGACTACATTGTAAAATAGAAACAAAATATATACATTTGGTACAATTTTTGTTTTCTCTCATTTAGAGGGAGCTTGGGGGCCTTGCCAGGTATGGCACTGGCATTGCTCAAGGCTTATTCCTGGGTGAAGACTGACCCTTGATGAGCTCAGGGTACCCATTGTGATGCTGGGGGGTCAAATAGGAATCTGCTATGTGCAAGGCAAGAACCTTAAGTCCTGCAGACCTTTCTGGCTCAGTTTCTGCTTTAAAAAAAGGACATACCATCAGATTCCCAACCATTATTTGTAGCTTGGGGACTAGCTTTCACTTGGACAGTCCACCATATGCAGACGACTAGTGGTGCACACTATCTTCTGAGGCAAGGTCTGACTATATTCTGTTTTAGGTTTGAGCCAAGAGGTAAACCAGCAAGTGACTGTCTGGATTTTTACTTTCTGCACTGATATGTCAACAGCACACTTGCTTCAAATGGGATCCCTCAGGCTAGAGCAATAGCATGTTTGCTATAATAGGGTGTTTGCTTTGCACACAACCAACCCTGGTTCAATCCCCAGCATTTCATATGGTCCCCAAGCATGCCAGAAATAACTCATGAGCTCTTCTGGGTGTGGCTTCAAAACAAAAATCAAACAAACAAACACAGAAACAAAGGGAACCTTTTTAGCAAAGCTCTGCAAAACTCTGTGAATAGTGTTCAGAACAGTGAATATCAGGATTCAGTGTAGGCTTTCTTAGGGCATCTCCATTCACACTGTGTGTGTGTGTGTGTGTGTGTGTGTGTGTGTGTGTGTGTGAGAGAGAGAGAGAGAGAGAGAGAGAGAGAGAGAGAGAGAGAGAGAGAGAGTGTCTTTGACAGATGCCCATTTATTCCACATCTCTAAAGCATCACATCTATGATGGTTGGATGGATAGATGGCGGGGAGTGGGGAAGCAACTGCATGAGGCCAGTAGAAGACTGGACAGGGATGTAAGTTTCAGGCTGGCCAATCCCTTTAATTCTAAGATAAACAATCTCTTAGAAACCCCAGAAATGAATTAATCAGCTTAGGTATTTTTTTCCTCCTTAACTTAAATCTGTCTAAGAAGTCTGAAGTTTTATAATTGAAAAAAATGTGTGAGGATCAGATAAGGGAAAGTGAATGATAAGGACATTTGTCTTCCGGTACTTTGTCTGCTCATGCTCCAGCCCTTCCTTGCTCAAAGATAAGGATTAGTTGCTCCCTGTGCCCTTTTCCTCTGAGTGAGGTAAAGCACCAACCAGCTTAGTCTGGGCCTGTACCCTCATTTTCAGAGGCTTTCAGGACTCAGGGATAAAATTAAGCTCAAAAGTGTGCTGGCATATTTGTGGGGTATTAAAAAAAAACAGATAGTATTATAATAATTCCCAAAGGCAATAGATGAGGGCCAGGAGGACCAGTCAACGATAGGAAGCTTGCCACAGATAGCAGTGGAGTGCAGTTAGGGCAGAAGAGGAACCACTATGAAAATGATAGTTGAAAATGTTTACTCTGGGGGGCCGGAGAGATAGCATGGAGGTAAGGCGTTTGCCTTTCATGCGGTAGGTCATCGGTTTGAATCCCGGCGCCCCATATGGTCCTCCGTGCCTGCCAGGAGCAATTTCTGAGCCTGGAGCCAGGAATAACCCCTGAGCACTGCCGGGTGTGACCCAAAAACCACAAAAAAAAAAAAAAAAAAAAAGAAAATGTTTACTCTGGACAAGAACTGGGTTCTGAAAGGAGATAAAGCGATATGCACGGTACCCCTTCAGTAATAATATTGCAAACCACGGTGTCTAAAAGAAATTGAGAGAGAGAGAGAGAGAGGGAGAGAGAGAGAGAGAGAGAGAGAGAGAGAGAGAGAGAGAGAGAGAGAGAGAGAGAGAGAGAGAGAGAGAGAGAGAGAGAGAGAGAGAGAGAAGAAAAATATCTGCCACAGAGGCAGGCAGAGGGTAGGGTAGTTGGGAAACTGGGGACTTCGGTGGCTGAAAATGTACACTGATGAAGGGTATTGTACATTGTATGACTGAAACACAATCATAAACAACTTTGTAACTATGTATATCAGGTGATTCAATTAAATAATTTATATTTTTTTAACTGTGCTGGGAGTTGATAGACAGTTTTGCTAGTGCAAATGGTCTGTGGCTGACACTCCCAAGTCTCCACCCTCTTCTTTCCTGCTTCTCTGCTCCTAAAAGCTGCTACTTGATGCCACTTAAAATCCTCTGGGCTATAAGATCCCCCAAAGAAACTGAGGCTCAGCAGCTTCCAAGCTGCTGGTGGGAACAAAGATAGGCCCTTTCCATGATGGCTGGAGACAGCACCAAGGCAGACCCAAAGCTCAATGGAAGCTGAGAGGCTCCTCTTCTCATACAGGGGGGCAGAGAACCTCAGGCTCCTCTGAACTACAGGGGACTCTTACAAGGTGCAGAGAACATCAGGCTCTCCTGCGCTCAGAGGGACCCTTCCAATAGCACAGGTTTCCACGCTGGGAAGAGCACAGAAGAAAAGATCCCCAGCACCACTAGGTGCAGCCCTGGTGGCCCTGAGCACTGTGGGTGTGATCTGAATATATACAGCACTGTGTGTCCAGGCCCCACATACTGAGCCAGAAGCCAGAGCCCCCACCCCCACTCAATAACTGGCCTGCCCCAACTCCTGGCTTCCTGCCCTCTCAAGGCCCCCAAGGTCTCTCTCTTTCAGTTCTCCTCTCCACATCCTCCCAGTCAGAAGTAAAAACCCGCAGTCTTCCACAAAGCCTATTATTTATTATTCGGGTAGGAAATGATCAATATTGCTCTTAGAATCAAAGCTTTCCAAGTACTGAAACAGTACTCAATAACATTTATTAACTACAAATTAGTGAAAAGACAAACGCCCGAGAAAATGTACTTAGAATAAATAGGCCCAAGAAAATGGTACTTTGTAGAAATAATTGCCATAAGAAAAAAAGAAAAATCTCATTATGACCAAGGCTATAATCGTTTAAAAAAAATAACATCCATGACAAAAATAAATGCTTGGCATAAAATTTGAATGAAAAGAATTGATCCTGGTGAAAATAATTTTAGTAAAATAAAATGGAACGTGGAAGAAATATGAAAAATCATTCCATGTGCTCTATGGAAAATCAAGCAAGGAGTCAAATTGGGTATTTTTCCCTCTTTAGAAAAGACTTTCTTGGGGCCAGAGAGATAGCATGGAGGTAGGGTGTTTACCTTGCATGCAGAAGGACGCTGATTCAAATCCCAGCATCCCATATGGTCCTCCAAGCCTGCCAGGAGCGATTTCTGAGCATAGAGTGAGGAGTAACTCTTGAGTGCTGCTGGGTGTGACTCAAAAACCAAACCCCCCCAAAAAATTTCTTTCTTTTGTTCTTTTTAATTTATTTTTGCATAGGCACAGCAAAAGATAGGGAAAATAGAAAAAGAAAAACCTTTAGCCTAAAAATAGAGAGACACTATCTTTGAAGCATCCTGTCATAAATAAGACCAACTACGGGATCCGGGCATACTAAGTTGTCTAACCCCAAAGTCTTTCTTTGGGGTCCCAGTAAAATTTCTTCTCGATCATGGTCGTCACAGTCAGATTTCTGTAATTAGATATCCTGGTTTTTGCACAGACCCTATGTTGAAATCAGGGTGCCATGGAGTGTCTTCTTTTTTTTTGTTTGTTTTGTTTTGTTTTGGGCCACACCCGGCATTGCTCAGGGGTTACTCCTGGCTGTCTGCTCAGAAATAGCTCCTGGCAGGCACGGGGGACCATATGGGACACCGAGATTCCAAACAACCACCTTAGGTCCTGGATCGACTGCTTGCAAGGCAAACACCGCTGTGCTATCTCTCCGGGCCCATGGTGTGTCTTCTGGCTTCATCTCACCATTAGGTGGCAATGCAGGGAACCCTGCCATGAAGGCAAGTTGTTGCTGTTTCCAAGTTCTCAGGATGTTGTATAAACCCACTCTGGGGTAAGCCAGTGCCAGGGCAGCATTAGGGTCTTCCCCAGTAGAAGTGTGATTCCTGATGCTGGTGCAGAAAACTATGCTGGTTCCATAGATGGGATCCAGGATTCAGGGCCATTGTCTGATTGTCTGAAGCCAAGTCATTATGACAAATGTTCAGGGTGAAAAGCTCTACTGCAATATAAAATTTATGAGTTCCTATACCTATTAAATAAGAACTTGTTTCCACATGTAAGATTTCCCCATTTTAAGGTGCCTATGCAAAAAGGAACAATGCCACATAATACTACTGGTGCATATGAGAATCAAAATAACAAGTTAAACAATCCCTATAACCTGGTTCTAACGTGAACTCAGAACCCAAGTAGAATTTTCTACTAAACAGATCTATAAAAAGAAATGGGGGAAACTACCCTTACACAGGAAATAGACAATAAGAATTATACCTATTAAGAAACTAAAGAAATATAAATATATACTTTATATATTTTATTATAAATAGAAATATATTCTAAAGAAGTATACAAAGGAAATATTCATATTCCCCTTAAGTTTTTTTAAATGGCCTGGGGGATAAAATTCAGAACAAAACCTGCCACACACACCCTTTTTTTTTTTCTGGTTTTTGATTTTTGAGCCACACCTAGTGATACTCAGGAGTTACTCCTGGCTATACACTCAGAAATCGTTCCTGGCTTGGGGGACCATATGGGATGCTGGGAGATCAAACTGCAGTCTGTCCTAGGATAGTGTGTGCAAGGCAAATACCCTACTGCTTGCGCCACCACTCCAGTCCACCTTTTTTTTTCTTTTCTATTTTTTTGTATTTCTTACCTTTTTTCTTTATTTCTTTTTTTGGTATTTGGGTCACACTCAGCGGCACTCAAAGTTTACTCCTGGCTCTATGTTCAGAAATCACTCCTGGCAGGCTCCAGGAACCATATGGGATGCCAGCATTTGAACCACCATCCTTCTGCATGCAAGGCAAATGCCCTATCTCCATGCTATCTCTCCAGTGCTGATTTCTTATCTTTTAAATAGGGGTTCCCACCTTTTCATAGAATTTTTGACATGGATTATTTTTATTTTATTACCACATATTTCTGCATTTTTTTTATAAAACTAAGAAGAAAGGAAAATAAAAAGGCTGGGGGCCAGGGGCCAAGTGGTCTCAGGCCAATGCAGATTCAATAGTCTCAGATGTATTGGTGGAGAAAAAATAAGGACAGAACTAAATATCCAAGGCAAAGTCAACAACAATAGATTCAAGAGACCTAAACTTTAACTATCTAAATTTAAATGGGCCAGGGGACATAGGGAGGTGGTATAGGATGCACTCTGACTTCATTGGTGGAGGGAGGTCAACACTGGTGATGGGAATGGCCCTGATTCACTGATATCTAAAATTTAACTATGAAGGATTTTGTAGATCACAATGGTTTTAATAAAATAAATATTTTTAAATAAAGACCTGCTGAACCAACTTGTTCTGTGTGAAATAAGTAGGATGGAAAATGCTTATGTTAAAAATGCCTTTAAGGTTAAAATAGAGAATTAAAGAATCAGCCATAAAAATCTCCACCAGTGGCATAACCCCTCTGAAAGTCACCAGCTGTTATATCCTTGGCCCAGAAAAATGTCTTCCCTAGACCCACCTTTACTTGTTCAGATAGAGATGTTGGAAGGGATTATTTCCCCTTGTTTTTAATGTGCTAAATTCTTCAATTAGCTAATGAACTTAAATTCTTTAAATCTATCAAAACAACCACTAAGGTGCAGTACAGAGGGCTACCTAGGTGCATGCCTTGCATGCAGTGACCCTGGTTTCATCTCCAGCACCATATAATCTCCCAGCTCTGCTAGCGGTGGCCCCAGGAAGTCCCCCCTCAGGCCCTCACATTGAACTGCTGCTGGCACAGTTGTTCAAAAATCCTCAGGAGGTTCTCTGAGTCTCCTGAGCACCACTTGGGAGGCCCAATAATAATAACAACAATAATGCAACTCTAAAACTTAAATTCTGATTTTGTAGAATAAAATGCAAATAAGCCCAAGACAGTTCCTTCGTGATCCTTAATTCATCACCCTACTAGTAGAGCAAGTAAATTACAAATTGTGTATGTATCATGATCATGCCCTGTCCTTTGATAGATAATAAAAGAAGCCACTGTGCCCTATAACCTAGATAAAAGATCTTTGTTCCTCATCTGAAGCTTTTCAAGATAGCAAGTGACAAATGTGTGAGGAGCTAATGAGCAAGTGCATTTAAAATGAAACCCTAGGGGCCGGGTAGGTGGCGCTGGAGGTAAGGTGTCTGCCTTGCAAGCGCTAGCCAAGGAAGGACCGCGGTTCGATCCCCCGGCGTCCCATATGGTCCCCCAAGCCAGGGGCGATTTCTGAGCACATAGCCAGGAGCAACCCCTGAGCATCAAACGGGTGTGACCCAAAAACCAAAAAAAAAAAAAAAAAAGAAACCCTCAAAATCGGATGTTGTTGTTGTTGTTGTTGTTATTGTTGTTGTTTTCAACTGCTGACCTAAGATGATGGAAATATCACTCACCACTGGACAACATACTCACCCAGAGAAACCATGAGCCAATACAGTATATCTGGATACTAGGCAAGCAAAAGGGCCCATCAGACCATGGGTGGCAAGTAGGGTTCAAGAAAGAGTGCTTGGGGATTTCTCTCATACAGAGAGTTTTCCCCTCTTGTTTTGGTCCATGTGTTCCATTTCATGTAACATGTTGCTGGTGCTGCAGTTTGTGTTCATTCAGCCACTTACAGGAACGAACCGCTGATGTTTGCTCTGGAGTCAGCATGTTGCACACTGATCATTGTCTGAGATGGGTGTCTTTGGGAGCACAGTTGGAGAAAGGCATCTTTGGGAGCTCTGTTGAGACAGGAATCTTTGAGAGCACTGTAAGAGATGGGTGTCGGGCCTGGAGAGACAGCATAGCGGCGTTGGCCTTGTAAGCAGCCGATCCAGGACCAAAGGTGGTTGGTTCGAATCCTGGTGTCCCATATGGTCCCCTGTGCCTGCCAGGAGCTATTTCTGAGCAGACAGCCAGGAGTAACCCCTGAGCACCACCAGGTGTGGCCCAAAAACAAAAGACAAAAAACAAAAAACAAAAAACAAAAAGAGATGGGTGTCTTTGGGAGCACTATCAGAGATGGGCATCTGTGGAAGAACTGTCAAAGA
The DNA here is from genome assembly GCF_024139225.1 of Suncus etruscus. NCBI lineage: Eukaryota > Metazoa > Chordata > Mammalia > Eulipotyphla > Soricidae > Suncus > Suncus etruscus. Next base: position 25,260,494 of record NC_064860.1, on the reverse strand, counting down.
CAGGCATTTTGAAGAACAGTGCCCCTTTCCCTCTGCTGAAGAAGCTGAAGTGACTGAAGTTGAATGGGTTGGGAGACACCCCGGGGCAGAGGAGGAGAGGATCTTGGAAAATTCTAGGTCACACCTAGGAAAGGGGGAGTCTGTCAAACTCAGCCCCTTCCATCCCTTGGAGCTGCCAATCATCAAAAAGAAGTGAAGGGGTAACGGGGTTTGTGGTCTCTTCTTGTGGACAGAACGCCCATCAGCACAAGAAGGAGCTGAGCAAACGAATGCCCTTTTGACCTAAGTCCCTGGTGCATCTACTTGTCTTTAAAATGACCATGAAGTGCCACAGCAAGGACCATCTTCTTACTTGCCCTTTTTCACTCCCAGTTTCCCTGTTTTCTAGACAGGGAAATTGAGTCTCAGAGAGATCGGCTCACTGCCACACAGCAGGGTAGGTAGGATTCAGCAGCATTTGACTTTGGATTAAAAATATGCCTGGATTCTTTTCCCTATTTATTTGGGATTTCTCCCCCCCCCCCCCTTTGCCTTTTTTCCACTGTAGCTGCATTTCTTCTCCTGTTCAATAGAAAAGGAAAATTGCTCCCCCTGGCCCAGCCTCTAGAGTTTCAATTGGTGCCCTCCCCTGGTCAGTTGCCCAGAGACCCTGACTGTGGACTCTGCATCCTTATCCCCTTCAGAGTCTTCCAGGCTCTGAGCCCTTGATCTGGAAATCCAGATATCATCAGACTAGGACAGAAGCCATTAGAGACCGGCCCAGGCTCCTGGCCTTCTCCCAGCCCACCCACTTGCCTTCTTGCTGGTGTGTCTTGTCCAGGAAAATCCTTCCATCAGCAATGGCTGGTGGCTGGCCTCTAGTAAATAAATTCCACAGATTGCTTAGTGTTTCTCATTCTCTAGGGACTTCCTGAGGCCCCTGGAGCAGAAAACTCTGTGGTGAGGAAGCTGTGGCCTTTGTGTTGAGAGTGATCTGGGCTAAGTCCCAGACATCTGTGGCACATGCCTACACACACACACACACACACACACACACACACACACACACACACACACACACGAGTTCTCTCTAGCCCAATAGCAGTCAGCACGGCAGGGCTGGGGTATGAGGCCTCTGGCTTTGCTGTTTGTATTGGCGTCTTCCAGAGAAAATCTTCAAAGCAGAAACTGAAACAGCAAGTGTCCATCATGGAGAAAACACCAGTCAGATGGAGCTTTGGAACCATACCGAACAAATGGGGTTTGCAGATATTGCACACATGGAGGGAACCATGACGCTGCTCTGGCCTGCCTGCTGATCTCCAGGCTGACCCACCGTGGCCTGGACATCCACTAGGGACTAATTTCCTGGTGATACAGCATCTTTGGCTTCTCAACTGCAGTCAGTCACATGGCACGGTGACACACTATCCTGAACTCTTCCCCTGCTGGCAGGAAGTTTTGGGGGGAGAGTCCTGGCTCACTCGAACTGCCTGTCTGTTCATGAATGAACATATACATCAGTGGAAGTTGGCATCTCTTCTTTCTGATTTTCTCACTATTGCCTGAAAATACCTGGCTCCAAGATGCCAGAAAGGGGTTCAGCAGCTAAAGCTCCTGCCTTGTGGGTGGGAAGGAGGTGCCAGGTGCGGCCATGTTATACCAAGTCTCACCCCCCAAAACTCTGCTCTCTGCCATCTCCAGTGCCATGAACAGCTTCTAAGTAGAGCCAAGTGTTTGTAAACAGTGACCAGAAGTGAGACACACACACACAGTCATCCCTGGGCTGTGTGCTCTGCAGAAGGAGCGGAAGTAGGAGAAATAAAACACAAATGTGGACATATCCATGAAGTGTTCTCCGTGGAAATTAAACCTGCCAGAATGTAGGGGTTTAAAAGCACAGATCTGGTGCTTTGGGATCACAGTGGGGCTTAGATATAAACAAGTGGAGAATAGGCAGTTTTTACTGTCGTTCATTTGGTGGCCATGCCTGGCAGTGCTCAGGGTTTATTCCTGGTATGTAAGGGATCTGCATTCAGGGGTTCAATCATGGTGAGGTTCAGGGGACCGAGTGTGATACTGGCATCAAACCTTGGGTGAGCCAGCACCATTGCCCCTGTACCATCTTAACACTCCCAAGCTGCTATTTTTTGTTTGCAACTTATCAGGGGTTTCTGATTGTTTGAGAGGAGAGTCTCATTTTTTGTTTCAGTCATAAGTTTTTTTTGTTTGTTTGTTTTTTGTTTTTTTTTTTGTTTTGTTTTTAGGCCACACCCGTTTGACGCTCAGGGGTTACTCCTGGCTATGCGCTCAGAAATCACCTGGCTTGGGGGGACCATATGGGACGCCGGGGGATCGAACCGCCATCCATCCTACGCTAGTGCTTGCAAGGCAAACACCTTACCTCTAGCGCCACCTTCCCGGCCCCTCAGTCATAAGTTTTACTAGAGGAGGTCCATTGTGTGGGGACAACTTGCTGCTGAGTATATTCTATGGAAAAATAATGGAGAAGGACTTGGTATTATCAATTGCTTGGTTTTGTGACATTTTCCATTTACATGATAGCCAGTAAAACCAAACCAATGGCATCACACGGACAAACCTCTGTCTTCTCATCAAAGTGAATGGAAGCTATGTGCAAATAGCAGGAAAGAAAGATTTCCTTTTGATCAATTCTCAGAGCCTAAGATGTTATCAGTTATCAAGCTCTGAGGATAAGGGATCTTCATAGAATGTCATGGTCCCTGAGGCGATAAAATTAACAGTTGTTTCTCTCCTTTGCTCAACACAGAAGTGACAGGCATCAAAGACATGCTGAGGCAGCAGGAAGAGAGAAACGAAATCACAGGTCAAAGCTTTTACTTTCATCTGGAGAGAAATTGTCGTGAAATACGTTTACCCAGGGACTACATGTTTAAAGTATGCACTGCCAGACTGCTGAGACAAAAAAAGAATTCAGTTTATTAAAGCCATAATTTCTCTATGATATAAGCTATAGGCATTAATGGAAGATGATAGGAAGAGACCAAAATATAGCATTTTCAAAGAGAAGAGGGGCCAGAGTCTCATCTTGATACTTGCATGGTTACAGTGTCACCAGTGGCTACTTCTCCTAATTGACCTAATTGACCTAAAGTTCCTTCATCCCCCCTGCCCCCGCCCACCACTGCCCTACCTCTGCGCAGTTGACCCATCCATCTGGATCTCACCTTTGAGGTACTCCAGAATAGGATGGATCTGTGTTTAATGCAAGGGCAGATCCTCCAAATAGAAAATTACTCTGACTAGTCTAGATTCCACACAAGGATATTTTCAGTTGCTTTTTAGAAAAGTCCCGAAAATCTTTTATGTTTCAGGAGCTGCCATGTGCTTGACTGCTGCCAGACACCAGAAATGGAGGTGCTAGATGCAAGACTGAGTGTAGGAATGGACCATTCTGAGTCCCTGCAGCACAAGTTTCAAAAATTCCCCCCTAACAGGTTTTTTCTGCTGTACCCCTGGATTAGTCTGTAAGGGATGGGGGCTACAAAGCCAGGGGTGAGCATGCAGAATTGTACAAGAGGGCTTGGAGAGACAGCCCAGGGTTAATAAACATGCCTTGCATATGGTCAATCTAGATTCAGTCCTCAGGACCCAATATGGTCCCTCAAACCCTGCCAAAAGTGACTCCTGAGCACTGCCAGCTGTGGCCTTAAAACCAAACACACAAAAAATAATGTAAGCACGTGTGTGGATTCCCCTGCTTGGGAAATCCTTCCAGGAAAGTGATCTCTGATCACTTGGAGTCATAGAGGGTAGGAAACTTCTAGAAAAGCCACACCAAGTGAAATAATTAGATTTACCCCCTCTGGAGAGTTATCACTGCATCGTATGCTCAGTTGCTTTTAATAAAAAATATCTGGAAATTTTCTGAGGATTCACTGTAAAAGTGCTTGGGAACTTACTGACATAAGCAACACCATTTCTAGACACAGATACAGAATAGTCTGTGTTTCTGCCCCAGGGAAGGTCAATAAGTCTGGGTTCGGGGGCACTCATGCTCGATAATGGCACCAAGGTTTGCCATGTTCAACCATTTTTGAAGAGTTCTGGTATCTCTATGAGTTGCACTGTGAACTCTTGAAAAAGGAGTAGAAAAGACATACTGGACATGTACCTACATGTACATATGTGTACACAAGTATGTGTTTGGGGGTGTCACTGTGATCCCATGATTGAACACACAGTATGTATGTGAAGCTGCCACTCTGATCCCATGACTGGACAAAGTGCATGTTTGCGAGGCGTTATATCACTGCATGTGAAGTCTTTTCTGGGGCAGTCCTTCCAAGCCAGCCCCAGAGACTTCTCCTGAATTCCCTTTGAGAAGTAAGCAAATCAAGACCGCATTTTATCCACAATCCAAAGTAGCCCCCAAAGCACAAAGGTCTGCAAGCCACTGGACAGCAGAACAAAAGGGTCAGACAACATTCTCACTGGCGCCAGTCTGGACCCAGAAAGAGAGGCTGGGACAGAATATGAGAGAAAGGCCAGAAGCTCTTCCACGTGAAAACCCAACTCTTCCCAGGAGAAACCCTCACCCAACTCTTTCCTAAGGAACTGAAAGCCCAGGTCCCCCTTATCTGGCTGGACAGGCTCATGGTCTATCTACATCTTGCTTTCCTCCTCCACTTGCACTTCCTTTCTTTATCGTCTTATGTATAGACCAAACATTCGACCCCTCCAATTTGACCAAGTAAATCAAGTCTATCTCGGGGTAGAAGTCCAGGGAACAAAGATGGTATGGGACCTGCCCAAAGCCTAAAAATAAAAACAGTCTGTCCTTAATTTACGCACCAGAATCTAACCCTTCCTCTGCTTAGGTTTGTAAAGAAGGTGGAGTATGTCCCCCAGGGCTGGCAAAAATATTTTCTCATCACACATCAAAGGGCTAATAATACCCAAGATATATAAAGCATTTGAAATGCTTAACAAAATTAACCAAGAATGGGGGAAAGAGCTGAGCAGAAACTTCCTCAAAGAAAGCAGATAACTGGACAGTAGGTCTATGATAAAATGTTCCACATCATATTCAGTAAAAGCAAATCAAAACAAAAATTAGTGAGCGCCTTCCACCAGGAGACTGGCACCTACCAAAGTCTACAGCTTCCAGACAGTTCTGTCACTGCTTTAGTCCCAGAGATTCCCCCCCCCAAGACCTGGCACATTCAATTTGATTGAATTGTTTCAGGTAATCAATGTTTCAATACCAATCCCACCACCAGTGTTCTTTGATCTTCCCTCCACCATTGTCCCAGTTTCCCACCCATCCTCCAAGCCTGTCCCCTTGGCACAAAATAACTTATTTTATATTTTTTACAACAAAATGGTAAGTGGGATTCTCAAAAAATTAATTAAATAAAAGAAAATGTATGAAAATTGTTCCATCTTACAATGGGGTTATTAAAGTCACTGTCTAAGGATTTACTAAGCTATTTATTGCTAGTGGAGCCTTTTGTGTTATTATTTTTGTTTATTGAGTTTGGTTGGTTTCTATGATGTTTTCTCGTCTAATTGGTTCTGGGCTGTCAGAGTTGTGAAATTTGGAGGTCTCATGTGGTCACACATGTGACCAAATACTCTGGGAGCTCTAGGATCTGTTGAACTGGGAAGTTCTTGTCCTGCTCCCACTCCTAAGGAGACCCCAGACTTTCCACCCAAAGACCAATGTCCCCAAGAATTTCATTGGCTTAATTTGGCATCTGTTCTGAGATTATTGATTATTGGTGAAACTGGGCCATTGTTGACATGGCAATGGCTGTGGGATGTTCCCATGGCTGCTGTCGCTTCTGGCAGTTGGGTTGGAGGGAGGCTGCTCACCCCTACTCTGAGAAGAACCCAGAGTTTACAGCCCCCCCAAAATTGTGTACCTGGTGTTTTTTCGGCTTGGTATTTCTGCAGAGCTTAGTCTAGAAGCAGTAGGTTTGTCTGGTTTGTATGACAGTGACTGTGGGGTGTGACTGCAACTAGCAGGGCTTCAGTAGTGTAAAGACTTGCTCACCTCCCTCCCCTAACTGCGCTGTTTTTATAGAATCATTTCCAAGTATCATAAAACCACCAGCCTGTAGCTTGAATTTTGTGGCTTGACTTCAAAATAATTCATATTCTCAAAACACCATTAAACTGAAAGGGACTTTGAGAACATCTGGTCTAAACCCTCAGCAACAGAGATGCTCCCTCTCCACCCCCTACTCCTCCCTGGATCCCACTGGAGGTCAGAGACAGACAAAATAAGCTGAAGTGAATCAGGCCCTTTGTATAAAGAAAAAGGGGTCAAGTTCTGGTTGTCATTCACCAGCTCCTTCCCAGGAGTCAACTTGTCTTTATAAAATCATCACTGGATGTGTTCACAGTGTTTTCTCAGGAGTTTGGCCATAATGTGAAAAACTATAAAATAAAATAGCTATGATGACAGTTGCCAGTTTACCAGATTCCCCATATTCTGAGCATGCAGCCAGGAAGGGAGATGCTGGTTGGGCAGAGGGAGGCATATGTATATGCACATTTTATTTTATCTCTAATTTGGGGGCCACACCCAGCAGTGCTCAAAGCTTATTCCTAACTGTTTACTCAGGAATAACTCTTAGCAGGGTTCAGAAGTCCCTAAGGGATGCCGGGAATCAAACCGGAGTCAGCCATGTGCAAGGCAAATGCCCTATCCACTTTGCTATGGCTCTAGCCACATACACGCACATTTCATAAACACTTTTCCCAGCGTGCTCAGGAAACTGTGAACAGCCAATTAGGTCAGTGGTTCAGTGTGAGGGCTTGAGAATGTGGTGTTGTGTGAACCTTGTGTTGCTCAAGATTATTAGGCCACCCTGATGATGCCTGAAGGAACTCAAGGCCTACATCGGGTGGTATTTAAGGAGACACCCTCTGAGGGGACACTTTCATTGTGATGACTGAGTAGAGTCTACTTTGGCCCCAAAACAAACAAAAAACAATTAATTAAAAATAATGAAAATAAAAAAATTAGGCCAGAGAGAGAGAATATACAGGGTTAAGGCACGGAAGGGTACAGGGGTTAAGGAGTAGAATCATACAGCAACCTCGCAGGATCAAAAGAGAAAACACTAAGCAGATTTGAAGACAGTTTTAAAGCTTCAAAATGATCCCTAAGGGAGGCCATGCAAATTGTCAAAGCAGTTATTTCAGAGTCAACTAGATGCCCTGGAAATCAAAAATAGAGTAGTCTGTAGAAATAAAAGTGGCCTCTCTGAATTGGGTTTTCAAACCTTTCTGTTGCCAGGGGATTCCCAGCTCCTGGCTCCAGGGCAGTAGAGCCCCTGGCATCATTGCAGACCAGTCTCCAGGCCTCTTTCCTTGCAGGGTATTCATCCTGCTGGATCCCCATGGTCCTTATCCTCCTCTCTCTCTTACCCCCCCAGACTTGCTCCAAGCTCTAGACAAGCTCTTGCTCATGCCACTCCTGAGCCTCTAAAAGCTGCATCCCTGGAACCAGTCCAGTCTGTGCCCAGAAGTTGAGGCAGATTCTATGCTTTCTCGGGAAGGGGGCAGGAGGTAGAAACACCCATCCACAGTCAGATCCAAACTCCTCTGCACTTTATCTCTCATGACCCAATTTCAGACACCCCAGCTCTTCTGCTGCCAGCAAATGCCAGCAGTGCAAGGAAAGAAGTCTGCATTGATTGAAGGATTCTGCCTGCTTGAGGCTTTTACATTAGCTCTATGCTCTGAGAAACTCACCACCACCACCCACGCTTAACAGATAGCCAAGTTTTGGTATTAAAAATGCAAAACGAGGGGAGGAGGGCAGGCAGACATCTGGCTTCCGGTTTCATCTTTGATTCTGGAGACCAGCTCTTGCCAGGTATGGGGTTTGGGGAGGCCCCATACCAGAGCCTTTCTCCCTAGCCTGGGGAGTGCTGGGAGGCTTGTCTTTTTCCCCTGACTCCAGGCTTCCCTGGGTGCCAGCTCAGATGGCCAGAAGTGGGTTCAGGTGGACTCTTAGTGGTCCTCAGGTTCCCCCCTCCCTCCGTACTCCAGGGGGGAGGTGCATAGGGAGGAGGGCGGGCAGACATCTGGCTTTCGGTTTCGTCCTTGATTCTGGAGACCAGCTTTTGCCAGGTATAGGGTTTTTCTCCCCTGGACTTCAGTCTTTCCCTGGGCACCGGTCTAGGTGGACTCTATAGGGGTCAACAAGCTTTCCCCCTATCTCTCCCTATATCTAATGGGAATGCGCTCTGGAAGGAGGGCAGGCTGTTCTAGCACTGGTTTAAATTGGGACAGTCAGTGGAAATTTTTTCTCTTTGTTTTCATATTGATAGTATTGTGTGCATATATTCTATATATCCATAATATCCATCTTGTATTGGGACCTTGATACTGCCCTACAAAGCTCATTTCTAATATTTTACTGCCTCAGTCCCAACCCTTACTTCCCCCCCATCCTCCCATGTAGGTGCAGCTAATGGCATGAAGCTCACCACATAGAATGATAAGTGCAGTTAGAGAAATAACTACACTGAAAACTATCATAACAATGTGAATGAATGAGGGGGAAAAAAAGCCTGTCTCGAGTACAGGTGTGGGTGGGGTGGGGGGTAGGTAGATCTGGGAAATTGGTGGTGGGAATCCTGCACTGGTGAAGGGGGGGGGTGTTCTTTACATGACTGTAATCATACAACTACAATTATATTTGTAATCATGGTGTTTAAATAAAGATAATTAATAAAAAATGCAAAACGAGGACCTGGAGCGGTGGTGCAGCAGTTGGGCGTTTGTATGTGGCTGACCTAGGACAGACTGGGGTTCCATCCCTCAGCATCCCATATGGTCCCCCAAGGGAGGAGCAATTTCTGAGTGCATAGCCCCTGAGCATCACTGGGTGTGACCCAAAAAACAATAAACAAACAAATCAAAACGATAATGCCCTTTTTTTCCTCCTGATCCAAGTCTTGGCTATCAGAAAGTGAGGCTGGAGGGCGATGACCCAGTCCACAAAGTTACAGCCTATTGTTCAGTCTCTCGGCTCATGTCAGGCTACTCGCTGGCTGAGCACCATCTCAGGCGGAGAGAAGTGATCAAAAAGGAAAGATGCTGCAGCCAAGGATACTGCAAAGTGCAATCCTGCCTCATCAACAGCCTCTGTTATCTCCACAAGAAGAAATCCTTTTCCAGTGAAGTTGGGATAGCAAAGTATCCATGGCAAAAGCATGTGGGCTGCAGAGCTTAGTTTTACAAGATTGTGATTGGTCTTGGGTTGCAGGGGCTTTCATTCATCAGACACCCCTCAGCAGAGTCAACGTGGTGTTACTGAGTGCAGATGTCACTGGCTGGCAGCTGGGATAATAGAATTCAGGTTTCTTGTCCTCTTGGAAATAACAACATTCTTATTATCCTGGTGCTTTAAATTAACAGATAAAAATTATTTTACAGGAGCAGACAGATAATACAGGGGTTAAGGCACTTGCCTTGCTAGAGCACCTTCAAATGGTTTTCTGAGCCCTGCCAGGAGCGACCTTGAGTGCAGAGCCAGGAGTAAGCCTGAGCACTGCCAGGTGTGTTTCCAAACCAAACAAGAGCCACTGCACCTCACCTTACTTGTGACTAAAAACAGTTCGGGTTTCTTTGAAGCAGGAGTTGCCTTACGAAACAATGCAAGGTCTGGGGCCATAGAGATAACACAACCATGTTTGCCTTGCAAGCAGCCAATCCAGGACCTAAGGTGGTTGGTTCGAATCCCGGAGTCCCATATGGTCCCCCGTGCCTGCCAGGAGCTATTTCTGAGCAGACAGCCAGGAGTGACGCCTGAGCACTGCCGGGTGTGGCCCCAAAACAAAAACAAAAACAAAAAAGCAAAGTTAAGGCTCTTTCTTCTGCCATACAATCCAAATCATCATAAAGGAAGAAGAGATGAAATATGCCCACTTTGCTTGTGTTTGGGGAGAATTCCAAGGTTACTTTCCATTCAGAAGACCTGGGCAGAAGCAAACAGTGAGATTCTCTGAGAGAATTCACTGGGTCCACACAGTAGAGTCCTATTTTCTCATTAGCAGAGCAAACGCTCCATCTCCACTGCAGTCATACCCAGAGGCCATTGGGAAGGCAGGAGGTTATATTGAGACACTTCCGTCTGTACAGTAACTGATGGGGGATGGAGGCAGAGCCCCCTCTGGCCTGTGGACACCAGTTGAGATTGGCAAAACCTTCAGTAGTTCTGCTACAGTGGTATGCAGAGAGCTCCGCCAGAATGGAAGAGACAGGGACAAGGTTATAAGCTTCCTTCTTTGAAGAGTTTTGTTAGGAATCATTCAAAAAGTGAATGTGGCTACAATAGACTCTGGTGTAGTGTTACACATGATCTAGGCACGTTACAGATGATCTAGGCACGTGTGTGTGCGCATATGTGTGGGTGTGTGTATATGCATGCATGCATGTATAAGGGTGTGAAAAAAGCCAGGTTCTGATGGTCACAGCAGCCACACTTGCTACCTTACTCTGGCCCTCCTGTGGCCTTCTCCATACTTTCCTATCAGGTTTTCCTTTTCCCCTGATATCCACTGAGCCGGCTCCCCATTCATTCTTTCCCAAACTTGCACTGAAATAACTTTGTGATGAAAACTACAGCTGGCCATGTGAAAAAAAAAAAAACTCACATATTAGAATAACATTAAGTAGCATCCCTGTCACAGATTCAACAAAGAAATTTCTATTTGGAGGTGGGATGTTTTGGGTCACACCCAGGGGTGCTCAGAGCCTAGTCCTGATTCTTGCATGGGCTTTACTCCTGGTGGTACTCAGGGACCACGCACATGGTTCTAGGGATTGGCTGCACCCAAGGCAAGCACCTTAGCCCCTATGCTCTCTCTTCGGCACCAGAAATAGCTGCTTTTGAACCCACTGCTGACTAGAAAATGGGGCTGACAATAAAGGAAAATCCTATTTATGTGCCTGGTTTCAAGGAAAAATGGAGATATTTGAATTTCACCAGGTTCCCACTTAGCTTTTCAGTTTTTTTTGTTTTGTTTTGGGGTCACACTCCGCGGCACTCGGGTTTCTCCTGGCTCTGTGCTCAGAAATCGCTCCTGGCAGGTTCGAAGGACCATATGGGAAGCTAGGGCCAAACCCAGGTTGGCCACATGCAAAACACTCTACCACTTGCTATTGCTCTGGCCCCCCACTTAGCTTTTTTGTTTGTTTGGTTTTGGGTCACACCCAACAGTGCTCAGGGGGTATTCCTGGTTCTTCGCTCAGAAATTGCTCCTGGCAGGCTCAGGGGACCATATGGGATGCCGAGGATCGAACTGGGGTTCATCCTATGTTGGCCACATGCAAGTCAAAAATGCCCTACCACTGTGCTATCTCTCCAGCCCCATTTAGCTTTTCTAACTAAATATCCAGTTTGGTTCTTGACAGATAGGGCTGGCAGGCTTGGTCTGTGTGCCTGCCAGTGGCTTTGCAATTAGCAGACTTTCCAGGCCACTGTGAGGACTTGTTCCCATCAGAAAATACAAACTTCATGGCTAACTGTGCAGGTTCCACTGCTTCTAGGTGAGGGTGCCTCCATTGAAAAATTGCTGTCTGTGCCTCTGTGGTTCATTAATCATGAAACCACACCCAGAACATGCGATACATTACTGTGACACACTCTGAAGCAGCTAAGGAAGTAGAAGCCACTGAATTTATTGATGTACAAGCAGATCTTGAACAGGAAAAGGAAGGAACAACAATACCTGATTCCTGGGTCTGAATAATTATGAGTGGCCCCCCTTCCTGTTGTTGAGAATGTTTGCAAGGACAGAGGAAGAAGAGAAGCCCATTTGGGGGGTGTTGGTTTGGAGATATCTTTAAACCAGCAAGCAGAGTCAAACATGATTGGATCTAGAGGACAGAGGTGAGCACAGATTGAGGGCACTGGCAGGAGGGAGGCTGTGATTCTATAAGATCATGAGGCAAGGTTAGAACTGAACCTTTCTGCTCTGTCTTCAGGTCTGTACTTGCTGAGCATAGTATTACAGGCACTCTGAAAGCCTTGTGGATGGATGGATGGATGGATGGATGGATGGATGGATGGATGGATGGATGGATGGATGGAGGGACATATGACAGGTGGATGGTTGGTTGAATGGGTGGGCAGTATAGAAACACCAAATTTAATTGAAAATCTTTGTGAATATAAAATCACCAAAGATATAAATTGTCACAGTATTGATATTGATGTGTGAAGTTTTTAGGATAGCCAAAGTTGTATAGCTAATCAAAAATATAATTAAGTTGAGGGGCCGGAGAGATAGTATGGAGGTAAGGCATTTGTCTTGCATGCAGAAGGATGCTGGTTCGAATCCCGGCATCCCATATGGTCCCCTGAGCCTGCCAGGAGTGATTCTGAGCATAGAGCCAGGGGTAACTCCTGAGCGCTACCAGGTGTGACCCAAAAAACAAAACAAAACAAAACAAACAATATATGTATATATATATATATATATATATATATATATATATATATATATATATATATATATATATATATATATATATATTTATTTAAGTTGAGGGCTGGACTCAGTGGCAGAATATATGCCATGCAAGAATGAGAATCTAAGTTTGATCTCTGGTCCCACCATCCTGTGAGCTCTGCCAGGTATAATTTGAGTGCCTCTGAATGTCAAAAGGCTCTGGACCCCCCCCCCCCCCCGCCCAGCACTAGAACTACTCTGAGTGACTTTCTGGGATCTCCCAGTACCACCAGACAAGACAATACCCCCACAACCACACTCCCAATAAAGTCAGGTAGAATAATAGCTTCTTTGAAGAAAAATGAAATGCATTTCACTTGGACAAATTAAGGTACAGTTACAGCCCAGGAATTATCAGAACAGATTGTGAATGCTCGATTCTTATCATCATCCACATGGCGTCAGGGGACAATGCAGTTAACATTGAATCAGCATGTGGCCACCAACATTAGCAGGAGCCAGAGATGACAGCACTAGCTAAGGAAAGGAAGAGGGCCCAGCTTGGGTGCACACAGGGACCTACACAGGGTCTTAGCAGCATTCCCTCATTCTCAGTCTCCTCCCTCTCCCTCCAGAGCTTCATCTGTGAAACAGGGCTGTCCACCTCCAATATTGGTGGACAATCTTTCCAGAGCTTTCCTGAGCCCTCTCATTCCCTTATTGAACCAGACACTTTCATACCCTGTTACTGCCCTCATAGCAGTTTCCTTTTCTGTTGTTAATTTCTCTGACCATATACACAAAACATATTTAAATGGTGATGCCATTGTTTTTGAAGTCTGAGTCTTATTAGTTTGCATTATTTTTCTTGTTTCCTTGTTTTCTTTTGGTTTTGGTCCACACCTTGCAGTACTCAGGCCACTTCTGGCTCCGCACTCAGGGATCACTCCTAGAGATACTCAGAGGACCGTATGAAATGCTGAGGATGGAGCCCAGGTTGGACACATACAAGGCAAATACCCTACCTGCTGTACTATCACTCCATCCACACAGCTGTTTCCTTTTGATTCTTTCTCCCTAATGCAGATGTTCCCCAGAACCCTCTCTCAAACTCACTCTTTTTTTTTTTTTTTTTTTTTTTTTTTTGGTTTTTGGATCACACCCGGCGGTGCTCAGGGGTTACTCCTGGCTGTCTGCTCAGAAATAGCTCCTGGCAGGCACGGGAGACCATATGGGACACCGGGATTCGAACCAACCACCTTTGGTCCTGGATCGGCTGCTTGCAAGGCAAACACCGCTGTGCTATCTCTCCGGGCCCTCAAACTCACTCTTATGCAAGGCACTGCTCCATCCCAAGAGAGTCTGCCATGAACGCATGCTGGGGGAGCTTCCTGTGGGGTGGGACACAGGGAAAGTGGTCTTTGTGATGCTGTTGCCCAAGAATGAGGATACTTGCCAAATGGTCTCATCTACAGAGAGATGTGGCAGTATAGACACACACACATACACATACACATACACATACACATACACACACATCCCAAACACAAAAACACATTACACACACCCTTGCCAGAACAATATATTTCTCCTTCTATCCTCAAGAATATTGGGGGGGGAGGGTTGGGGCCATACCTGGTGACACTCAGGGGTTACTCCTGGCTATACATTCAGAAATTGCTCCTGGCCCAGGGGACCATTTGGGACATGGGCGGGGGTGGGGGAATAGAACCACGGTCCATCCTAGGTCAGCATGTGCAAGGTAAGTGCCCTACCGCTGCGCTACTACTTCAGACCCATACCCTCAAGAATATTTTATTACTCAGAACCATGTGGACTGTAATTAACATGACTTTGCTGCATTATTTTATGTCTGTTGTCTGTTAATTTTAGGAGTCCCAAGTATCCAACCTATCCTGAATAGGGCAATTGTCCAATCTTCATGTACTCCCACCCTTTCCAACCATTCACTGTTTGGTAATTAGCTTTCTAATCTAAGTCCAGGGTGTTTCCACTGTTCAATATTTTCTATTCCTTTGTCTTATCTCTATATCCCACAGATGAGTAAGATCATAAGTATTTATCTTCTCCTTCAGACTTATTTTGCTTAACATGATCCCCTCCAGTTCCATCCACATTGCAGCAAATTGCATGATTTCAGATTTTCTTACAGCTGCCTAGCATTACATTTGTATATATATTTGTATATAAACCATACATTCTTTTTATTTTTATTTATTTTTGGGTGGTTTGGGGCCACACCAGTGATGCTCAGGGGTTATTCCTGTATACACTCAGAAATCACTCCTGGTTTGGGAGACCATATGTGATAACAGGGGATTGAACTGCAGTCCTTCCTGTGTCAGCAGCGTGGAAGGCAAATGCCCTACCACTGTGCCACTGCTCCGGCCCCAACCATATATTCTTTATTTATTCATCACTTATTGGATATTTGGGTTGTTTCTGTATCCTGGACATCATGGTAAGTGCTACAATGAATAGAAGTGTGCATATATCTTTTTAAATGTATTTGTGTGTGTATGTTGGGCCAAGAAGTAAAATTGCTGTGTCAGATGGAAGCTCTGTTCTTTCCACAGACTGAATCATCTGATATTTCCACCAGCAGTGAATGATGATTCCTTTTCACCACATCCCCGCCTACACTGGTTGTTTCGGTCTTTTTAACATATGACATTCCCACTGGTGTGAGATGACATGAGTGCTATTTTGATTTGCATTTCCCTATTAATAAGTGATGAGAGACATTTTCATGTGCCTATTGACCATCCAGATGTCTTTCCTAGACTCAGAGAGATCTGAGCATGGATCTACCTTTCAACAGGCAAAGCAAAACTGACCTCTCCCATAATTAGGAGAGAAAACTTGGCTGGGAAGAAAGCTCTTTGCTCTGTCTTTGGAGCAATGGCATCACAACAACCTTCTGGTGGAGGAGAAAACAGGTTTTATTGTTTCAGGGACAAAATAGTTCTAGACTGGGGTGAGGGTGACCACCAAATAAACCAAAGGCAAAGCATCAACAGGGTCATCATCATTATCAACAACAACTAAACAATGCTACACACACACACACACACACACACACACACACACACAGAGGCATGTGCAAAGCACTCTAAATAAGGGAGCAAAAATGCCAGAACAGTTAGGAGCTGCTGGAATAAGCTCATTCAATCTCATTTGATGGGTCAACGCAAAGGCCAAGTGCCTTCCGAGAACAAGCCTGAGGACATGGGGCCAAAGGGTCTTGGGGGCTGCGTCACCATCTACTTTGTGCACCAGATTGTAATTTTTATGTGATAATCACTGGAACATTTTAATGCTCATCAGTAAGTTCAGTGCACCTCAAGAAAATGGGGCAGATTGATCATGAGGTCACAGAAAAAATGCTTATGTGACCATTTCCCGGCAAGTTACTGGAGGGGTGGGGTGGCCAGTCCCCTTCTGATCAGCTGCTGAGCAGTCTGTAGAGTAGCAATGCTGCAATCTAAACAGTTGGGGTACAGCTAATGCCCAGCAAGAACATTCACACTTCATCAACATGCAAATTGGTGCAGAAAAAAAATCATCTTTCTGGGGGCCAGAACAATAGTAGAGTGGATAAGGCTCTTGCCTTACGAGCTGACTCAGGTTGGATTCCCAGCATCCCATATGGTCCCCCAAACCTGCCAGGAGTGATTCCTAAGTGCAGAGCCAGGAGTAACTCCTGAGCACCACTAGGAATGCCTCCCCGCAAAAAAATGTTTGTCCTCCCACTTTCCTGTGACCCTCCACAAACAAAACATGATTAATGGTAAAATAATCCACAGGCTTAAAGCTAGGATTTCTATCTTCTAGAAACACCTTTATTTCAGCTCAACTCCTAGGAGAAAGCTGGAGCTGGTGTATCTGAGGCTATGAAAACTAGAAGGGACTGAGATGCACTGAGCCCAATAGATGGAGAATGATCAGTGAATTGGTGATGCAATTCCCAAATTCAGCCTGGGGACATGTAGGACTTCATCAAATTCACTTTCTAGTCAAGCCAACAAACACTTTCTGCACCTTTACACCTTTCTGCACCCAGACACTTACAAAGATCACTTTTGGTGATTTCGGGCTCTGTAGTTAATGGTCATATTTATTGCTAATACTTGAATATCTCCATGACTTCTTCTTGGGGAAGCATGAAGTGAGGCCTGCTAAAATGTATGGTGCTCGCACATACCATCAGTAGATATTTTCATGTGAATAAGACCTTTGTTCCCCATGCTTGTCTCTCAGCACCATTCCTTGTTTATTGTGCCCATGTTTCCACCTGAAAGTAAATATAGTCTCTAACCTCTTTCTTTCCTGTGGAGAAGAGTCTCAGCATCACTTCTCAAAGCCAGAGATGAGAGAGCTAGCTAAGGAGATGAAGAGGGACCAGATTGGGTTGCACACGGGGATCCACATAGAGTCTTAGCACCACCCCCCCACCCCCCATTCTCAGTCTCCTCCCTCTCCTCCCAGAGCCTGGGCTCCAAAGTCTCATACATCCAAACTGCTCTGGTACTCATTGATCTTGAGCCCAAGTCAGAGCAGGGATTCGGACAGCCCATGTTTCTCTCCTGCCACTGATGGTTCCTTTGGAGACACCCATAATATTTGTATGGGGCGGGGAATGTACATATAGCAAGATATGTGTACTTGCACCTGTGTGCGCACAGGGACACATATTTGTATACTATATGAGTGTTGTGTGTCTCTGTGCAGCTTTCTCTGTACAAATGCCTATATCTTAATGCCTGTATGTGTCCAGTGTGCATGATGTGTGTGGTGTTTATGTAAATATATGTTCGTATATCTAAGTGCAAATGTGTATATGTGTATAGCATGTGTCATGCAGGTGTGCTCAGAGATGTGTGTGTATCCCAGTGTACAGTGCTTTTGAGCCTACTGTACTTTTTTTTTTCTTGGTTTTTTGGGTTACTCCTGGCTCTATGCTCAGAAATCACTCCTGGCAGGCTCGGGGGACCATATGGGATGCCGGGATTCGAACCACCGTCCTTCTGCATGAAAAGGCAAATGCCTTACCTCCATGCTATCTTTCCGGCCCCGAGCCTACTATACTTTTAAAGGGGTATTTAGATTTGGGGGCTCATCTCCAGATCTTCACATTTTGTCAGCTCAGCTCCTGACACTACTGGTCCTCACCTCGGCCTATTTCATAGTCATTGTCCCCTTTTGCACATGTGCACAGGGCAATCTTTATCCTCACAAATTCTCAAACGTATAGGAAGGTAAAATGGGCCAGGAGGTGGAGCCAACATAACAGATTGAAGAATTGTCTCTAAAAAGTCCCAAGACATGGGGCTGGAGCAATAGCAGGGCATTTGCTTTGCAAACTGCTGACCCAGGTTCATTCCCCAGCAGCCCCTGAGCACCACCAGAGTAATCTCTGAGTATTACCAGATCTAAAAACCCCCACCAAAAAAAAAAAAAACAGGGGCCGAAGAGATAGCACAGTGGTAGGGTGTTTGTTTTGCACAAAGCAGACCCAGGACTGACAGTGGTTCAAATCCCGGCATCCCATATGGCCCCCGTGCCTTCCAGGAGAGATTTCTGAGCGCAGAGCCAGCAGTAACTCTTGAGTGTCCCTGGGTGTGATCCCAAAACAAAACAAAACCAAAATCCCCAAAAAAGACTAAGGTTCAGGAGCTGTTAGCGTAATCTACTCAAGGCCGGCCCAGATGCTTAAACTCCAGGAAAGGGGAATCATGATACCTTGTGGGATCATGAAAAACTATTTTGATGAGTTTTAAAATGACCTTGTGATTTGTTATCAGGAGATATTTGTTCTGAATGCCTATATTTTATGCCCTAGAGAGAAATACAAACTTCTCAGAGAAAACGGGGGTCTGGAAGGAAAGTGTGTGGAGGGAGGGTGGGATCAAATTAATCACCAGTCTCCTCCTTGTTGGAGAAAGGAACATCACCATCAGCCATCAACGTGGCTCTTAAAGCAAGCAGTCAAGTTTTAGAATTGTTATCAATTGCTATTAGTCTACCCAACCCTGCCCACCAGGCGGCACTGGAGTCTCCAGGGCAGAAGCTTGCCCGGACAGACAAGGGGTCCTTGCATGCATTCTGGCGGGGTGTCTGCTTGGAGGCTGCACTGCAGACTTGAGTCCAGCGTGCACCCCAACTCCAGGGCTGGCCTCCCCTCTGCTCTCTTCCACTAACCAGTCTGGAGGAAAGAGATCCGAGCAGCGGGTCGTGTGAAGCAGGACCCCCCCAATAAGGCCTGGACTCCTCATGCCTATAGAAGGAGCTGCACTGGGGCCTGGCCAATGCCCGGCGCTGTCCTCCCTTATTAGGTGAGAGCGCCTGTCCCTTTAAGGCCGTTGCCGCTGCCTGCGAGCCCTGGCTGGAAGTTTGCAGGGCGGCCGCTGCGGGGTCCGGTCCATTGGGGGTGCAGGTGAGTGCCCAGAATCGGGGGGCCGCGCAGAGACGCGCCTGGTGGGAGAAGTTGTTGGAGGCGCGGGAAAGCGAGGGCAAGGAACGTGCAGCCGCGTGCGGGGCTGCGAACTTGCATTGCGGGGAAGGCATTGCAAGGTGACCCGGGCCGAACCTGGCAAGGACGAACCGGGCCGGTGGGCCGCCAGTTCGAATCCAGTCGTGGGTGGGGGAAAGGGTCCGGCCTTGCTCGGGGTCGCCTGCAGGGACAGTGGGTGCAGACATTGCGTCTGCACGCGCCGGGGCTGCAGGAAAGGAGAGGAAGGTCTCGGTTTGGAATCAACCGAGCCACTGAGGGGTGGAGACTGGGGAGACCAAAGATACTGGGTGTGGCCGAGAGCCCCCCCCCACTCCGTAGCCCCCAATGTAGCTGGACCCCAGGGGCGGGGTCTTCCCCAAGAGGGGATCTCAGAGCCCCCAAAGGGGAGGCTGTGTTTGGAGAGCCAGCAGGGACTGGCTGGAATAAGATTCAAAGGGCTGAATAATTCTATTTATGGTTGACCAGTAAGGACACCCATACTGGGGGGTCTGGATCCCTGGAGAAGGTTCCTAAGCAGGGGTCTCTGTGTCCCAGCCCCGGTCACACCGCGGTGGCAGAGGAGGGGACAGCTTGGCCAGCCAGCAGCAGATGGATCTATCCTGGGGAATAGAACTCCAGAAATTCTCTCTCTCTCTCTCTCTCTCTCTCTCTCTCTCTCTCTCTCTCTCTCTCTCTCTCTCTCTCTCTCTCTCTCTCTCTCTCTCTCTCTCCCTCCCTCCCTCCCTCTCTCTTTCCTCTCCCTCTCTCTCCTCTCTTTTCCTCTCTCTCCTCTCTTTTCCTCTCTCTCCTCTCTTTTCCTCTCCCTCTCTCTTCTCTCTTTTCCTCTCTCCTCTTCCTCTCCCTCTCTCCTCTCCTCTTTTCCTCTCCCTCTTTTCCTCTTTCTCATTTTCTCTCTCTACCCACTTCCTCTCTCCTCTCTTTTCCTGTCCCTCTCTTCTTCTCTCCCCCCCCCCCCCCCCCACAAAAATTCCTTCTTCCTCTCTTCTTTTTTGGTGTCTAGGCCACACCTGGACCTGCTCCGGGCTTTACTCCTGGCTTTGCACTCAGGGAGTCTAGGCAATGCTCAGGAGACCCTATGCTTGGGATGGCTGACAGAAAACAATATTGTTCTTAGGGTGGGGGGTGGGGGGGTGAGATTGAGAAATGCTTTTGGAAAGGAAACCTGTCCTCACTATAGCTGCGGAATCAGCTGGGGTGGGGGCTCACCTTCCTCCCAAGGCCACCCTGCCCTGCCCCCGCTTTCCAGGAAACCAACCCGGTCACTCACCAGCTCATTGTTCCCAAGCTTTCAGGCAAACCCACTTCCACTAATTCTGTTCTCCCAGCCAGCCTGCTTCCTTTTGGGATGAAAATACCCGAAATTCTCCTGAAGAAGAACAATGGGATGTGTCCTTGGACTTTCAGCCCAGGCTGTTCAGAGGAACTTTTGCTGGGCTCTGAGGCATCTCTCTTTCCTGCTCCTTGCCAGGCTGTGTGGCCATCAGGCTGATGGTCTTCCTGGTGTCTGGGCTACATACACACTTTCAAACAAAACTGCCCCTCTGCCAAGGTGGAGAAGTGGGTAGCAAGTTGAGTAGCACAGCATTCACTAGCAGGACAAGTGTCAGCATGTCCCTCAGCCTTGCTCAGCCCATGAGGTTACTGACCAGTAGCTGACCTAGTGCTGTGTAACACCACTGGTCCAGACTCCATTCACTCTCACTTCCAGCAGCTGCAGGATATAGGCAAGTCCTGCCCAGGTCAGCCTCGGTATTACACTCTGCAGAATGGGAAGAACAGTATGCAGTGTTCAGGGAAAGGCCCAGCATAGGTTTGTGGTGCCAGTGATCACATTGGCTATAGTGTTTTAGTGATCACATTGGATCTGCTGCCAGTGATCACATCAGATCTGGTGCTATAAGTCATATTGGATATGGAGCCAGTGATATTGTTAGATATGCCAGTGCTCCGGTTAAATCTGGTATCAGTGATCCAGTTGTATCTGGTTTTGGTAATCACACTGGATCTGGTGTCAGTAATCACATTGGATCTGATGTTACTGCTCAGTTGGAGCTGGTATCGGTGATCCTATTACATCTAGACTTCCACATGTGGATTTGGTGTCAGTAATCCTATTGGGTTGTAGGGTTCCAGAGTAGAAGAATGAGAGCACACAACTGAAATAAAGTTTAATACTTTAATCCATCTGCCAACAAGACCCCACCCAACCTGGCCAGCCAGGGCCATCCTCCAAAGGAGATGAGCCCCGCCCCAGATCATGAGGAAGATTATACAGGGAAGGGATATAGGGAGGTTCCAGCTTTCTGATGATCCTTAAAATGATTGGCTCTTATCTAGGGGTACCTTCCTACTGCTCCCTTGTCCTTCCCTGATAGGCTACCTGGTAGCCAGGTAGATTGGGGCGGGGTTTATGGAAATAGGCTTGTGAAACCCCAGCATGTGGCCTACACCATGTGGTCCTTACAAAATTGTGTCTCTCCCTGCTCAGAATCTAAGAAGCATGCCATGTGGCTTTTAAAAAATGGCATCCCTCCTTGTTCAGAATTCAGATCCCAACAGGGTCTCATATCAATGATCATGTTGGATTTGTAAAATAAAAATATAAATCCACAAGCTGGTGAGACTGTCGCAGTTACCATGTTTCTAACCCCTTAGGTGGACAGGTTTAATGAAGCAGCGTAACAGCAGAGAAATAATACCAAGCCAGTCAAAAGTTTCATTGGAGTTAGCCTGTTTTTACGTCATGGCTTTTCTTTGCCATGTGCTCTCTCTGCCATGTCTCTCCCCAATCCAAAGCTAGACCTTATTTCTCTATTCAAAACAACTCCCAATCCTAGGTGGGAAGGTTAAGTCAGATACAAAAGAAACTATCCAGTGGGTTTTTACATCTCAAAGGAAGAGGTTTAGGGAAAAGGGAAGTTGAGGGAACACTTTTGTTTGGGGTTGATATCTGGGTATTACCTTACAGATCTAATATTATTATTCCAACTGATTGAATGCCTAGTGGTTTCTAGAAGATTCTGGTACCATGAGTGAGAAAATGCTGGCCTTGCTTGCAGCTCTGTCCTTTAGGACAATCTATGTGTAGGAGAAGAGACTAAGGGAATGTAAATAAATGCTTAGTTCAAAGCCACTGTCCTAACAAGAAGGAAAGGGAGGCCAGTTCTGGAGCAGGTGCTGGTTTGGAAAATGCCTATGGCTCAGGCTTGGCCCACTCTGTCCCTGAAGGGAAGCTTGGCTCTGGCTTTAAGAGTGCAGGATGTATAGGGTAGGGGTAGCATGCTCTGTGGGACAGTCTCTCAGGACATGTCTTGGCTCCTCCTTCCTCCATTAGCAGAATATTGGGGCAATGGGTTTGGATACCCCCAGAGTGAGTGCCTGTAAGAAACCCTGTACTTGTCCCATGTGGTCCCCTGTGCCTGCCAGGAGCAACTTCCGAGCCTGGAGCCAGGAATAACCCCTGATCACTGCTGGGTGTGACCCAAAAACCACCAAAAAAAAAAAATTTGCAGTTTGCCGGAGAGATAGCATGGAGGTAAGGCGTTTGCCTTTCATGCAGGAAGGAGGTCATCAGTTCGAATCCCGGCGTCCCATATGGTCCCCTGTGCCTGCCAGGAACAATTTCTGAGCCTGGAGCCAGGAATAATCCCTGAGCACTGCCGGGTGTGACCCAAAAACCACAAAAAAAAAAAAAAAGAAACCCTGTACTCCCTTATTTTATGGGCCACCAGAATATTCTAAAACAAGAGCCTCTGCTCTGTGGTGCCTACCTGTGCCAGTGGCTGCCTGCTCATAGGAGAACTCACACACACACATGTGGGGTTCACGAAGGCAGGATGCTTCTCTGTAATCCAGCCCCCAAATTCTGGACATCACCTCAGTCTTGCTGGAAGCCTGCTGGACCCTGGGTAGTCATGGTGGTGTCAGGTGATTCCTCCAGAAAATCCTGCTCTTCCAGCCTCCAGGGGGTCCATCCTGATTGGATGTGTGGGACTCCTGAGCCTGGGTGTTATGTTTACAGTGGGGGAAAGTGGCGCATACCTGCACACCCCCTCCCTGCAGGTCTGCTGTTAGTACCCTCATCCCAGAGGAAATGGAGTCCAAATGGGTCCTTCAGAAGTAGTAAAACAGTTCTCCTTCTCTCCCATTTCAGACCAGGGAAATCTTGGGTTTTTGAACAGAGATTTGTCAAAGAACTGCTCCTAGTCTATGGAGATTGTGACCCCAACCCCACGAGATGGCATCAATCAAATGTGATTGTTGGTAGAAGCCTTTAGATTGATCCTCATATTGCCTTCTAATTAGATGCCTCTCAATTGGTTTCTTTGGTTTTCCTATTTTCCCCATTGCATCCTCATCATGTTTTTCCCCTTCCCTTGGGGATGGGCTTTGTTTATTCCCAATAAACTTTACTCAGGTGGCTTGGAGGGGTGGCTAACATTTTGGCTCCTGGATCCACATGGTGGAGCAACTGGCTTGTGGGTGAACATCTTGGGTGTTAGTTTCTGGCCTGCTATGCCTTCCCAACTGTGCATGGATTATTTCCTGCGTCAAAATTGCTGCCAGACCCGTGTCTCTTGTCCTACCCAAATAGGGGGCATGGAAATACCTTTCGCTCTCTGGGGATTGTAGAATGCACAAGCCACCATTCAACTTGTGGTCTGATAAGAGAGGGTGAACCAGGGTGAGGTGCAGATGAGAGACAGTGGTCCTAATCTGCATTATCTACACTGAAGTGGATTCACAGTGACCTGAGCAGAACCATTTCTAGAACTCCACAGACCTCTCATGGACCCAAGAGCAGGGCAGGCTTATTTGCAGGGTGTTTTGTGCCTCAACTGCTTAGTGAGTTGGCCTCACAGTTTTCTACTCCCCAAACAAGCAGACTGGTGGGTGGGAAGAAAGGAGAGAGATAGGAGAGAGAGAGAAGAGAGAAGATTTAAATATATCACTAGTCAGAAAATAAACTCTCATTGGCAGCTTGGAGATACAACTGGTTAGTAACGAGAGAGAGAGAGAGAGAGAGAGAGAGAGAGAGAGAGAGAGAGAGAGAGAGAGAGAGAGAGAGAGAGAGAGAGAGAGAGAGAGAGAGAGAGAGAGAGAGAGACTGATTTCTTCCTTGGGAAAAATAAGTCAAATTCTTGTTTCAGGAGCCAGAGTGGTGGCGTGGAGCGGTAAGGCATCAACCTTTCTGGTGCTAGCCTAAGATAGACCGCAGTTCGATCCCCCAGCATCCCATACAGTCCACCAAGCCAGGAGCAATTTCTGAGCACATAGCCAGAAGTAACCCCTGAATGTCACTGGGTGTGGCCAAAAAAACCCAAAATAATCTTGTTTCAGCCTGGGACAGGCCTCTGAGGCTGAGCATTTACTTACATTGCATGTAAGTATGTAAGTGTGAAGGTCAGGGTTTGATTCCTAGTCTCTCTCTCCTCTCTCCTTTCCCCTTCTTCTCCATCAAGCCAGCCCCACTCCGAGCTGGGAAGTCCCTTTAGCCTGTCTCCCTCCGACTCTCAATAGGGACATGTCCAGTGTTGGGGTGTGGGCAGGAGATTAGAAAAGCCTAAAGGGGAAGCCAAGTCTATTCAGAGTTGGCATAAACTAGAAACTGTAAATCCTGACTGTGGGATCCAGCCATAAATTCCAGCCCATTAGATCCAACACAGGATCCTGACCAAAGGATCCTGCGTTTGAATTTGCAGGAGAAGCTGGGAGACAGTCGTTGGGCTCCCCTGGGACAGGGCCCTGTCTCACGTGCTGCTCTCCCCAGCATGCAAACACTGGAAGTTCACCTCACCCCTATGGAATGGCTTCTGTTTATATGCGGCCATAGGAAATTGCTTAGTAGAAATTTTCAGATGCTTTAGTTCCTAGCTTCATGCCTCTTTAAGCTACTACCTGAATAAAACAAATTAGAAAGTTCAAATCAGTGAGGTTGGCTGCCTCTCATCTTCCAATGCCTGAATTTTGGACCCAGTTTCAAATTCCTTAAACCCTGGCCCCAAGCTAGGAAGGCAGCAATACCCTGTACCACCTCTCCATGAAAGTCTAGGCAAAGGCAAGGATGGGAGGAACCTAGAAATGTGACCCTCACCCTTTTCTCCATCCAAAGGATCTACTGGGTGACTTGACTTCCCAAGGTGCAGAGGGACCTGGCCAAGGACCAGTTCTGCTGACTCTGGAAACCATGTGGGTCTACTTTCCCACCCTCCATGCCTGCCTGATGATTGAAAATAAAAAGATAAAGTTAAGGGGCAGAAAGATAGGACAGCTTTGTATTTGACCATCCCCCAGTTCTGTCTCCAGCATCACATATGGTCCCAACTACTTCCAGGAAGATCCCTGAGTACAGAGGCAGAAGTAAGCCCTGAGCAACACCAAGTATAAGTCTCTCACACATCCCCACACACAAAGACAAATTTAAGTCCATCCCAAAACTGAAGGCTCAAGGTCTGAAGGACACAGATCAAGAACTTAAAAAAGGGGCCCGGTGAGATAGCATGGAGGTAAGGCGTTTGCCTTCCATGCAGAAGGACAGTGGTTCGAATCCCGGCATCCCATATGGTCCCCCGTGCCTGCCAGGGGCAATTTCTGAGCGTAGAGCCAGGAGGAACCTCTGAGTGCTGCATGGTGTGACCCAAAAACCAACAACAACAACAGCAACTTAAAAAAAAGTTGCTAAATAAAGCCCGGGGCCAGAGAAACAGTACAAAGAGGTTGCTTGACTTGCATGCAACCAACCTGGGTTCAATCTCCAGGTTGGCATAAGATTCCCCAGGCACCCCTTAGCACAGAGTCAGGAATAGCCACTGGGCACCACTCTTTAGGACACCTCCTCCCATAAAAGAAGGAAAGAGTAGTTTGGTCACATCATAGAGACATCATAGAGACTCAGCTGTTCTAAACTCCTGCCCCTCCCACCTCCTCTGCCTCCTGAACATACCGTTTCCACAGGACACAAGCTCCTCTTCTGAGAGCCTACGAGACATATTTGGGCAGTGCTGCCCCAGCTCAGAGTGAGGAATGAGGTTATAACTCAGCATTTTATGAGAGGAGAGATCCAGCTCCCGCTGTCCTAGGAAATAAACATACCCTGGGCGTTGGTACTCTTTGGATTTGCTTCTTAATGTTTTGCTTTCTTATATCTCCAAGATTTCTCTTTTGCTTTGAGCTTATTCTCCAAGAAGAAAAGAGGGTGGGGAGCGAAAGGGCTTTTTTGTCTCTGGAGCTGAGTAACTTATTGACTAATAGGCGAACTAAACACTAAACTCTCTGTTTCGATGATCTCTAAGCCAAAGAATGTCTTACTTTGCTTTTCAAAATGGACTTAACCAGTTGGAAATAATTGAGTCTGAGGGGTGTAATTCAGCCACAGAGCACTGGTCCCACACGAGTGGAACTATAGGGACTGTCCCCAGCACCTGCCCTTGCCCTCTTTCCAAAAAAGAGAGGGAGGGCCTTGAATAACTCAAAGGAAAAATACAGTGAATGGCCAGAAAGAAAGAGGGAAAGAAATTCATTTTCAGTGGTGCTGGGAAGAACCAGGGATGCTCACTGCAAGGATGCTATTTCTGGCATTTTCTCTCTCTGCTGGATGGTGCCAGGTCCCTAAGGCCTCTATCCAGACCTGTCTGGGTCTGCTTCCAGGACTGGGGTTCAGAGCCCTCAGCACTCCCAGGAGCTTAGCACCACCCTGATAGACGTGATGCTTTTCCTGAAGGTCATTATGGATTATGGGCCAGCAGGCAGTGAAGCAAGAGACCACAGGTCCCCACCCGCCAGCCCGCCCTCTTTGCACAGCTTCATTTTGTAGGTTTTAATGTCAGTGTAATTGGAAAGATAAATGGAATGCATGTGCATGTCCTAATAAAGGTCTTCTCTGGCGTCAGCAAGAATGCACATCAGAGTAAGCCTCAACAAGCCTATTACAGAGTAATAAAATGGAAAGGTCTCATAACAGACGGTTATATGTAGGCTATTAGTTATTAGTATCATTTAAAAATCATCATCAGTAACAATTAGCAAAATGGATCAAATGGAAGCGGCAGCTGGCCCCATTCACCAGGGCCAGTAATGCAAGCAATACTTTTCTCAGGGCCATGCATTGCTTGTAAGCCCCTTCCCAGCAGTCTATCCACCCCGCTGGATGTGTGCTCCTTCCCCCTGTGTAAACCATTTTCTGGTTTACGTCAGAGCCATGATGGCATGTAGTGAATTTAGAAAGCATTCATGGAGGACATTTAACTTACTGGTGTAAATGGGCTAGTAGGGCATTCTCTGAGCTGACCTGGAGAAAAGGTAGAACACAAAAAGAACTAGAAACAGGACTGCCACCACACTGGCAGACTCAGATCAGATGGTTCCTTCTCAGCCAGAAAGGCAATGTGGACTGGGTCGGCACATACAGCAGCTGGGATGTGGGCTAAACAGTCCGTCACAGTGCTCAGATGACACACAGAATGAGGGACATTTGGTGCTGAAGTGGAGATAGGGCGACAGGAAAAGGGGGAGCAAACTATAGACCAAGGGCCAATTCCATCTGCTGGCCTGACTGCTAGGGGTGTTGCTTCACCAGCCATGAAGACAGCTCACAGGAAACACATATGCCAAGCATATTCTGAGCTCTGAGCTGGATCTTTGGGATGATGCGTGTACCTCTGAGCACCCCAGGGGGAAGCCCTGGACACCCGTACACATAAGTACAATTGATTAAAGGCTTAAACATGAGGGGGTGAAGTAATAGTATCGCAGATAGGGCTTTTTTTTTGGGGGGGGGGCACAGCCGGTAACGCCCAGGGGTTACTCCTGGCTATGCGCTCAGAAGTCGCTTCTGGCTTGGGGGCCCATATGGGACGCTGGGGGATCGAACCGCGGTCAGTTCTAGGCTAGTGCTGGCAAGGCAGACACCTTACCTCTAGCGCCACTGCACCGGCCCCGCAGATAGGGCTTTTATCTTGCACGCAGTCAACCCGAGTTCTCTCTCCAGCATCTCACACGGTCCCCTGAGCCTGCCAGAATAATTTGAGTGCTTAGCCAGAAGTAACTCCTGAGAGTCACCGGGTGTTGCCCCCAAAAAACAAACAAGTAAAGAGGATGCAGCCAAGACCACCTGTCCACAAAGCCAGAAATACTATTGAACTCTGTAAAAAAGTTTGTCAATTTCTGCTGGAGTCCATTATGACCCCAGACTTCTCTTCAGAAACTAACTTAATTCAGAGGGTTGGGTTTTTTGAGGGGGTTGTTTGTTTGTTTTTGGGTCACACCCGGCAGCACTCAGGGGTTACTCCTGGCTCTACACTCAGAAATCGCTCCTGGGGACTGGAGAAATAGCATGGAGGTAAGGTGTTTGCCTTGCATGCAGAAGGTCGGTGGTTCGAATCCCAGCATCTCATATGGTCCCGAGCCTGCCAGGGGACCTACATGCTCTACATGCTTTATCCTCAGTTCACCACTAATATGTTAGGTGCATTTTCTTTTAGGCATGTAACCCTCTTTTGAAAGTGCAGGTTGGGGCCGGAGAGATAGCATGGGAGGTAAGGCGTTTGCCTTTCATGCAGGAGGTCATCGGTTCGAATCCCGGCGTCCCATATGGTCCCCCGTGCCTGCCAGGAACAATTTCTGAGCCTGGAGCCAGGAATAATCCCTGAGCACTGCCGGGTGTGACCCAAAAACCACAAAAAAAAAAAAAAAAAAAAAAGAAAGTGCAGGTGACATTGAATGCATATACTGTGCCCTCCTTTATTCAGTTAGAGGCTGTAATTTTCGAAAGCTTCTTATTTGACTGCCTTGATTCCACATAATGCACGTCATCAATTATTTCAACATCCCTCCCACCGGTTTTTCTGACATTGCAATTGAAGTTGATTTTGCACTATTGTAAAGACCTCCGCATGCTTCAGTCTAGATTAGTCTCCTGAAGCAGGCAGTGAGGGGAGTGGCACTGGGAAAATCCAGGGAGACGATGTGTTGTGTTTTCTGCTCTGTTTCTTTAAAGAGAATAGATTTGGGGGTGGGGGACTGTGCTAGCCTCAGTATAACTGAGGATCACTTTCTGCTTGTTGACTTAAAGACAGTTGATTTCCAGGGTCAGAGAGATAGCATGGAGGTAAGGCGTTTGCCTTTCATGCTGAAGGTCGGTGGTTTGAATCTCGGCATCCCATATTGTCCCTTGAGCCTGCCAGGAGCGATTTCTGAGCATCGAGTCAGGAGCAGTGCACCTGAGCAGTGCTGGGTGTGACCCCCCCCCCCCAAAAAAAAGACAGTTGATTTCCAAAGGGCACTGAGCAGTTCATTTTTTGTTTTTGTTTTTTGTTTGTTTGTTTTTTTGTTGTTTGTTTTGTATTTTTGGTCCACACCTGTTTGATGCTCAGGAGTTACTCCTGGCTAAGCACTTAGAAATTGCCCCTGGCTTGGGGGGACCATATGGGACACCGGGGACCGGACCTCGGTCCTTCCTTGGCTAGCGCTTGCAAGGCAGACATCTTTTTTTTTTTTTTTTTTTTTTGGTTTTTGGGCCACACCCTGTGACGCTCAGGGGTTACTCCTGGCTATGCGCTCAGAAGTTGCTCCTGGCTTCTTGGGGGACCATATGGGACGCCGGGGGATCGAACCGAGGTCCGTCCTAGGCTAGCGCAGGCAAGGCAGACATCTTATCTCTAGCACCACCTCTCCGGCCCCCAGTTCATTTTTTTTGTAAAGGCCACATAGGTTTGGGAACTATTCATCCTGATTTTGGTTCATTAGACTAGAGTGTTCTTTTTTTTGGTTTTGGTTTTGGTTTTGGTTTTTGGGTCATACCAGGCAGCTCTCAGGGTTTACTCCTAGCTCTTCACTCAGAAATTGCTCCTGGCAAGCACGGGGGACTATATGGGATGCAGGAATTCGAACCACCATTTGTCCTGAAACAACTGCAGCAAGGCAAATGCCCTGCCGATGTGCTATCTCTCAGGCCCCAGACTAAGTGTTCTGAGTAACAAACATGCCCTCTGCTGTCTGCTTCTTGTTTTCAGTGTGCAGTCTCCATTCTAGATGAGGTATGAATATTCAGGACTAGTGACTTGTCACCTGTCCCCAAATTATGGTTCCTCTTCCACCTTCAAATACAGTCTCTGCAGCCCCTCATCTGATATAGCTCCAGCCCTCTGACCCCACAGCCAGGTCTGCATCTCTAAACAGTGTCTCTAAATCATATCTGTCACTTGCTGGTCTGTGTCTCTCACATCTTGGTCTGTCTCCTTCACCACTTCTGTGTTGATCTGATCTCTAACTAGTATCTCTAACCCGCATCTCTGACCAGCTGGCCCGTGCCTCTAATCCACAAATCTGCTTTAGCAAATACTTATTCCCAGTTCCTATTCCCAGTTCCACTGTGTCTTTAACCACCTCAAACAAGAAACCAAAAAAATCCAGACAAAGTCATTGCTTTTCTGCTCCCCTGCCAATCTCTTCACACACCCACCATTTCCCTATCACTATGCCCTCACTTGCATCTGAGATGAATCTGGAACCATCCCTCATTCAGTCTTGCCTGCTGATCCCTCCCCACCCTCAACTCCACCTTTCTTCTCCCATTACCCACCGCCAGCCCTCAGGCTCTGTTTTCTGGACTAACGTCTCAACTTCTTGCCAGGTCATGTTCACTGGTCCAACATAGTTCCCCACCATGCAGCAGGCTTCATTCAACTGCCCTTTGAAGGGATGTTGGGGATTGTACCCTTCCTCACCTTTCCACTGTCCATAGCTGCTCTGGCTCCAGGTCATGGTTTTTTCAGACTCAAGAATCTGGTTACTGTCAGGGCCCCCACCTTGGACTGGTTGAGGTTCACTCTGTCCTTGGGCTACGAGCATCCTCCCCCTGCTCTACTGTGCATTCCATTGTCCATCTGCTGACCACTTCTCCTGCCAGCCTTTCTCCTGGCCTTACAAGGTTATCTAATTGTGGAGCACATTCCTAGGTCCATCTGCTTCCTCATCAGATGCAGGCTCCCACATGCTTGAATGTCATCTATGTTACATGGTCCGTGCATGGCATGCAACAGACATGCAATCCCATGTGCTGAATTAGCAGCAGGCCCTGGCATGTAAAAACATGTCAAACCTATGATCACTTGTTTATTTTTTTCAGGAAGTTTGTCTGAGCTTACAGACTCCCATTCTATCTCCCAGCCCCACCTCATCCAGGGTCTAGTGTCTTATGAATCACAGCCATGCCTGGGCCTCTACAGTTGAAAGCAGTTTTGCAGTGTTGGCAAGTAAAAGTTTATCTCCTTGTTATCAGAGGTGCATTTTTGGATTCATAGTGAGCTAAATATTTTCCTCATGAGGATAGTTTCTCAGATGTCTTGTGATATTTTTAAGAAGGAGAAGGAAGAGATAGTATATCAGAGTAAGGCTTGCCTTGCATACATCTGACCCAGGTTCCCTGATTTCCTGCCAGGAGTGATTCCTGAGCACAGAGCTAGAAAGCCTTGAGCACCACCCAAACCAAAACAAACCCATAAAAAGATTCATGACGTAATACTTTCATTGAACCTTTTTTTGTTGGGTTCTTTTAAAAGTGTACATGGATTAATCATCTTTACTACTTGGAAAACAGCACCACCAAAGCTGTTTAACTTACTTTATCTTGTCACTGGACTATTCCTGACAGTGTTCAGGGCTTACTCTTGGCTCTGTGCTCAGGGATCACTCCTGGTGGGCCTCAGAGATAGAACCGGTGTTGACCATGTGCAATTCAAGAGCTTTTCTGGCTATGTTGTCTCTTTAGTACCAACTTAACTTTTCTCTCTCTCTCTCTCTCTCTCTCTCTCTCTCTCTCTCTCTCTCTCTCTCTCTCTCTCTCTCTCTCTCTCTCTCTCTCTCTCTCTCTCTCTCTCTCTCTCTCTCTCTTTGGTTTTTGGGCCACACCTGGTGATGTTCAGGGGTTACTCCTAGCTCTGCACTCAGAAATCGCTCCTAGCTTGGAGGACCATATGGGACGCCAGGAGATCGAACCACGGTCCGTCCTAGGTCAGTGAGTGCAAGGCAAACGCCCTACCACTGTGCCACTGCTCCACCCCCCTTTTTTGACAACTTAACTTCTTCTAAATTTTAAGGAAGATTGGGGACATAGTACTCCCCTCCCAGGGTTTACAGTTCATCATTGATTTTTCCTTTCCTTGGGGGCCATGAATACCATGGGTTGGTAATAATAACAATAATACCAGGACAACAGGACAATTTTGAGTAACCTAAGATGTGTAGCCTCACGAACCTTTTCCTCTCTGTGTCCACTTATAGGGATGGGGACCAAGGAGTTTCGGTCCCAGGGACACATTGGCACAGACTATGTTTTGAGTTCTGATGGAAGATTTTCTGCAGTGCTGGTCTGGTCTCAGGGGCTCACCAGAACCTCAGTCCTTCCCACCCCAGCCTGACTCTATGATGGACCTGACAACTACCCCACTTCTCTCCTTTCACCAGAGGGTAGTGGCCAGCTGGGGCATTGCCAGAGTTCTATCTCTCGAGGCACTTTCCCTCTCCCAGATGTCCTCCTGAGCAGTTCCAGGTCTAGATGTGCTGAGGCTCTGAAATTGAGAATGCAGTTGCTGACAATAGGCATTGTGAAGAACTGCAAGGAACTTCAGGAGTAGAGGAAATGGTTATTGTGGTGGTAGTGGTGGTGTAAACTTCTGAAAGACTAAGTGGGGTGTGGTGAGTGGTGCCTACTGTTGAGACCCTTAGTAAAAGCACAATCCTGTCCTCACAGAATACACTGCCAGCTAGGTCACTCCAGAAGCAGCCTTTGGGTAGTGCTGAGCATTTGAGCAACTCCAAGGGGCACCACTTCTCCTGCCTGTGTTCCCTGCTGGCCCAGTTCACCCAGCTCTGGCCCTACCCCAACTGCTAAGGTCCCAACTAGCACCATCTTTGTGGCCTTGTCTGCCTCTTTGCTGCTTTCAGACCTTCCCTCCCCCGGGTCACCCACCTCTCAGATCCTAGACAAGAGTGAGGTTGTGTCCTATTTTCCAGTGGAGAATATAGGTAGACAGAGCAATTCTTTAGGTGCTGAGGGAGACTCTGTGCATTGGCTTTTTAGTTTCACAGCGGCCAACATGGGAAATGAATGTAGTCTCAGTTTCCTAGGAAATCCAAAGGAGACACTAATATTTTCTTCTTTTTTTGTGTATTTTTGTTTTTGTTTTTTTGGGGCCACACCCGGCAGTGCTCAGGGGTTACTCCTGGCTATCTGCTCAGAAATTGCTCCTGGCAGGCACGGGGGACCATATGGGATGCCGAGATTCAAACCAACCACCTTAGGTCCTGGGTCAGCTGCTTGCAAGGCAAACGCCACTGTGCTATCTCTCTGGCCCCTCTTCTTTTTTTTAAGGGATTTCCCCCCTTTTTAAAGTCCAGATCTATAAGTGAAGACACAGTTATTTTAGGTGTCCCTTGGGTTCTTTCTCTAAAATATTCAGGTATAAAAGTTAAGTCCAATCCATTGGCTCTAAAGAAATAAAGATGCAGGTCCAGATACTGAACCAGCCCAAAGATCACTGGCCTGGGAGTAGTAGTAGGGGGGTAATGTAGTGCCCAAAAGTGTGTCCATTTAGGGAGGGCCTAATTTGAATCAAAAACGCAGTACCTGTCCTCTCCCTTATTCTATAGCCAAGAAATGGAGGCTGCTCCCAGAACTTGAGTGCTTCAGAATTTTTGTTTTTTTTTTTGTTTGTTTGTTTTTTTTGTTTTTGTTTTTTGTTTTTGGGCCACACCCGTTTGACGCTCAGGGGTTACTCCTGGCTATGAGCTCAGAAATCGCTCCTGGCTTGGGGAGACCATATGGGACACCGGGGGATCGAACCGTGGTCCGTCCAAGGCTAGCGCTTGTAAGGCAGACACCTTACCTCTAGCGCCACCTTCCCGGCCCCGCTTCAGAATTTTTGGAATTCGTCAGATGAGTCCCTTTTGCACCTTAGGGTTCAGTGTTTTACTCAGAAGCTTCACAGATTAGTCTTGCATATATCACTGACTGGGGGAAGGGGGACCCGCACTGTCCTTTCCTGCCTGCCCACTGTCACCAGGCTCCTTCCATGGAGCCTTTCAGAAACATGCGGGAAACCCCGTTTTCTGAGGCCTGTGCTTGTGCTCAGCCAACCCTCCCTCTTTGCTGACTGCAGAGAATGAGATTATGAGCGGGGCCCACTGCTCTGAGCTACCTCTGCAGACACACACACATAGGTACATCCATATACATCCATGCACATATTTGCCCACATCCATACACACTTATCCACATTCCCATTCAAACTAACATTCACATGTGTGTATTTAAGGTAGATTCTACACATATATAATCATAAATTTGTAGATACACTCATGCGTATTCACCTATGTTCGATCATATTATAATGTACATCCATACATGCTCATGCATACAGACATACACATTTTGGGCATCCATTCATATATCCACTCACATTTGCATCATATATTCATGCCTACAGTCACATTGGTGCTTACATTCTCTCAAGTAACTCAGTGGTTCCCAGGATATAGGTTTAGATCTCCTGGAACTACTCTTGGGGAAGTAAGAGATTGGGGTGCTGGACCCTGGGCAGTGCAGTCTCCGGGGTTCTATATTGTTTCTGT
The DNA here is from genome assembly GCF_024139225.1 of Suncus etruscus. Lineage (NCBI taxonomy): Eukaryota > Metazoa > Chordata > Mammalia > Eulipotyphla > Soricidae > Suncus > Suncus etruscus. The sequence continues at coordinate 25,225,892 of NC_064860.1, read as the reverse complement.
CCAGGTTTTGCTCCTAGCCTCTCCGGCTCACTCCTCCTGCTGCAAGGAGGAAGGAAGTAACCAACCAACTAAACCATGATTCCAGCTACAACTGTCCAGGCCTCTTTTTTATGTTTTTGTTTGTTTGTTTTGGGGTCACACCTGTCAGCGCTCAGGGGTTACTCCTGGCTCTGTACTCAGAAATCGCTACTGGGGCCGGAGAGATAGCATAGAGGTAGGGTATTTGGCTTGCATGCTGAAGGAAGATGGTTCAAATCCCGGCATCCTAAATGGTTCCCAGAGTTTGCCAGGAGCGATTTCTGAGTGTAGAGCCAGGAGTAACCTCTGAGTACTGCCGGGTGTGACCCAAAAACCAAAAAAAAAAAAAAAGAAAAAAAAAGAAAAAGAAAAAGAAATCTCTCCTGGCAGGCCCAGGAGGATCATATGGGATGCTGGGAATCAAACCACCTTCCATCCTGGATCGGCTTTGTGCAAGGCAAACGCCCTACAGCTGTGCTATCTCTCCAGCCCCTCTCCAGGCCTCTTTTTACCCTGCCAGTCTCCTTGGAAGAGCTGGGGATGCGCATCCCCCTGAGGACTGGAGGCTCGTTCACTCAGGCCCAATCCCTCGAGGCTCAAACCAATGTTCTGTGGGTGGCCATTTGGGGGGGGGGGGGTTTTGGGGGCAGATCCAGGAGTTATTCCTGTCTCTACATTCAGGAATTACTCTTGGCTGTGATCAGGGAGTAAGAGGAATCGGGGACTGAACCTGGGTCAACTACATGCAAGAGAAGTACCCGCCCTGCTGTACTCTCCCACCCTGGGTGGCCCACTTTTGCCTTAGCTCAGTTGGGGCTGGGTTTCCTACATGAAATCTGAGGAAACATTTGCAGTCACATCTATTTTGACCTTCAGGGTAACCTGGTCTTGACCTAAGAGGTATCCCCCCCAGAGCTGCAGCTCCACCATCTGAGATAAGGGGCATTGGCAGCAGGAAACTGGAGTGAGATGGGGTAGCTGTGGGGTAGTGGGGGAGCCAGGGCTCTAGCAGATCAGGTTATGTTGAGGTCTCAGTGCCAAGGGGAGTGGAGGCTGCTGTGGTTAAAGGAATGCTTCACGCACATAGCCCATAAGGAGCTATGAGAGCACAATGGCTGGAGCTGCCCAGGGTTCCTGGTGCCAAGCAAGAGTTGAAGGATTGGGACAAAGGAGAAGAGAAATCTAAGAACAGGCATAGGTCCGCACTTGAACCCTTCAAGCCAAGGGTCTTCCACTAAGTGCCCATGAGAAGCCAGAGAAGTGCTGGCAGGGATGGCCACGCCCTACCCAGAATGCCAGGCATTCTGGCTTCTCCCAGGAGAGGCCCCTGCAGGGTGGGGGTCTGCCCCTGCTGGCTGGAATTAGGAGCAGGCCCAGTGTGGACCAGAGTTCATTCAGGCCACCTGGAACCACCGACTTCCTCCTTCAACCTCAAACTTTTTTGTTTGTTTGTTTTAGGGGTTGTTTGTTTTGGCTTTGAGACCATACTAGCTGTGCTTAGGGGTTACTCTTGGCTCTGAACTCAGGATTCAAGCACCCTCCCTCCCAGCTGTACTATCCCTCTTGCCCCCAAGACATGGACTTTTTTTTTTTTTTTTTTAAAGACATGGACTTTTAAGCTCCCTTTCAGGGCATCTAAACTTGTGAGAGACCCCAGTTGGTGGGGACAGTTCCCCCAGGCATCATAAGCCTCCTCAGGATTTTTGGGAGTATCAAGGACAGGGTCGAGCCTGTGCTAGTTTGGATGTTTGCTGGGGGGGGGGGGGGTGCTTTTAGGATCCCTATCCCTACCTACTCCCTGTCCAGACAAATCCTGATCCCGAGGGCGAGCGATGAGTCCCAAGATTTCTCTGCCCACTCTGTAAATGCCCCATCATAGAGGTAGTGCATTTGCCTTGCATGTAGGACAGTGGTTCGAATCCAGGCATCCCATATGGTCCCCCGAGGCTGCCAGGAGCGATTTCTGAGCGTAGAGCCAGGAGTAACCCCTGAGCGCAGCCGGGTGTGACCCAAAAACAAAAAACAAACAAATGCACTCATCCAAAAGGGTGAAAGAAAGAGAGGCCAGAGACTCCTGTAGCACCCCAGGATTCCCAGGGCAGATCCTACCTGGGGAGACATCGTGCCCCCGCCCACCAGTGCAGCAGAGCGAAAGCAACAGGTTCCACCGCCTCAATTTGGGGGGGTGCCGCGGGACCCAAGTTGGCACCAGATACTGGAAGACCCTCGTGGCAGGGGTGGCTGGAGGAGGGCCGGTGCCTGGATGCCCAGCTCCACTTATACGGGTGTGACGCTCTCCCAAAGAAAGCTGTGCTTGGGGGTTCACCAACAGCCTACCCGGGCGCCGCGCATGTGCGCCCCAAAGCCCCGCGGCCTCCGCCCGGCCCTTCCCTCCTCGCCGCCGCCACCTTTACCGAGGAGACTAAGCCAGCGGACGCGCCTCTGGGCATGCTCGGTTTGGGGGGGCTCCTCTTGCCCAGGGCGGCGCCACCGGGGACCCCAGAGCTTCCGCACGGGTCCACCTAGCATCCGAGGCCACCCGCTCCGCTCCGCGCACCCTGGAGGCGGTGCCCACTTGCCTCCCCGCCTCCCGAGCCTGGCGGAGGCCGTGCGCGCCCGGTGCGCACCCCACTGGGGACCTGGGGCGGGTGGGCGTGGGGCCGGGGCTAGGCGGGGCGCAGGCCGGCTCCTCCCCGACCGAGGTGCGGGCTTCGGGGGCCCGCCCCCCGGGAATGCGCTTCCTCGGGGGGAAAGTGTCTGGGGCGCGGGGCGGGACGCAGTGCGCTCCGGGCGTAAAAATGGTTCAAACAAAGTCGGCGGCGCGCGCTCCGGAGCCCAGCGGTCTCCAAGTGCGCGCTGAGCCTGGGTCCCCCCAGTTAGGAATCTGAGCACCGCGGGGGTGGCGGCGCGGGGGGCGGCGGGGTGCTCGGCCGAGCTGACTCTCTGCTCCCCCCAGGACTCCCGAGAGGATGGGATGGAGCTGGGCAGCGACGCGGCCAGCAGCCGCAGCAGCGCCAGCTCGCAGTCCAACTCGGCCAAAGTGACCCCGTGCTCCGAGTGCCAGCCCTCGACGTCGCCGGGGGGCAGCTTGGACTTGGAGTCGGCGCTGGAGGACTATGAGGAGCCCTTCCCGCCGGACGCCAAGAAGGACGCGGACGAGTGGACGCCGGGGGAGGACGACGAGGACGACGAGGATGCGCGCGGGCCGGGGGACGTGAGCGCGGGCAGCACCAGGAGGGACCGGACGGCCGCGCCGCCCCCCGTTTCGCCCATGCCCAACGGCCACCTGCACGCGCACGATCCCCAGGGCCTGGGGCGCAATGGCAACGTGGTGCTGGCCGGCCGGCCCCGCGGGTCGCGCCGGGAGCTGCAGAAGCCCCATCCGGCGGACGGCGATCCAGAGGAGCCCCCTCTGCCCCCCATGGACTGGGAGGCCCTGGAGAAGCATCTGGCGGGGCTGCAGTGCCGGGAGCAGGAGGTGCGGAACCTGGGCCCCGCGAGGACCAACTCCACCTCCGTAAGTTGTTCGGGTGCGTGCCCGGGCGCGCGCGCACACACACACACGCGTCCCCGCCCCGGGCGCGCCCCGGCGCCCCATTCATCCCGGGATGGCTGGCTGGCGGGCGGGCGCGAACGTCCAGCCCAGTCTGGTCCAAGAGTGGGTGCAGGGCGGGCAGCGGCGGGGGAGGCAGCCAGAGGGCAGCGGGAAGCGGGGTTGAGGGGGGTGGTGGCGCAGCCGGCGACTCACTGTAATGGAATGACTCCTGGAGACGCGCTTGCCTGTGAGTCACTGGGCCTGAAAATAAACCCCGGCGGAATCTGGCACCCCAGGCTGTGCCTACCGGGCTCGACCAAGTTCAGGCTACATTTGTGGCTTTGTACACACACACACACACACACACACACACACACACACACACCCCAAATTCAAGCTACATTGTCCACACACACACACACACAAACACACACACACCCATCCTACCCCGGCTTTGTACACACACACCCCAAATTCAAGCTACATTGTACACTTTGTACACACACACCCCCCAAATTCAAGCTACATTGTACACAACACACATACACCCCAAATTCAAGCTACATTGTACACAACACACTCACACACTCACACATACACATCCCAAATTCAAGCTACATTGTCCACACACACACACACACACACACACCCATCCTACCCCAGCCTTGTACACACACACACACCCCAAATTCAAGTACACACACACACCCCAAATTCAAGCTACATTGTCCACACACACACACACACACACACCCATCCTACCCCAGCCTTGTACACACACACACCCCAAATTCAAGCTATACACACACACACACACACACACACACACACACACACACACACACACACACACACACACACACACACACACACACACACACACACACACACCCTACCCCGGGTGGGTCTCCCCAGCGCGCGCCCCTAGGCGGATCCTCCTAACGTGAGGATGACGCCAGGGCTCTGCCTTTCCTCCTTCCTGAACCTACTGGAGACCTGGGGGCGGGAGGGATTGACTCAATTCCCCCCCCAGGGGAATCCCTCCAGGCTTGGGGGAGGTGCTCCAGCTGCAGATTCTGGAACCTAGACAGGGAGGGGCTTAGGAGCCGCTGCTGTCATCAGATGGGCATCATCAGGTTGGCACTTATCTACGCATCTTGGGGGGGCCCCCTCAGGAGAAGAGCAGATAAATGACTTCAAAGAAAGCTTCCTGGCCGGCTGGCGGATGTGCGTGCAGGAGAGCAGGAGAATAATTGCTTTTTGGAGATGCAGCAACAGTTGTGATTCAAAGCCTTTACGGAGGCTCCTAAATGCTCTTAAAATTTGCACCCGCGGGGTTCTGGTTGGCTGAGTTGGTTCTGTGTCGGAGAAAGCTTTCTGGCAGGTGTGATTTTTTTTTTTCCACCCCAGCTGGGAACCCTGAGGCTCCAGGAAATTGGGAGCATGCCCTGTTGACTTGAGGGTGAGGTCAACAGCACCGAGAAATTGGCAGGGTTTGCATCAGCGAGGCTTCCATGGGCAGCAGAAGCCTGCTTGGTGTCCCTGGAGAAAGCGCCTATTAAATTAACACAGTCCTTTTAATACCAGCTGTTTACCAGGCCCCGCACAGATTTGGTGCTGGCCGGGGCTGGCTCTTGTTCTTGCAAATAGAAAATATCCTTTCCCAATAGACCCTGAAGCAGACTTCCTACTTCTCCCAGGACCGAGAGATAGCGGGTTTTCCTTCACGGTTGCCTGATATTGATGAATCCCGGGGAAATAGGAGACGCAGGTGCACAGATGAAGTTATTCTATGACGGCAGCAGTGAGCTCCTGGGTTCAAAGTTATTAAACAGAATCGTGCTAAGCTCCCATGAGCTCTGTGCTGAATAGACTAGGTGCTTTTCAGTTACGCATCAGTCCGTGCACTGGAATGATAGTGAGGGAATGTGGGGGTATCCACTGGCTGGTCTAGGCATGCAAAAAGGAATAAATCCTAATATCCCCATCCCCAACACACACACAGAGATACAACCACATACATGCGTGTACATGCAGAAAAAGAGACAAATGTTTCTGTGATATTTCCTGCTTGGACAATCTTTGAAATGGCCTGTAACTAGTGAACAGTTTGCTTTTGGGGGTTCCACTTCCCTATTCAGTGACAGTCAGGCAGAAGAGGCCATCAAGACTGACACTGGGGCCCGGAGAGATAGCACAGTGGCATTTGCCTTGCAAGCAGCCGATCCAGGACCAAAGGTGGTTGGTTTGAATCCCGGTATCCCATATGGTCCCCCGTGCCTGCCAGGAGCTATTTCTGAGCAGACAGCCAGGAGTAACTCCTGAGCACGCCGGGTGTGGCCCAAAAACCAAAAACCAAAAAAAAAAGACTGACACTGAACGTTTCGTGTCCTGGTTTGGTCCTGAACAGAATGGCCGTTCTCAGCTGATGGTTCAAGTCACATTTTTTCAACCATAAAGGAACTGTGGAATCACCCTAGCAGAGCCTCATGGATGCCAGTAGTTTGGATTTGGGATTTGGAACATTTTCTCTCACTTTATAGGACCACTTGAGCTCATGTTAAAGTGTGGCTGTAGTTCTTGGTTGGCTATAAAGAAACCAGACAGCACCCATGTGACTAGCTGACTCTTGTTGGTGAGTGGGAGACTAGACCCGGGAGGATGCAGGCATGAGCTGTGAGAGCCCCTGGAGCTGCCTTTGTGCAAGGCTGCCCAGAAGTAATGTCCTGGGGCTGGAGGTAAGGTGTTGCCTTTCATGCAGAAGGTCATTTGGTTCAAATCCCGAAGTCCCATATGGCCCCCCAAGCCTGCCAGAAATGATTTCCGAGCATGGAGCCAGGAGTAACCCCTGAGCACTGCCGGGTGTGACCCCCCCCTCAAAAAAAAATAAAATAAAATAAAACCAGAAATAATATCCTGCTTCTCTTTGAAAAGTTGGGTCTGGGTTGAGTTGTTTGGGTGTGCATTGCTGGAAGGTGCGAAGTGAGAAAAGGCCAGTTGCATGGCCAGGCAGCCCCCCCAGACTTCCCACTCCTGAACCTCTCTACCTGAGTCGACTCTTCTGCTGGCACTCAGATGTTCCAGATCATTCCAGATTGTTCCAGATGGTTCCAGCCCTCAGTTCCTCAGTATGACAGTCCTCTACCATGCTCCTCCTGTTTGCTTTCTTTACACTCTTTCATTCTGACTTTTCATCTACTTTTTATCTTCTATCACTGTGCAGGGGGCTTACTCAGTCTGTGTTTTGAGGGGATGCTCATTAATGGTGCTGGAGGCTTTGCAGTGCTGGGATCAAACCTAAAGCTCTAACCACTGACCCTGGAGCTGTCCTCTCACCTCTCCTGGCCTGTGTCTGGATTGTATGGCGTTGTCTCATGGAATGAATGAGGAAATGGATAAGTGAGTACATGAATAAATGAATGTTGAGTAAATGAATGAGTATGAATAAAGAAATGAGTTAATGTTGAGTTAAGTGAATGTGTAAATGAATGAATACAAATGAGTGAAGGAATGAGTAATGAATAAATCATCGAATGAGTGAATGTATGAACAAATGAATGTCTTGCAGATTCACCTAATCCAGTGCTTCTATTTGAAAGCTACAAAAATTGAAGCCTGGACTGAATTGTTCTGAGGAGGGCACAGGGGAGATTCTGAAAGGGATCCTTCTGATGCCTAGATGGGTCATTTCTTTGGGCATCATAAGTCTTCAGAAGGGAAGGGAAGTTAGATATTCCTCCATCCTGGAAATAATTTGAGTGTTTTTCTCTGCTCTCTTTTGGGACTTTGCAGAGAACTGGGCTGTGCTGAGTCCTGGGATGGAGTTGCCTGGAGTTGGAGGTCCCTGGGGATGGAGGTCCCTGGGATGGAGATACCAGGCAGGCAGCCATGGGCCTCTCCCTGACCACTCCCTGTCTGCATTTTCTTGGAGAATTCTAAGGGCCTCCAGGTAATGGGTCTCCAGCCTTCTTGGGCAGTTCAAAGCCATGCTTAGGTGGAACTGACTTTGTGACAGAGAGGTTTTTTTTGTTTTTGGTTTTTGGTTTTTTTGATTTTGGGGTTACCCCTGGCTCTACACTCAGAAATCGCTCCTGGCAGGCTCAGGGGACCATATGGGATGCCGGGATTCGGACCACCGACCTTCTGCATGAAAGGCAAATGCCTTACCTCCAAGCTATCTCTCTGACCCCAGTGACAGAAGAGTTTTAATCTGTTTACCTCTCAAGTGTGATCAGGCTCTGGGCTGCCAGATGACAGAACTCAGGGGCCTGACTTCCTTCTGTTTTCTCAGAACTGGCTGCTTCCCCAGACCCTCTCTACACCCCTCAAACTGTTCCTTGGGTTTTGCTACCTCTGTTCCTGGTAGCTCAGACCTCAAAGCCTCTCTGCTTCATAGAAAGCAAGTCCCATTTTCCTGGCAGCCCAGCATTCCTCTCCTGCAAAGAGCCTACACAGAGGGCCAGACAGGCCCCAGGAAAAGGAAGGGTAGCTAGTTTCTCACCACACTTGGTGGTGCTCAGGGATCACTCCTGGCAGTACTCTGGGGCCAGGTTTGGGTCAGCTGCCTGCAAGGCAAGTACCCTACTCAGTGGTCCCCTGAACTCTTTCTATGTTTACCCCCAGCTCTGGCTCAACCACTTTTCATTCAGATACCTGCAGAACCTCCTTTGCTGACTTGCCCTGACCTACTTTCCAGGCCTTGTCCTGTGACTATAGCCCTGTCTTTGCTGGAATTTTCCTCCTCAAGTGGGGCCTGGGGGCAGGACACACCCAATGGGTTTAAGTTTCATCGAGGTTTAAGTGAGTGCCAGGCTGGGTCTCAGTGGAGGAAAACATTTCTTTTTTTTTTTTTTTTAGGAAAACATTTCTTCACTTGAGTTTCCTTTATCGAGTTTCCTTTGCCGCTCCTATCTGTGTGTCTTACTGGTGCCTCCATCTCTACCTACAGCTTGATCAGTTTCTCAGAGAGATCTTTGGGCATTGCCAACATCAGCAATGCCCTCTTTGTGTTTTTATTTCTTCCTTTTTTTTAAAGTTTTTTTGGGGGAAGGGGTGAATTGAGCCATACCTGATGGTGCTCAGGGCTTACTCCTAACTCTGCTCCAGTGCTTGGGGGAACCACATTCAAACCAGGGTCAACTATATGCAGAGCAAACTCCTGTACTATGTCTCTAGCATAGATTGTGATTTCTTTTTTTTTTTTTTTTTTTTTGGTTTTTGGGTCACACCAGGCAGTGCTCAGGGGTTATTCCTGGCTCCAGGCTCAGAAATTGCTCCTGGCAGGCACGGGGGACCATATGGGACGCCAGGATTCGAACCGATGACCTCCTGCATGAAAGGCAAATGCTTTACCTCCATGCTATCTCTCCGGCCCCAGATTGTGATTTCTTATAACATTTGATGTTTCAATGATCATAAACTGTGGGGGGAGGTCAAACCCCTTGTTGATGGTCTCCAAGTCAAAGAATGATTCCCAAAAAGATAAATTGAATCCCATTCTTCTGTCCCCCCTTTTGGGGGAGACTTTGATAATAATATCCGACGTGAATAATCAACGAATGCAAAAGATCAGGGGACCAAAGGTTCAGCAAGGAAAGTCTTTTGTCAGTTGCAGCCAGCTCCAAAAAGCAAACCGAACCAGCAGTCAGTTCTGGCAAAAGACCTCCCTATGCCTCCCCAACAAGCTTTTTATTTCATTCCTTAATCACCCCCACCTGGAAAATCCAGGTGGGATGACAGGCAAAAACAATATTACAACAATTACTCAACAATTCCCCCTTTTTTGTAAGCAAACAATAATAGCATACAATACAATACAATACAATAATAATATACAATACAATACAACACTACATAATTACAAATACAAAACTTTAATGAAATATTAAATACTATAAAATTAAAAACATTAATTTCAATTAATTAAAAACATTTAGTTACACTAATCATAAATTAAATATACTTTAAAAGATTTTAGTCATAAAAAAATACAAATATATAAGTTAAATTTTTTTTTACTAGGTTCAAAGTTACTCTCAAAAAATAAGGAGTATAGAACTCCTAAAAGTCCAATCAAAGACATTTTATGAATCAGGAAAGACGAGTTGTAACTTGATATAGAACACAGCACTGGAACAGTTAATGATGTATTCCTCAGTTCGATATCAGGAGGCTTGCAATTGTGATGAGATTCCTACAAATAAAACGTTAATAACTAGAAAAAAAAGATGAATTGTAAGAAATAATAAATTAAGGCATAAAATATCAGGAAAAAAAAACCATAAACAAAAATTATAAAACTGATAAACATGAAAATACATACTGTACAAAATTATGGGAATAACACTCATTTATAATTGCCAAAAATATCTATTAGACAGGAATCAAAATAAAGCCAAAGAAAAATTTTAAACTGAATCAAAAAGAAAAAAAAAAACTTTGAAAATATAATAATGAAAAAACTGTTTAAATGAATATTTCAAAATAACAAAAAATTACAGTAACAAAAAAAATTTTAAATCAAAGTCGAGTGAATCTAGATGATCAAGAATTTCATATACACCATAACCATAACATTCTATAATGCAAATATGAAACAATAAATATATTATAATCAGTCATCAATAATGAGCACTGTGAACAGAGTCTACCCAAAATTATGGTTATATCAAAACTATGATTATACCTTCATCTCAAAATCTATGTTGAGAGCAATAAAACACTGATGTTACAATGAAAAGTCAAAAGTTGCCAAATGAACATATATCAATACACAATCATAAAGCAACATTAACATGATTAAGTATCTTTCTTTCATATAGGTCTTAAGTAACATCAATATATTGCAAAATCTTCTAATTAATAGTGACCTAAAACAATACTGAAATTAAGGCATAAATACATCATACAAACAACCACAATGGGGATTCATCGTATTCATTCCTATTAAGCAATCATACCTAAAAAATGACCAGTAAAACATCAATGATAATCGACAAATAAAGGAAATGATCATTAAGTATTCATAGTAGATCTCTGAGAAATATAAAACAAGATATATGCTGCTGTAGATTTTACCGATGCAATAGGGATTTTCTTGATCTTCTTATCATCAAAATTGATCCAATACTGTTCTGTGGCAATTTTACAATATGAAGTACAATGTCCATAATGAACTTGACCAAAATGATTTGATACTGATGATAAATTATATTTTTCAATCTTGTTATTATCTTCTTGAGTGAATTCTGCTAAATTGAGGTCTTCCAAAGGAAAATCCACATAAGTGTATAATTTTTTAATCTGTTTTCCATCAAAAGCAAAACGTTTCAAATGAATTATCAATACGGGAGGTATTTTCCATAAATATGTTTTCTTTGAAAAATCTCTTTTAGTATTGCAATTATTACAGTGAATTCTATTGTTATCTCTCAAATCTTCTTCTTTAAAAAATTCAACAAGGCATTCCTGTAAAGTACATTTATCTGCAGACTTGACAGCCAGGGACAACTGAACAAATGTTTCATAAACCTCAGACTTTTGGTAACATGTAAGACACTGTAGTATAGATTTAAACTGTCCTTGAAAGGTATCATAGATAATAGATTTGCAAACTCTAAATTGTTCATATTTATCATTGTCTATAAAGTGTACAGTTTTATCTGTTATTGAATTTTTAAGCAAATCTTGATGTAGTCCTTCTATAAGAAACATTAATAATTCGTGAGGATCCTGTTGGTTGTGTCCAGCAAATTGGTCATTGAGTAAACTTACTGTTGCTTTGAAACTTTCAGGATTGAAATACTTATGGCATCCATTTCCCATGATTTTGATAAGATGACCAAATTCATCTGCTAATTTACCTTTATGTCCCTTTGGATTTTCTCTGTTAATATCTTTTTTATAATAATCTTGATAAAAATACTGAGTCAAGTCTGTAATATTATACAAGCATTGCAATATTGAATTCATGTAACATGAGTTACCCAAATTTTGTAATCCAGTGAAAACAGGTTTCCGTTTTTCTGTTTGTAGTCCAGACTGTAAGGATTTTTCACTTTTGTCAGATTCACTGAGAATATGAGGTATGAAAGTTGATCCTTCACTTACTTTCCCAGTCACCTCAGCAGCACCACAACTGTCAATATCTTGAGCACTCTGTACTTGATGTGGGGAGGAGTCTATAGTCCCAGCAACCTGACCTTGATCATCAGTGCCAGTCCGATTTCTAACGAGACGCAAGGGGACCCAAAATTTCTTAGGAGGGTTGTCATTTGTAGAAACATAAGCATAACCCCTCCCTCTCAAGAGGAGATAACCAGCAATCCATTTTTTATCCTCTTTTATCCAAATTGGAATATTTGTTGTTTCTTGTCTCTGATTATCTTCTTTAAAATGTTTTTCCCCTGCTGTATAGCTCTCTCCCTGAGGTAAATTTAGATAATTTAGTGTAATGAGAGTCAAAGATAACAGCTCCATTGGCATCAAACCTCTTTTTCTATTCTTTTGCAATTGAGTTTTCAGAGTTCTATGGGCTCTTTCCACAATTGCCTGTCCTTGACAATTGTGGGGAATTCCTTTAAGATGTTTTATCTGCCATTCATTACAAAAAAATTCAAAAGTTTTACTTATATAAGAAGGTCCATTATCAGTCTTAATAGAATACGGAATACCCATAACAGAAAAACATTGTAAAAGAAAACTGCAAACTGCCTTAGATTTTTGAGAAGACATAGGAATTGCCCAAATAAATCGAGAATATGTATCCACTACCACATGAAGGTATGGTTTTTTGGGAAATAAGTCTGTTTGAGTTACATCCATTTGCCACAATTCGTTAGACTGCAAGCCTCTTGGATTTGCTCCTGCTATATGGGTCTTTTGTGCTAGCGGGGCACATATGTTACATCTTTTTATAATTTCTCTCGCTTGCCTCCATGGAATTTGATAATTTACATGTAAACGACGAGCATTTGTGTGTAAGGCTGAATGTTCCTCTACAGGTGATTTAAATATAGGCATTGCCAACAAATCAGCAGTTTTATTTCCTTGAGCCATTGGCCCTGGAAGGCCTGAATGAGCTCTAATATGTGTGATGAAGATAGGTTCAGTTCTTTTTTGAATAATGTGTTGTAACTTTTTTAATAAATTCTGTATAATAGGACTATGAGAATTGAGGGAGGCAGTGGCTATCACCGGGCATAAATTTACAACATATAATGAATCAGAAACAACATTCATGGCTTCAGATACATTTTCTAATAGATAAATTAATGTTGCTAATTCAACTTTCTGTGCAGACTTATATTTGGTTTCTATTGTTATGTTCATATTTTCTCCGGTTATTCCGCCTCGTCCCCCACTTGATCCATCTACATAAAAAACTTTTGCATTGGGAATAGGAGAATCCCTCACAATTGAAGAGATAACAAACTGAGTCTTTTTCAAAAAATCCCAGGTCTTTCCTTTTGGATAGTGAGAAGAAATCTCTCCTGTAAAATCTGAGAGAGCCCTTCATTAAGAGGCAATATTAACTCAATTTCCTTTTTTGGTATTGACAATACTATTATATCTGGATCAAAACCTAACAAAGATATTGATCTGAGTCTTGCTTTAATAATCAATTCTGAGATTAGTTGCAGGTAAGATATCACAGACTGAGGCTGTTTGTTATGTAAATACACCCATTCCAAAGGACCAGCCTGTTGCATTAAAGCCGCAGTAGGTGTTTTTTTTGTAGGGAAAATTAATAAAAATACCTTCTCTCCAGGGATAAATCTTAAGAGAAATGATTTTTGCAGTCTGTTCAAGAAAATGTCCAATTCATTTTTAGCAGCTTGTGTTAAATTTCTGGGACTATCTAATGCAGGATTACCTTCCAAAGTTTTAAACAGATTAAACAGCTCTGCATTTGAGATTCCTAGTGCTGGGCGGAGCCAATTTACATCACCCAAAAGTTTCTGAAAGTCATTAAGCGTTTTAAGGTTCTCTTTTTTTATGGAAATTTTTTGTGGACGTATTGATGTTCTGTCCAAAATAAAGCCCAAGTATTGATATGGTGGCATGGTCTGTATTTTTTCTAAAGCTATTTTCAGTCCTGCCATTTGCAAACAATTGATCACATAAGCATATAATTTCTGTAAATCTGTTTCATTATTCATTGTAATTAAAATATCATCGGTGTAATGATAAATTATAGCTTGGGGAAATCTTTCATGAGCAGAGCTCAAAATTTTGTCCACAAAATATTGACACATAGTTGGTGAATTTAGCATGCCCTGAGGGAGAACAGTCCATTGAAAACGCCTGCAAGGGTGAGTATTATTAATAGAAGGAACTGAGAATGCAAAACGGTGTTTATCATCTGGGTGAATAGGAATATGATAGAAGCAATCCTTTAAGTCAATTATAATTAGTGGCCATTCCTTAGGGATTACTACAGGTGATGGTAAACCTGTCTGTAATTTTCCCATAGGTACCATAGATAAATTCACAGCTCTCAAATCCATTAACAATCTCCATTTACCAGATTTCTTTTTTATGGTAAATACAGGTGAATTCCATTGAGAAAATGAAGGCTCAATATGTCCTAATTTTAGCTGTTCTTCCACTAATTCTGTCAGCACCTTTAATTTATCAGTTTTAAGGGGCCACTGGCCTATCCAAATTGGTTCATCAGATTTCCATTTTATTTTTATTGGTGCTGGGGTTTTTCTGGCAGTGGCCCCTACCAAAAATTTTGGGTTTTTAATTCAGAAGAAGGTTCAGGCTCACCTTGAGCTAATGGAATATGGAATTCTGCCTTCCATTGTTTATGCAAATCACGGCCCCACAGGGATGGTGAGAATGGGCCCACATGAGGTCTGATTATAGCCTTTTGATTTTCTGGGCCATAAAATACCATGGTTCTTGTGCTTAACAAGCAAGAACTCAGGCCTCCTATTCCTTTTAACGAATATGGAATTTCTTGCAGAGACCAATTTTTTGGCCATTCTTTATCAGAAATTACAGTGACCTGAGCACCTGTGTCTATCATGCCATTAAAGACTTGCCCTTCTATATTAAGTTTAATCATTGGATTTTCATCTTTACATTTAGTAATCAGAGCCACTAATGGGTTTTTGGCAGCCCCTGGATCTGTGCTTCCAAAACCTCCAGTTCTTATCTTATCTGAAGTCCCAAATTTAACATAAGGTATTATTACTATTTGGGCAATCGTCTCCCCTTTTTTGAAAGTCCAAGTAACTGGCACATTGATAACTACAATAATTTCTCCCTTTGAATCTGAATCAATAACACCTGTGGTTACTGATATACCTTTTACATTAAGGGAACTTCTGCCCAGAATCAAACCCATTGTATCTGGGGGTGGTGGTCCCACTATGCCTGTGTGTAACATATAAGGGCATTCTCCTGGATAAATTGTAATGTCCACTGGGCAAGTTATATCAAGCCCAGCACTGCCCACAGTGGCATGTGTTAATTCACTGATTGAAATTAATCTTCTTGGGCTGGGCTGGGGAGAATTATGGTTTGATGACTTTGCCCCTGATTTGTAAGGGCCTGGGGATTGGCCCTGTAGCCGTTTCCCTGTTTTTTAATTGTAGATCCTGGAGGAACTGAATTTAACAAAAGATGGCAATTCCTTTTAATATGCCCTTGTTTTCCACAATGGTAACAGGAAAATTGTCTTCTAGGGTTTGTATTAAAAGTTCTTCCTATGTTATTACTATGGGGATTTCCAGATCTACAGTCTTTCGCCCAGTGGTAACCCTTATTACATTTTGGGCAGAGACCTGGTTTTCGGGCAAGTTTTTGTCCCCTTTGGTAAAGAGGTATATTTCCTTTAGTAATTGCAAAGGTTTGCACCTGATCTGAATTTACTAATGAATGGGGTATATCATAAACATTCCTACAGGCATATAAAAATTCATTTAAATCAGCTTTTTCCTGCAACGGAGCCAATACCAATTTGCAAGCTGAATTAGCATTATGATAAGCCAAACATTTTTCTAGAAATTTCCTCACCTCTTCATTTTTAACTTGTATTTTTAAAGCATCTTTGAGTTTAGCCACAAATTCTACATAAGGCTCTTGGGGACCTTGGATGATTCTTAGAAAGGTTCCCTCACCAGTACTGTTAGTATCAATTCTTTCCCATGCAGATAATGCAATGTCTTTAATTATTTTTGAGATTTCCTTTGGTAAAGCTGCTTGTGTCTGTATATCTGAATATTGATTTTCTCCCATTAATAATTCATATGAGAGATTAACCCCTGCCACTCGTTTTTTGGTTCCATCTGGACTATATAGTTTGGATTTCACACCCTCTGCATATAACATTTCCCATTCAGTTCGCTGTTTAGATGGCAGGCATATTTCAGCAAGTTTTTTAAAGTCATGCAGAGTCCAAATTGATTTTCGACACCACATGCTTAGCACCTCCTGACAATATGGAGAGGTAGCCCCATATTCTTTACATGCTTTCTTAAACCGTTCTACATCCTCCATTTCAAGAGGTTCATAATTTGAAACATATACTGTTTGAAATGGAGTTGAGGCTGGATTAGCAGAAGTACCTTGCACAGGACTCTGATGCCTGAGGTGTGGAATACTAGAATGTGGTTCATTGTCTGAGTTGGCATTAACATGTGAGTCCATATTGTGAACAGAATCAGGACTCCCTTGTGGACTTAGCACTGGAGGCTGATCATCAGTGTCAAGATCTTTATTTGGATTATGAGTATCTAAATTACGTGTCCGAGTTGATTTTTTACCGGCAAAAATACCTATACTTTTGCTGCTAGTGTTAGATTTATCAGCCTGTATCTTAGTCTGAATTTTCGTAGGAAAAATTTTTTTATTGTCCATACTGGTCATCACTTTACAATTTCCACATTGTCTATTTCCTAACCACCAGCGAATGCCTATGCATATGGTAGTCATATTAGCCAACACAGAAATTCCACAAACTATGACTAATGGAGACCACTCAAGCAATGCAAATATTGGAGTAGAAATTTTTGATTGAATTGTAAGCAGCAACCATCCAACGACAATGATATTTACTAGTATCAAACCAAGTGGTTTATATCCAAGCAGAGTAATGCACTTGAGTAATGCCAAACCGATGTATTTAATAACAGATGGCATAGTGAGCGTGAGTATCCATAATAACCATCCAAGGATCTCCAGAGGTGATTTCCAATAAAACATGTCACTTACAGTTCCAGAGGGTCCAGATTCACCTGTTCCGGGCGCCAAATGTGGGGGGAGGTCAAACCCCTTGTTGATGGTCTCCAAGTCAAAGAATGATTCCCAAAAAGATAAATTGAATCCCATTCTTCTGTCCCCCCTTTTGGGGGAGACTTTGATAATAATATCCGACGTGAATAATCAACGAATGCAAAAGATCAGGGGACCAAAGGTTCAGCAAGGAAAGTCTTTTGTCAGTTGCAGCCAGCTCCAAAAAGCAAACCGAACCAGCAGTCAGTTCTGGCAAAAGACCTCCCTATGCCTCCCCAACAAGCTTTTTATTTCATTCCTTAATCACCCCCACCTGGAAAATCCAGGTGGGATGACAGGCAAAAACAATATTACAACAATTACTCAACAATTCCCCCTTTTTTGTAAGCAAACAATAATAGCATACAATACAATACAATACAATAATAATATACAATACAATACAACACTACATAATTACAAATACAAAACTTTAATGAAATATTAAATACTATAAAATTAAAAACATTAATTTCAATTAATTAAAAACATTTAGTTACACTAATCATAAATTAAATATACTTTAAAAGATTTTAGTCATAAAAAAATACAAATATATAAGTTAAATTTTTTTTTACTAGGTTCAAAGTTACTCTCAAAAAATAAGGAGTATAGAACTCCTAAAAGTCCAATCAAAGACATTTTATGAATCAGGAAAGACGAGTTGTAACTTGATATAGAACACAGCACTGGAACAGTTAATGATGTATTCCTCAGTTCGATATCAGGAGGCTTGCAATTGTGATGAGATTCCTACAAATAAAACGTTAATAACTAGAAAAAAAAGATGAATTGTAAGAAATAATAAATTAAGGCATAAAATATCAGGAAAAAAAACCATAAACAAAAATTATAAAACTGATAAACATGAAAATACATACTGTACAAAATTATGGGAATAACACTCATTTATAATTGCCAAAAATATCTATTAGACAGGAATCAAAATAAAGCCAAAGAAAAATTTTAAACTGAATCAAAAAGAAAAAAAAAAACTTTGAAAATATAATAATGAAAAAACTGTTTAAATGAATATTTCAAAATAACAAAAAATTACAGTAACAAAAAAAATTTTAAATCAAAGTCGAGTGAATCTAGATGATCAAGAATTTCATATACACCATAACCATAACATTCTATAATGCAAATATGAAACAATAAATATATTATAATCAGTCATCAATAATGAGCACTGTGAACAGAGTCTACCCAAAATTATGGTTATATCAAAACTATGATTATACCTTCATCTCAAAATCTATGTTGAGAGCAATAAAACACTGATGTTACAATGAAAAGTCAAAAGTTGCCAAATGAACATATATCAATACACAATCATAAAGCAACATTAACATGATTAAGTATCTTTCTTTCATATAGGTCTTAAGTAACATCAATATATTGCAAAATCTTCTAATTAATAGTGACCTAAAACAATACTGAAATTAAGGCATAAATACATCATACAAACAACCACAATGGGGATTCATCGTATTCATTCCTATTAAGCAATCATACCTAAAAAATGACCAGTAAAACATCAATGATAATCGACAAATAAAGGAAATGATCATTAAGTATTCATAGTAGATCTCTGAGAAATATAAAACAAGATATATGCTGCTGTAGATTTTACCGATGCAATAGGGATTTTCTTGATCTTCTTATCATCAAAATTGATCCAATACTGTTCTGTGGCAATTTTACAATATGAAGTACAATGTCCATAATGAACTTGACCAAAATGATTTGATACTGATGATAAATTATATTTTTCAATCTTGTTATTATCTTCTTGAGTGAATTCTGCTAAATTGAGGTCTTCCAAAGGAAAATCCACATAAGTGTATAATTTTTTAATCTGTTTTCCATCAAAAGCAAAACGTTTCAAATGAATTATCAATACGGGAGGTATTTTCCATAAATATGTTTTCTTTGAAAAATCTCTTTTAGTATTGCAATTATTACAGTGAATTCTATTGTTATCTCTCAAATCTTCTTCTTTAAAAAATTCAACAAGGCATTCCTGTAAAGTACATTTATCTGCAGACTTGACAGCCAGGGACAACTGAACAAATGTTTCATAAACCTCAGACTTTTGGTAACATGTAAGACACTGTAGTATAGATTTAAACTGTCCTTGAAAGGTATCATAGATAATAGATTTGCAAACTCTAAATTGTTCATATTTATCATTGTCTATAAAGTGTACAGTTTTATCTGTTATTGAATTTTTAAGCAAATCTTGATGTAGTCCTTCTATAAGAAACATTAATAATTCGTGAGGATCCTGTTGGTTGTGTCCAGCAAATTGGTCATTGAGTAAACTTACTGTTGCTTTGAAACTTTCAGGATTGAAATACTTATGGCATCCATTTCCCATGATTTTGATAAGATGACCAAATTCATCTGCTAATTTACCTTTATGTCCCTTTGGATTTTCTCTGTTAATATCTTTTTTATAATAATCTTGATAAAAATACTGAGTCAAGTCTGTAATATTATACAAGCATTGCAATATTGAATTCATGTAACATGAGTTACCCAAATTTTGTAATCCAGTGAAAACAGGTTTCCGTTTTTCTGTTTGTAGTCCAGACTGTAAGGATTTTTCACTTTTGTCAGATTCACTGAGAATATGAGGTATGAAAGTTGATCCTTCACTTACTTTCCCAGTCACCTCAGCAGCACCACAACTGTCAATATCTTGAGCACTCTGTACTTGATGTGGGGAGGAGTCTATAGTCCCAGCAACCTGACCTTGATCATCAGTGCCAGTCCGATTTCTAACGAGACGCAAGGGGACCCAAAATTTCTTAGGAGGGTTGTCATTTGTAGAAACATAAGCATAACCCCTCCCTCTCAAGAGGAGATAACCAGCAATCCATTTTTTATCCTCTTTTATCCAAATTGGAATATTTGTTGTTTCTTGTCTCTGATTATCTTCTTTAAAATGTTTTTCCCCTGCTGTATAGCTCTCTCCCTGAGGTAAATTTAGATAATTTAGTGTAATGAGAGTCAAAGATAACAGCTCCATTGGCATCAAACCTCTTTTTCTATTCTTTTGCAATTGAGTTTTCAGAGTTCTATGGGCTCTTTCCACAATTGCCTGTCCTTGACAATTGTGGGGAATTCCTTTAAGATGTTTTATCTGCCATTCATTACAAAAAAATTCAAAAGTTTTACTTATATAAGAAGGTCCATTATCAGTCTTAATAGAATACGGAATACCCATAACAGAAAAACATTGTAAAAGAAAACTGCAAACTGCCTTAGATTTTTGAGAAGACATAGGAATTGCCCAAATAAATCGAGAATATGTATCCACTACCACATGAAGGTATGGTTTTTTGGGAAATAAGTCTGTTTGAGTTACATCCATTTGCCACAATTCGTTAGACTGCAAGCCTCTTGGATTTGCTCCTGCTATATGGGTCTTTTGTGCTAGCGGGGCACATATGTTACATCTTTTTATAATTTCTCTCGCTTGCCTCCATGGAATTTGATAATTTACATGTAAACGACGAGCATTTGTGTGTAAGGCTGAATGTTCCTCTACAGGTGATTTAAATATAGGCATTGCCAACAAATCAGCAGTTTTATTTCCTTGAGCCATTGGCCCTGGAAGGCCTGAATGAGCTCTAATATGTGTGATGAAGATAGGTTCAGTTCTTTTTTGAATAATGTGTTGTAACTTTTTTAATAAATTCTGTATAATAGGACTATGAGAATTGAGGGAGGCAGTGGCTATCACCGGGCATAAATTTACAACATATAATGAATCAGAAACAACATTCATGGCTTCAGATACATTTTCTAATAGATAAATTAATGTTGCTAATTCAACTTTCTGTGCAGACTTATATTTGGTTTCTATTGTTATGTTCATATTTTCTCCGGTTATTCCGCCTCGTCCCCCACTTGATCCATCTACATAAAAAACTTTTGCATTGGGAATAGGAGAATCCCTCACAATTGAAGAGATAACAAACTGAGTCTTTTTCAAAAAATCCCAGGTCTTTCCTTTTGGATAGTGAGAAGAAATCTCTCCTGTAAAATCTGAGAGAGCCCTTCATTAAGAGGCAATATTAACTCAATTTCCTTTTTTGGTATTGACAATACTATTATATCTGGATCAAAACCTAACAAAGATATTGATCTGAGTCTTGCTTTAATAATCAATTCTGAGATTAGTTGCAGGTAAGATATCACAGACTGAGGCTGTTTGTTATGTAAATACACCCATTCCAAAGGACCAGCCTGTTGCATTAAAGCCGCAGTAGGTGTTTTTTTTGTAGGGAAAATTAATAAAAATACCTTCTCTCCAGGGATAAATCTTAAGAGAAATGATTTTTGCAGTCTGTTCAAGAAAATGTCCAATTCATTTTTAGCAGCTTGTGTTAAATTTCTGGGACTATCTAATGCAGGATTACCTTCCAAAGTTTTAAACAGATTAAACAGCTCTGCATTTGAGATTCCTAGTGCTGGGCGGAGCCAATTTACATCACCCAAAAGTTTCTGAAAGTCATTAAGCGTTTTAAGGTTCTCTTTTTTTATGGAAATTTTTTGTGGACGTATTGATGTTCTGTCCAAAATAAAGCCCAAGTATTGATATGGTGGCATGGTCTGTATTTTTTCTAAAGCTATTTTCAGTCCTGCCATTTGCAAACAATTGATCACATAAGCATATAATTTCTGTAAATCTGTTTCATTATTCATTGTAATTAAAATATCATCGGTGTAATGATAAATTATAGCTTGGGGAAATCTTTCATGAGCAGAGCTCAAAATTTTGTCCACAAAATATTGACACATAGTTGGTGAATTTAGCATGCCCTGAGGGAGAACAGTCCATTGAAAACGCCTGCAAGGGTGAGTATTATTAATAGAAGGAACTGAGAATGCAAAACGGTGTTTATCATCTGGGTGAATAGGAATATGATAGAAGCAATCCTTTAAGTCAATTATAATTAGTGGCCATTCCTTAGGGATTACTACAGGTGATGGTAAACCTGTCTGTAATTTTCCCATAGGTACCATAGATAAATTCACAGCTCTCAAATCCATTAACAATCTCCATTTACCAGATTTCTTTTTTATGGTAAATACAGGTGAATTCCATTGAGAAAATGAAGGCTCAATATGTCCTAATTTTAGCTGTTCTTCCACTAATTCTGTCAGCACCTTTAATTTATCAGTTTTAAGGGGCCACTGGCCTATCCAAATTGGTTCATCAGATTTCCATTTTATTTTTATTGGTGCTGGGGTTTTTCTGGCAGTGGCCCCTACCAAAAATTTTGGGTTTTTAATTCAGAAGAAGGTTCAGGCTCACCTTGAGCTAATGGAATATGGAATTCTGCCTTCCATTGTTTATGCAAATCACGGCCCCACAGGGATGGTGAGAATGGGCCCACATGAGGTCTGATTATAGCCTTTTGATTTTCTGGGCCATAAAATACCATGGTTCTTGTGCTTAACAAGCAAGAACTCAGGCCTCCTATTCCTTTTAACGAATATGGAATTTCTTGCAGAGACCAATTTTTTGGCCATTCTTTATCAGAAATTACAGTGACCTGAGCACCTGTGTCTATCATGCCATTAAAGACTTGCCCTTCTATATTAAGTTTAATCATTGGATTTTCATCTTTACATTTAGTAATCAGAGCCACTAATGGGTTTTTGGCAGCCCCTGGATCTGTGCTTCCAAAACCTCCAGTTCTTATCTTATCTGAAGTCCCAAATTTAACATAAGGTATTATTACTATTTGGGCAATCGTCTCCCCTTTTTTGAAAGTCCAAGTAACTGGCACATTGATAACTACAATAATTTCTCCCTTTGAATCTGAATCAATAACACCTGTGGTTACTGATATACCTTTTACATTAAGGGAACTTCTGCCCAGAATCAAACCCATTGTATCTGGGGGTGGTGGTCCCACTATGCCTGTGTGTAACATATAAGGGCATTCTCCTGGATAAATTGTAATGTCCACTGGGCAAGTTATATCAAGCCCAGCACTGCCCACAGTGGCATGTGTTAATTCACTGATTGAAATTAATCTTCTTGGGCTGGGCTGGGGAGAATTATGGTTTGATGACTTTGCCCCTGATTTGTAAGGGCCTGGGGATTGGCCCTGTAGCCGTTTCCCTGTTTTTTAATTGTAGATCCTGGAGGAACTGAATTTAACAAAAGATGGCAATTCCTTTTAATATGCCCTTGTTTTCCACAATGGTAACAGGAAAATTGTCTTCTAGGGTTTGTATTAAAAGTTCTTCCTATGTTATTACTATGGGGATTTCCAGATCTACAGTCTTTCGCCCAGTGGTAACCCTTATTACATTTTGGGCAGAGACCTGGTTTTCGGGCAAGTTTTTGTCCCCTTTGGTAAAGAGGTATATTTCCTTTAGTAATTGCAAAGGTTTGCACCTGATCTGAATTTACTAATGAATGGGGTATATCATAAACATTCCTACAGGCATATAAAAATTCATTTAAATCAGCTTTTTCCTGCAACGGAGCCAATACCAATTTGCAAGCTGAATTAGCATTATGATAAGCCAAACATTTTTCTAGAAATTTCCTCACCTCTTCATTTTTAACTTGTATTTTTAAAGCATCTTTGAGTTTAGCCACAAATTCTACATAAGGCTCTTGGGGACCTTGGATGATTCTTAGAAAGGTTCCCTCACCAGTACTGTTAGTATCAATTCTTTCCCATGCAGATAATGCAATGTCTTTAATTATTTTTGAGATTTCCTTTGGTAAAGCTGCTTGTGTCTGTATATCTGAATATTGATTTTCTCCCATTAATAATTCATATGAGAGATTAACCCCTGCCACTCGTTTTTTGGTTCCATCTGGACTATATAGTTTGGATTTCACACCCTCTGCATATAACATTTCCCATTCAGTTCGCTGTTTAGATGGCAGGCATATTTCAGCAAGTTTTTTAAAGTCATGCAGAGTCCAAATTGATTTTCGACACCACATGCTTAGCACCTCCTGACAATATGGAGAGGTAGCCCCATATTCTTTACATGCTTTCTTAAACCGTTCTACATCCTCCATTTCAAGAGGTTCATAATTTGAAACATATACTGTTTGAAATGGAGTTGAGGCTGGATTAGCAGAAGTACCTTGCACAGGACTCTGATGCCTGAGGTGTGGAATACTAGAATGTGGTTCATTGTCTGAGTTGGCATTAACATGTGAGTCCATATTGTGAACAGAATCAGGACTCCCTTGTGGACTTAGCACTGGAGGCTGATCATCAGTGTCAAGATCTTTATTTGGATTATGAGTATCTAAATTACGTGTCCGAGTTGATTTTTTACCGGCAAAAATACCTATACTTTTGCTGCTAGTGTTAGATTTATCAGCCTGTATCTTAGTCTGAATTTTCGTAGGAAAAATTTTTTTATTGTCCATACTGGTCATCACTTTACAATTTCCACATTGTCTATTTCCTAACCACCAGCGAATGCCTATGCATATGGTAGTCATATTAGCCAACACAGAAATTCCACAAACTATGACTAATGGAGACCACTCAAGCAATGCAAATATTGGAGTAGAAATTTTTGATTGAATTGTAAGCAGCAACCATCCAACGACAATGATATTTACTAGTATCAAACCAAGTGGTTTATATCCAAGCAGAGTAATGCACTTGAGTAATGCCA
Source organism: Suncus etruscus (assembly GCF_024139225.1). Classification (NCBI taxonomy): domain Eukaryota; kingdom Metazoa; phylum Chordata; class Mammalia; order Eulipotyphla; family Soricidae; genus Suncus; species Suncus etruscus. Next base: position 25,201,372 of record NC_064860.1, on the reverse strand, counting down.
AACCGATGTATTTAATAACAGATGGCATAGTGAGCGTGAGTATCCATAATAACCATCCAAGGATCTCCAGAGGTGATTTCCAATAAAACATGTCACTTACAGTTCCAGAGGGTCCAGATTCACCTGTTCCGGGCGCCAAATGTGGGGGGAGGTCAAACCCCTTGTTGATGGTCTCCAAGTCAAAGAATGATTCCCAAAAAGATAAATTGAATCCCATTCTTCTGTCCCCCCTTTTGGGGGAGACTTTGATAATAATATCCGACGTGAATAATCAACGAATGCAAAAGATCAGGGGACCAAAGGTTCAGCAAGGAAAGTCTTTTGTCAGTTGCAGCCAGCTCCAAAAAGCAAACCGAACCAGCAGTCAGTTCTGGCAAAAGACCTCCCTATGCCTCCCCAACAAGCTTTTTATTTCATTCCTTAATCACCCCCACCTGGAAAATCCAGGTGGGATGACAGGCAAAAACAATATTACAACAATTACTCAACAATAAACCAAGTTAAATGTTAGTTTACTTTTTCAGTTTTTATTCTGAAATGGTTGAAGAGAAATATTTTTCTGGTTTTGATTGTCTTTGTTTTGGGATCACACTTGGCAGTGCTCAGGACTTACTCCTAATTTGGTACTCTGGCTTCACTTCTGGCTGTGCTTAAGAGAACATATGTAGAGCCAAGGATCAACACCAGGTCAGCTATATGCAAGGTACATGCCCTACATACCTTGTTATCTCTCTGGCCCTTTCTTCCCTTTCCTTTCTGAGTCTCTCCTTAGTATTCATGTCATAAAAATAATCATGAATCTTCCTTCCCTGGGATATTATTAGCAGGGTACATGTGAAAGAAATCAAATGTGGGATTCCAAAAGCCTGTGGGGCCCCTATACCCACCATTGCAGGAAGGAACCCCCCTCTACCTGCAGAAGGTGCCTTTGAAGACCCTCTTATTCCTGACATGATTCAAAGTGGCCAAGGTGGATCTGTAGGGTTTGAGTCATTGCTGAGCCCTGTCAGAAGTGTCAGTGTGTCTCTACCTCCCATTTTTCACTCTTCTTAAGTGTCAGTGAGTCCACGCTCCTGGGAAGGTTCTGCAGTGGGTTGTGGAAATGTCAATGAGGAAGGAAAGTCAGAGGCAGTTTTTCATTCTGACCAACTGTCTAGCACAGAATTGACTAAGAAGTTGAGAACTCAGAGAGAGAGAGAGAGCATAAGTGTGCACATACATGTGTGATGATGGTCTTTGTGGTGTGTGAATGTAATGGTGGGAAGTGTTTGGTGGTGACAAGTAGAGAGATGGGTTGTATATATGTTGTGTGGGTACATGCTGGTAGTGGGATCACATTTTGTGGATATGATGTGGGATGATGGAATATGTGGGGTGAGGGTGGACATGTGTCGGAATGGTATGGGAATACAGTGTACTCGTATGTATATTGTCTGTTTAGTGTGGGGGTAGTATGTGTCAGTAGTAATGGAAGGTGTGTTTTTGTGTGGTGGCAAGATTTGCTTTTGTGTGTTATTGGTGATCATGATGATGAGTCAGTGGAAACGAACCACAGCTGGACAAGCCAAAGGATGCCGCCCCATCTCCTGGGTCTCACACAGGAGCTGGGAGATAGGCTTGGCTTGGTCCAGATAGTGAAGGCCTTCACACACACACACACACACACACACACACACACACACACACACACACACACCTCTCCACTTTGTAGGTCAAGAAGATGCTGCTGCTCAGAGCAGGCAGGTACTGGCCTGCAAGGGGAGACCTGACCTCAGCAGTCCCCAAACTCTGCTCCTGGTCCCAAGAAAGCATATCTCCACCATGGCCCTGTGGGGAGGTGTTGAAGTTGCAATATATCACAGTAACCTTCCCCTGTTCACCTTCCAAGCAAGCTCATAACCTGTGCAGTTGCCTACCTAGAGATGAGGGACAGTCCAGAGTAGGCAGCAAGGGGATACCAACATATTTTAGTGTGGCATGCATGCTGTGTGAATTGTGTCTGCCTGCCTATTTGGCTATGTATGTGCATGCATGTATCTGTGTGATAAGTGTGTTGTGGTAGTGGGTAGGGACTTGTACACGTAGCATCTCCTGGTGGAAACTGCCTGGCTGCAAACACATCTGCATTGAGCTCCTTCTGTGAGGACCCATACGTGGTATGGGAGCTTTTCTCTGGAGACCTTCACCTGACCCAGCAAGGCTTACCCCAGTGAGATGAACCTGTCATCTCACTCACAGCTCATGCACTGTGCTCATTGTATAGGAAAAATAATATAGCAGCATCTCTGTTCAGCCTTTCAGCAGACATAGGGCATAAGGCATGTAGGTCCCTAATATTCACCCTCCGCCTCTACCCCCATTGACTAGACCATTTCTGTGGCGTTCAAAGCTCGCCTGTTCAGAGACAGAGCTGGCCTCCTGCTTCTTATTCTCATATCTGGCTTGGGGCCCAGGGATTTCCTTCCCTCCAAGTTGGGAATCCCTGTCTGTGTGACCTGAGTCTTCTGCATGAGGAAGGCAGCTTTCAAGTCATTCCTGGTCATAAGGCCACTTGAGAGTTTTCAGTGCAAATATATGTACTGATGCAAAAATCACACCACATGTCAGCAGAATAATCACCCCAGCTGTAGGTCGTCTCTGAGGATCCTGAGGCCAAGCAATGATCAAAAAAGAATTAGCACCCTAGAACCAGCCAACTGACCCATCAGCTGCCCTTTCATGTGCTGGCCGTGCTCTGGACCCCTTGTCTGTATAGGGGGAAGCCAGACTGCTGTCTGGGAATGGACGCGTTAGCTATTCTGGAAGATGTTTCTCTCAGTGAAATGCTACTCAACAATGGGGCTTAAAGTCCACCAACAATTGAAAGAGCTCCTAGTGAATCATTAAGAAGATGGCTTTTACATTAATTCCAAATGATATAGGCTTGCCTTAGGTTCATTGCAAGCACGAAGTAGATTAGCCAGGGTAAGGAAATAAACCCAAATGTCCAACAGTGAATGGATAATGTAGCAGATCTGCACAGTGGAATCCCGCTGGAAAAAAAAATGAAATCAAGCAGTTGGCTGCAATCAGGGCAGACCAGGGGGGCACTGTGTGATATGAAATAAGTCCGAGGGAGCAAAGCAAATATTGGATGATGTCACCTCTCTGTGGGAAGGAGAGACAAACAGGGAACAGACAGGCTGGAACAATGCCACACCCTTGACCTTAAATCACAGCCTGGTTAACCATCGAGTTGGGGTACAGGGGTGTTGTATATGAAAATATTTCCATACGATTATTCTTTGCCTATTGTCCCACCTTGACCTTCCAGCTGGGGGCGCTGTTGAGAGCCGAATAAATAGTTTGTGGGCGGGGAATGAGGTGTTCAGGGTCTTTTGCCAGAGTTGGCTGGCTGGCTCTAGGTGTGTTTTGAAGCTAGCAGCAGGCTGACAAAGGACTCTCTTCGCCCAACCTTTTTACCCCTTTACCCTCCTGTCTGTGTGGATTATTGGCTGCGGATAAATATTACCAAGATCTCCCCCCAAAAGGGGACAAGAGGATGGGAACCAATTTCTCATTCTGGGAGCTTTTTTTGGATACACAAACAATCAACAAAGGAGTAAACGGGACCCAACAAATGGGGCAACACAGGGGGTAGTGCAGGCAGATCTTGGGCATTTAGAGAAGGGTATGTGGTGGCAGTAGCTTTGTAGGTCAAAACCATTAACCATAAATGGCAACAACATTGGAACCATGTGATCTTAACTATAATAAGAAAAAGAAGTAAAACATCCACTGCATGGGGGAGATATGTTAATGTGGGTTTGGGGGGATAGATTTGGCCCACATACAGCAGTACTCAGAGCTTACTTCTAGCTCTGTGCTCAGATATCCTGGCTGGGCTGGGGAAACCATAGGTGCCAGGGATCAAACTGGAGATGGCTTCATTCAAGAGCAGGTGCCCTTTGCTCCAGGAAATGTGCTATTTGGTTGAAATACTTGGTTGGTTAAGGATCACATTTGGCAGTGCTCAGGGCCTACTCCTTGCTCTAACTCTGGGTTCAGGTCTTAGTCTTGATGGGACTTGGGTGACTATATGTGGTGCCAGAGATGGAACCTGGACCAGCTTTCATCCCTGTACCATCTCTCCAGTCCTGGGTATGTGGTGGATTTTTGTTTGTTCATTTGTTTGTTTGTTATGGTTTTATTTTGGTTTGGTTTGAGGCCATACCCAGCAATGCTTAGGCATTACTCATGGCTCTTTATTCAGGAATCACTCCTGGTCATACTCAGGGATCATATAGGATGCCAGAAATCAAACCCAGAATGGCCACATGCAAGGCTAATACCCTACCCACTGTACTATATAGCTTCAGCCCCTAGGACTGTGGTTTTAGAGGCCTTTGTGTAATATGCAACCTTGGTTAGCTCCTCAGTTGAGGTGACTAGGCAGTGTTCCCTGGCCAAGTATTGGCACAGGGTTCCTTTTGAACTGGACTAAACTCATGACCTCCCATTGTAACGTGGCCTCTAGCTTTATACTTTGGCGGGTCTTAGCTTTGGGAATGAATGAACATCACTCTTTTCTAGTTCCAGAATGTTCTCTGTCTATTCCAGAATGTTCCCTGTTTATTCCCAAGCCTTGGCCCTGGAGCAAAGCTTCTCTAGGCTGCCTGGCACTATTTTTAGACTTGGCGTCGAGATCAGGCGCCTTTCATCATCTCAGTTTTGAACCACTCATGTGGCCAGCAAAGTGTTGGTGGGGTTCAGGTCTTGGGATCAAAGCTGTATAAAACTTAGCCTTGGAAGTAAAGCTGTGTCTGGGGGAAGTCTGGGGCTAGGCCCCTCATTGTTGCACTGGATTGTCAGCAAATGGTACCCCCATGTTCCCAAGGGCTTGTTGGAGCAGAAATATCTAGCTTAGAGGTGCCATGCCTCAGAGAAGGGAACTGAGGGCAGCAGACAGGGTAGGGTAACCAGAACTACCCTGGACTATCTATCCTCTTGGTCAGGCACAGCTAGGGGAGGGGACACAGCTGTGTTCCAGGGCCACCCCTGGGGGTGTCTGGCAACAGCCTAAGGACTGTGTTCTTTGCTTACTACAGTAAAATCCATGGAGCCCCTTCACATAGACCCCTCTCCTCTTCTCTTCCTTTATTCCTTATCTCCTCTCCTCTCCCCTCTCTCCTTTTTCTCCCTTCCTCTCCCCTCTCTGCTCCCCATTCTATACCCTTCCCCTAGTCCCCCTCTCCCCCTGCTCCCAAGTTGCCTCCTGGATGGGCTTCACAGGACATGAGGGCTGCAGGCCTGGGCCTCTTGTCCACCAGACTTTGCACTTCCTTCCCCCACTTCCCTACCATGGTTCAAGCTTTGATTTGGTTTGGTTTGGGTCCCTCAGCGAGTCAGACCCTCTCTGAGTTTGTGAGTGCAGAGCTGGTGAAGAAGGTTCTCATTTCTAGGAGGGAGGGAGGGCAACCTGACGTAGATGATCCTGCAGCTCATTTCCTGGCCATTAGGAAACAATTTTTGAGTAATGAAAAAGCAAAAACCGATTTGGACTTGGCATTGGTGTTGCCAGCAGGATAGGATATGCCCTTTTCTCGGTGCTCTCTGCGCTAGTGCTGGAAGTGCTATGCATCTCGGGGTGTGGGTGTCCTCGTCACAGCCATTCTTCTCCGTGTATCTGTCTGTGTCAGGAGAGAAAATGACTCATTTTCTTCCAGAGACAATTCATAGGATCCCTCTTTTCTGAAGCCCCTTTGTTCATTTCTGGAGATGGTAGAGGGTGAAGGGAAGAAGAACATCTCTGTCCATTCAATGGTTCCACAGGTCTGGAACAGGGGCAAGAAAGGACCAGAGAGGTGGAACTGGGGTGAGGTGGGAGAGATGGGGTAAAGATGGAGTGGGGGAGGTGGCTGTGGGACAGCCTGGAGTGGCTCTGATTCTCCTCTGCTCCATGTTGAGACCTTTCACTCTGTTAGGCCAGTTTCATGGAAGAGCTGAGAGTATGCACGGAGTCCAGGCAGTATGGTGCCCCTGTACAACATTACAGGTGTGTCCTGGGTGATAACCCAGTGGGTTCTGTCCTCTCCGTGCTCTGGTAGACACTTCCATGCTGTCCGGGGAGCTGGCAGACATAGTCAGACTGAGCAGGATGCTGGGTGGCTTTGATGCTGTTTTGTTTGTATCATTGACCATTTTGTTCTCTAGCTGCTGACCTGAAAGGGGTTTTCTTTCAAACCAGCCATTGTGGCTGGGATTCAGGCAGTGCCCACTTCTGTGCTAGATGGTTGCCCTGGCTGGTGGGCATGTGCTCCGTTCAGAGACCAGAGCAGGAGCCACTGTTTCAGGAAGAACTGGGCTTCTCCATCTTGCCAGACCCATGGTCTGCCCAGCTACCTGCTCTGCCTGCTTGTTCCTGCTCGCTGCTGGCCTGGCAGTTTTCCTGGCCTGAGAAGCCTCACTAGGCATGTTTGTAAATGCTTGTTTTTGCCTTGTTGCAAGGATGGATTCTGCACAGTGTAGGGTTAGCAGGGTCTTGACATCCATAATACCTAAAGGACTTGAGCAGTCGAACCCTATGATTCAGTTCTAGTCTGATCAGTCCCTCTGTCTCTCTTTCTCCTCACCGTATTCCTTTGCTGTTGCTGTGGCAACAAATCAACCACCCTTTGCGATTGATTCTGTTGTTTCTAGACTTTCTGGACTCACACAGCTTCTGGGTCTCCAGGCTAGAGGGAGTGAGTGGGCTGTTGGGGTCCAGAGGTACTAAATCTATCTTCCAGCATCTACATGCCACCCACCTGGGGTGAATTTGCTTCCTGTGACTTCCGCCCATGTCCTCTAGAGGACTCTTGTCATCACCCAGACTCCCTGGATGATCCAAGATCTGTAAGCATCTGCAAAGTCCCTTTGACCATGAAAGGAAATATAGGTGTTCACAGGTTCTAGGGATTTCAAGATGTGTTTGGGGTTCCCTTCCATCTTCTGCAGCAGTAACCACCCAACCAGGCTCTCCCCTTTCCTCCTCCAAAGACAGGACCCAGCAGTTGTCCACAGCTCTTCTCCATGGCTCACCAGTGGCAGAGAGGAGCTGGATACCAGGATCAGAAATGCCTCGTAGGGGCCACAGACAGGGCAGTGAGCAAGCTTGTTCTACACATAGCCAACCCAGGTCCCATCCCCAGAACCACACAAGGTCCCCTGAGCCTTGCCAGGAGTGATCCATGAGCACAGAGATGCCCTTTTACTGTCTTGTAAAAGGCTCCTAATATGGGGAACAGGAGAGCCACATGCTAGTCCTAGGGCTTACTGCTGTCTCTGGGGCCAGTTCCCAGGGCAATGGGCTGCTCTATAGCCTTTGCCCCGGACTTTGACATCTAGAAGTTTCTTCTTCCAGTAAGCATCTCTAACAGCTTCACTTTATGATGTCCTTAAAACTGGGTCATAGCAAAGCCTCTCCAAGTCTCACTCCTCTTCTTGCCCATTAGTGATGGAGGAGCAAGGCTTCCTGCCTGCACTGTGACTTAAAAGATGCATCTGCAAAGTCCCTTTGACCATGAAAGGAAATATAGGTGTTCACAGGTTCTAGGGATTTCAAGATGTGTTTGGGCTTCCCTTCCATCTTCTGCAGCAGTAACCACCCAACCAGGCTCTCCCCTTTCCTCCTCCAAAGACAGGACCCAGCGGTTGTCCACAGCTCTTCTCCATGGCTCACCAGTGGCAGAGAGGAGCTGGATACCAGGATCAGAAATGCCTTGTAGGGGCCACAGACAGGGCAGGCATTGTGGGGATCAGAGCAATAGCACAGCAGGTAGGACATTTATCTTGCACACAGCCAACCTGGTTTGGATCCTCAGCATTCCATCTAGTCCCGAAGCCTTGCCAGGAGTGATTTCTGAGCGCAGAACTGGGGATCAGAGCAATAGCACAGCAGGTAGGACATTTATCTTGCACACAGCCAACCTGGTTTGGATCCTCAGCATTCCATCTAGTCCCGAAGCCTTGCCAGGAGTGATTTCTGAGCGCAGAACCCTGGAGCCAAAAAAAAAAAAAAAAAAAAAAAAATAGCTGGTGCATCTCTTTAGCTAAATGAGCTAATGATTTTAGGATTGAGCTAGTGTGGAAACACAACTTGCATATTCTGTGTCTTTCTCAAATGTCTGTCGAGGTTCGAGGGTGTGGTCCAATGATCCCAGCAATATTGGAGTCCCTGGTTCAACCTCTGGTTCCACATGCTCCCCTCAAGCATCTCCAGGCCTGAACACCCCTAAGAATGAACCCCTTACAATGAGTAAGTGAATAGATGCAAATAAATCTGACCACTAGAGACCCAAGTGTCCACGCCAGAGGGGTGTGAGTGGGTGAGTACCAATAGGCTGGATCTCATCCTGCCTGTTCGTTCCAGCTGAGTCACCTTGGACAAAGTACCTGACCCCTCTGTGCCTCTTGTTCTGCATCGTAGAGTGGGCTGTGCCTGCTCTGAGCCCTGGGGTTGATGGAGGCTGGCTCTGCCTACTCTTTTGTCCCCATTTCTTCCCTCACTTTCCAGGCAGCCTCTGGCCCAGCTCTCTCCCTGGATGGCACTTAGCTAATGAGAGTCAGAATTTTGGAGTCCAGGAATGAAAACAAAGTGATTTTCAAAACTTGCCTTGATTTCTTGAGCTTTCCTGGTGTGGCATAGTGGCAGCACTCTGGAATGTGTCATTCAGTTCATTATTGTCCTCAGTGACCTCACATTTGCTGGGCTGGAAACTTGGGTAAGGGAGCAGTTCCACCTAGGGCGGGCCAGCCAGCCGGCAGGACAGGAATGCAGCCCACATTCCTTTACTCTGTGCGAGCGGATCAGTGCTCACGTGTGCAATCTTGTGGAAGTGCCAGAATTTCCTCTCGGCCTTATATATACCCTGAGCTCATAGCCACAGCACCGTGGGGGTGCTTGAGGCAGGTGAGCCCCAGTGCAGGTGTGATCTCTTAAGTAGGTGTGTTCCCACCCAGGTGTGATCCCTATACAGGTGTGTTCTCACCCAGGTCTGCTCCCCCATACAGGTGTGTTCCCACTCAGATGTGTTCCCCATATAGGTATTCTCCTATGCTGGTGTGCTTCCACCCAGGTTTAATTCCACCCATGCGTTGCCCGTGGAGTTATATTCCCATTCAGCTATGCCCCCTATGCAGCTGTACTTCCATGTCACTGTGCTCCCAGTGCTCTCAGAGAAGGAAGGTTGGGTTCTGCTGATGCATGGGAGTAGGAAGGCTGCTCTGGAGCCCAAAGATTCAAATTTGGACCCTGACCCCCACCAAACAAGTGACTTGGTTCCTCTGAGCTCTGCACTCAGGTCAAGGAGATCATGAAAGGGGCTGGACAGAGAGTGTATGCTTGCTCACCAGTGACGATGTCGCCCCAGAGTCACTACAATTTTGGTGCCAGGATGCAAAGGCCACAATCATAGATCAAGACAGATGAGCAGACCATTGGGTGACCTAAAATGAATGAACAATGTGCTGGGGGTTGCATGGGACCAGGACAAACTCCTGCATTCTGGAGGCTGCAAGGGACCAGGAAGGCCAGCTGTATGCTGTGGAGGGACGCGTGACAAGCAGCTGAGACACTGTAAAAGATGTGCTGCTGTCTCTGTCAGGGACACAGGCAGAGTAAGGCGCCTCCCTGCATGTGCTCAGCCTAGAGCACAGTGAATCTGTTGATGGGCCGACAGACAGTCTCACGGTGTAGCCCAGGCTTCACACCTCCAAAACCTAGTGTCACCCCAGTAACACCCTCAAGGGAAAAACCATCAGTAAAACCCATGTGATTATGTAATTCTGGCCCTGGAGAGATGAAGTGCAGGGAAGCAAGAAATAAGGGGTGCAGGGGCAAGAGAGATGCAGTACAGGAGAGCAAGAGATATAGGGTACAGGGGGCAGGAGAGAGAGATGGAGTACAGGGGATCAGGAAAGATGAAGTGTAAGGAAGGAGAGATGAGATAATGCAGGCAGGACAGGTGAGTGGCTGAGGCAGGAGAGATGAAGTACAAGGAAGTGGCTGTTTTTTGGACCTGTACTCAGGAACCAGGCTCTGTTCTGTCCTGAATCCCTTCCCTCTCCTGCCTCCGCCCCCATAACTACATGGAAAGGATCCACTCGGCGTTGCAGAGAATCGAACCCACGTCAGACCTGCGCAAGGCTTCTGCTTTTCCCACTGTACTATCACTCTGGCCAGGGAAGACCACATTTCTGTGCCTCTATTTCAGATGAAAAGTTTTTGCATTCTAAAATTAGGGTCTGGTGGGCCCGGAAAGATAGCACAGCGGCGTTTGCCTTGCAAGCAGCCGATCCAGGACCAGAGGTGGTTGGTTCGAGTCCCGGTGTCCCATATGGTCCCTCCATGCCTGCCAGGAGCTATTTCTGAGCAGACAGCCAGGAGTAACCCTGAGCAATGCCGGGTGTGGCCCAAAACCCAAAAAAAAAAAAAAAAAAATTAGGGTCTGGTATTCTCTTCTAAATGAAATAAGCTATTTGATCAATACTATTACTGTGTCTAGAAGTCCCTGACAATTTGTAAGTTTCCTTAATACTGTGTCTTGATAATCACCATATCACTGTTATTAACATCTGTAGGAGCTATAAAAGAGAAAATACTTCAATAAAATAATAGCAATAAGGGACTTGGCACAGGGCCTGACACCTGATGAATATGCCATCAAAGATTGTTGCTGAAATTAATAACAACATCTTATTTATATTGATTGAATATAAAATATAATGTCTAATGTCCACGTGTCTGGGTGAGGCCTTTCTTGCTTGGCACAGCACCTTTAATCTCTTCGGATGAGTCTGAAGACAGCAGGGTAGTAGCGGTGGAGAAATAATTTACCAGGAGTCAGTTATAGTTTCATCTGAGTCAGCTAGCTTTATTCCAAGGCCTATCCACCATATGCTTTCTCTCACATGGCTTCTATCCTAAACTGATTCCAAGCAACTTCCTCTCTGCTGCTTCTCCTCTATCTCTCTGCCTCATTCTTCTCCCTTATAGGTGGCCCTGTAATCCAGGTGTGATTAACATTTCAACAGAAAGATAAGGGTGTTGGAGGAGGGATACCTTACAGTTTAGCCCAGTGAACCTTTGAAGAAACTGAGCCGTACATCACTGATTCCACTGTAATTGGTTTTTTGTTTATTTGTTTGTTTTGGGTCACACCCAACAGTGCTCATGGGTTACTTCTGTCTTTACACTTCTGAAAGGCTTGGGGGACCATAGGGGATGGCGGGATTCGAACCACCGTCCTTCTACATGCAAGACAAACACCTTACTCCATGCTATCTATCCGGCCCTGATTCCACTGTAATTGTAATTGTAGTACACCTAAGAGACTGAACATTTTATGACACAGTACTGGCTGACCCAAACTTTCATTTTAATGGTAATTAAGAAAAACAACAACAAAAGAACACACAGAAAGAACCATATGTTAGAATATAACACATACATTTTGGGGTTGTCAGGTTCTAAATGATTTTTAATTTTATCCATTATAAAAAAATCTAGAGGGTCAGCGCAATAGTAGAGCAGGTAGGGCATTTGCTTTGCATGTGACCAATCTAGATTCAATCCCTGGCATCTCATATGATGTCTAGAGTTGTCTCGGAGTGATTTCTGAATGCAGAGCCAGATGTAACCCATCACCACACCAACTGTGGCCCAAAATCAACCAAAAAAATAAAACAAAAAACAAAACTAGAATCAGGGGACTGGAGAGATAGTACAGCAGGTAGGACATTTGTCCAGAGATGTAGCCAGCTTATATTCAATCCCTGGTATCCCATATGGTACCACAAGCCCTGCCAGAAGTGATCCCTGAGACCAGAGCCAAGAGTACCTAAGCACTGCAAGGCATGGCCCAAAAATGAGAAAAAACGAAAAGAAACTGGAACCAATAAGGGTTGTCTGTGTCACCAAGGAGATGGTCTTTGTGCAGTGAAGTCACCTATTACTGTGCAGAAAGCAGCCTTTTGGAATAGATACAGCTTTCTTTAAAAGAAGCAAAACAGCTTTGCTCCTGACTTAAAAAAAAAAAAAAAAAAAAGAAGAATCTCAATGTCCTTCCTGCCTGGGAGATGCCCTGTCTGAGTTAATATTAGGGGTACAAGTCACTTGGTTGTGTGGGGGCAGATTTGGGGGGTTTGGGAGCATGACATCCGCCATGTGCCAGTGCCTTGCCCTGTGAGAACACTGATTCTGACCTCACCAATGAACGAAAAAATATCAGTGAAGGCATTCAGCCCGGGTAAGGCTCAGCTGTGAGTGCCAGAGTGAACTGGAAATATCAATGCCTCAAACAAGATTAAAAAACAACAACAACAACCATAGTTTCCCATGCATATGAATGTGTGGAGGGCCAGAATCCATAGCAGATCCAAGAGGACTGAACTATACCATCTTCTCACTGCACTATCAGTCTCAGTGAGAGGCTGTGCACTGGCCCATGTGCCCAGCCTTGACCTAGAGTGTGTTCTGACAAGGACCAGAATGAGGCACAATTGTGGGGGGTGCCCTTACCCTCTACTTTGGGGTGAGGACGGAAGACTCAAGGGGCTATAGACACTAACGTTACTGGAGCAGCTAAGGGTAAAGTTGAGGCTGTGGGAAGATGGGGTTCAGGGGCACTTCCCATTCCCCCCAGAGGATCCTAGAACCAGGCTTTGCCCCAATGGTGACTCTTCCAGAGCATAGACCCCCCAGGTCCTGGTAAGCACAGACCAGAGACTTTTTTTTTTTTTTTTTTTTTTTGTGGTTTTTGGGTCACACCCGGCAGTGCTCAGGGGTTTTTCCTGGCTCCGTGCTCAGAAATTGCTCCTGGCATGCACGGGGGACCATATGGGACACCGGGATTCGAACCGATGACCTTCTGCATGAAAGGTAAATGCCTTACCTCCATGCTATCTCTCCGGCCCAGACCAGAGACTTTTGAGGGTGGCATGTTCTGGGCAAAAGATGCCCCATGACTGTGCTCCCAACACAGCTGTGCAAAAGAGAAGCTTCCAGAGTATCTGAGCATCCTTGCCCTGGCACTTCAAATAAGGACACAGAGTCATTCTGTGGCATTCTCACTTCCCTGGCCACCATCTCCCCTGGAAATCTCAAACCCATACCCCCCTAGTTGTACTCAGCATGAAAAACTGGTCCAGAAGCTGTACCTGATTGGACCACAAAGCTGAGAGCATTCCACAGCCCAAGTGAGGAAGCCCACCATGTACCCCGGATCTGTGCGTGTGCCCCACAGCTGCCTTATGGTCTGGTCAGCCTGTGTTATGGGGCCCTGAGTTTCCCTGGGCCATGCTTGGGGGGAGATGGGAGAGGAAAGGAACATTAGGGTGGGGGGAGCCAAGGAAGCAGAGACTAAGGTTTGCTTTACTAGATTAGGCTCAAGGACAGTTGTGGCTGCTATCAGGGATATTGGAAGGGCTAACCAGCCTGGGAGTAGAAAGGAACCCCATTCTCTGTGGAGGGTGTCCGAGGACAGAGGGATTGCTCAATCCAGGGTTCAGGGAAGTGAGGGGGCGGAAGGGCAGCTGTCTCCAGAGGCCTCGACAGCTGTGGAGCTGTGGCAGGATAAGCCACAGATGGAGCATGCCCCCTCCTACCCTGTGTCCTGTGGGGTCTCCAGAACCCATCCATGCTCCCGCTTTAGTCCAGGAAGTGTAGTTGGCTCAGGGATCCCAGCAAGGGAGCAGTGAAATCACAAATGCATAAGCTTAAAACATCCAGAGTGGCACCGAAACCACAAGGAGAGCAGGTTCTCCCTCAGCGCTTTGTCCACAGGGTTTTTTCTCCCACTGAGAAGCTCACCCTTTCCAGGGTTCTCATTCTCCCAAGCACTATGATGTTTGGGGGACAGCGAGGGTCAGCCCAGGAGGCTTCATCTGGACTTTGATTTTCATTTATCTGTTTGAGTTGGGGGCCACACCCAATACTGTTCAGGGGTAACAGCACTTGGGACCACATGTGGTGCCAGAGAGCAAACCTGTCCCATGTATGCCATGCCATGTACAAGGTAAGCACCTTCCCCACTCTACTCTCTTTCTAGCCCCTCACCTGGACTTTAAAAAGCTACCAGTGCTGGGGCCAGAGAGATAGCATGGAGGTAAGGCATTTGCCTTTCATGCAGAAGGACGGTGGTTCGAATCCTGGCATCCCATATAGTCCCCCGTGCCTGCAAGGAGCGATTTCTGAGTGTGGAGCCAGGAGTGACCCCTGAGCACTGCCGGATGTGACCCCCCTTGAAAAATAAGCTACCTGTGCTGGGGCCAGAGAGATAGCACAGCTGTAGGGCGCTAGCCTTGCATGCAGCCAACCCAGGGCCAATGGTGATTTGAATCCAGCATCCCATATGGTCCCCCAAGCCAGCCATGAGCAATTTCTGAGTGTAGAGCCAGGAGTAACCCCTGAGCACCACCAGGTGTGACCCCCCCCCCAAAAAAAAAGCTACCAGTGTTATAGTTTCCCATGTGCCAGTCGAAGCATAGCTTCGGGAAGAAGGTGTTGGGAGAGCATGTTCTGGTTTTGTGGGGCTTAATAAGGGACTATAACTACCCTACCCTGCCACTACACCTTTTCCACACCCGTGGTCTCAGCAGAACACTCGCAGCTGGGAAACATGGTTGGCTTGCGGATACAAATGATTTCTGACACTGTAAAAGAATTAATAGTTTGGAGCAGAGACGTAACACCAAGAGTAGGGCTTTTGCCTTAAACAAGGCTAACCTGGGTTTATCCCCAGTATTTCATATGTTCCCCTGAGCACTGCCAGGAATAACTCCTTAGTGCAGAGTCAGGTATCACTGGGTGTGTCCCAGAAAAAAATAAATAACTAAAAATAAAAGAATTGTTAAGATGGCTGTAAAGTAGAGCCAAGAAGATAGCAGCCAATATAGGTTTGAGCCCCAGAACCCCATATGGTCCCCTGAGCGTTCCTGGGAGACATTGCCAGGTGTGTCTCCCCATAAAAGAGGAGGAGGAGAAGGAGGAGATGATACTATAAAACTTTGGTCACAGAATGAAAGCCTTTGGGGAGTTTTACTGTCACAGACTATCTTTGATCCCCTGTGTTCTGTCTGATCTGTACCTTCTCCCACCCTGTGTCGGATAAAGGATTTCTAAGTAGGAAGGTTCTTGAGAAGAAAATCTAGGAAATGGGGGTGGGGGTGGGGTGACATGTCTTTCATTTTGTTTTCATTTTGGATTTGGTGTTAGGTATTCAGGGTTTGTTCCTGCTCAGCATTCAGAGTTCACTCCAGGTGGTTCTCAGGGATCATAACTTGTGGTGTTGTTAAAGAGGGGGTTTCCTTTAACGGTGTCAGTCATTGGACCGTGGTCAGTCACACAAGGCAAGCACCTCACCCTCTGTATTATCTCTCCAGTCCCCATAGTGCCTTTCTGATAAGTTAATGTCAGCTTGAGTGAGGTCCAGAGGCCTGATCCCAGAGCAGAGTGATGGGTCAGACAAAGCCATCACTCTGCTGTTGGTTGGGAAATGAACTGGCTCTTGAGAATTTGCATTCAGCACACCCCAAGCTCAAAGCACTAAGTTCTGAGTGGCTCTGGCTGCAGGCACCCCATCACATAGGTACTTGGCTTCTCATTAACTCCTGTCCCTGCCTGTCTGAGTATTGGCTACATCCAGATATCAAGACTGAGCCGAGGAGGGCAAGGAGGTGGCCAGCTGTCTGTCCTGGGTCCTGAGATAATGAACACACTGCCCAACCACCACAGGGGCATTTTGTGAGCCCAAATCACGTTTGGGAGAGGCCCGACTTTGTAGTTCACAAAGGAAAACCAGTTTGAATGGCATTCCTGTGCAGATTAGCTCTCTAATCTCCTGAATTACCCTGCACTCTTAACCCAAATTTCAGCTGCTGTGGCCACTAGAAGCAGATCTTTCCAACCTGAAATTAGATCCTACTAACCCCAGGTGCTGGGGCCAGAGAGATAGCATGAAGGTAAGGCGTTTGCCTTGAATGCAGAAGGTCAGTGGTTTGAATCCCAGCATCCCACATGGTCCCCTGAGCCTGCCAGGAGCAATTTCTGAGCATAGAGCCAGGAGTAACCCCTGAGTGCTGCCAGGTGTGACCCAAAAACCAAACCCCAGGTGCAAACCCCATCTGAGTCTGTCTCAGTAATACTGTGGCAGCATTTGTGCCTGTTTTCAAAGTATTTTTTTCTTTGACTTCAGGAACTTTTTAGATCACCACGGGTCCTCCTACCTTGCAGAGTGAAAAATCATGGAACGCTGTGGTTTTGAGTGTTAAGTAGGGTAGAACCCACCACAAATTTGACATGGTCCCTGAGCATCAAAGGACTGAGTCATGATGTACTAACAGCATCTCCATAGTAACCTTGTTTTGGCTTTTGTGTTTGTTTGTTTGTTTGGGAACGTGTTCAGGGCTTACTCCTAGCTCTGTGCTCAGGGATCACTCCTATCCTAGTGCTCAGGGGACCATGGGGTGATGCCTAAGATGGAGCCCTGTTCAACTATATACCAGGCAAGCACCTTAACCCCTTTACTATATCTCTGGCACTAACCTTATATTTAAAAAAAAAAAAAAAAAGCAAGCTTGGAAGAGCATTGTGAGTAGTTCACTAAAGTATTATTGACAGTTTCATCATCGATGATTAAGCCTCTGTCCCATAGCTGGTAGAGAACAAAAGGATAAGGGGGTGAGGGATATTAATAATGGTTTGCCATAATTATTGTTCTCCTTCTCACTATTTCCTGTCATTGTTTTTTGTTTTATCCTGGGAAATCAATCTTTGGAAAGTAGCAACCCTAACTTTGATAATCAGCCAAAATTTCATAATATGTCTGGTTAGTTTTGAAAGCATTTTCTGAAGAAAACAAAAAGGTTGAGAGGTGGGGTAACCCATCTAACGGGTATGAAATGGACCCCGAGAATAGTTTTTTTTACTCCAGGCCCGAGTCCTCAGTTTCAGAAGCAAAGGCGGCCCAGGGGTTTCTAGGGGTGTGTTTGCTGTGGGAACCTCTTGTGCTGCATGGTGAGACTCAGCCCAGATCTGTCAAGTTTTTGACTGTGCTGAGTTCTCAGTATGAGAGAACTAACCCAGTACAGCTACCTTAACCAACTGCCTCTTTCAATCCCTCATCCTGACAAGGGGAGGAAGCAGGTTGTCCACTAGAGGTCACCTTCTGTCCAGCTGTGAGAACCTGTGATCTGCTTTAATGAGCATCACCCTACACCCCATGGGTGCCTTGGGGCTGTGACTATAGGTGAGACTGGACCTCTAATGCCTGAAGAGGTGGTATGGCCTATACGCTCACCCCATAACCCTTCCCTATACCTCACCCACTTTACACATCACACTCTGATACCACAGACCCACATGCTCACATCCTATATACTGTGCCACACTCACCCCAAACCCCACACACTGTACCTTTTATCCCACAAGCCATACCACACATTGATACCATAGTCTCATACATAGTCTCCCTTACATCCCACACACTACCACATAGACCTGTACCTTACCCCACACCCACACACCAGCACATCACTGATGTCACACCCACACACCTTTACAAAAATATTGCACAAGATAGAACAGTAAAGTTGAGAATATCTTTATTTGTAAAGAGGTGAACAGATTCTCAAAAACTGAATTATTTTGCAATGGCTATAAAAATGCAACTTTTGATTTTTTTGTTGTTTTTGTTTTTTTGTTTTTGTTTTTGGGCCACACCCGGCGGTGCTCAGGGGTTACTCCTGGCTGTCTGCTCAGAAATAGCTCCTGGCAGGCACGGGGGACCATATGGGACACCGGGATTCGAACCAACCACCTTTGGTCCTGGATCGGCTACTTGCAAGGCAAACGCCACTGTGCTATCTCTCCGGGCCCAACTTTTGAATTTATATCCTAACTCTTACATGGTATTTTTTTTTTACATTCTTAAAACAAATATGCATTCTTTTCTGTTTTCAGATATAATTTTATTTAAGACAATGTATATGAAATTTACATTCAGGGTCAAGAAATTTTTTTTTTTGGATAAATTTTGCACTTTTTGGGGGGGGCCACACCCGGTGATGCTCGGGAATTACTACTGGCTATGCACTCAGAAATCGCTCCTGGCTTGGGGGACCATATGGAACGCCAGAGGATCCTGGGTCAGCCACGTGCAAGGCAAATGCCCTGCTGCTGCACTACTGCTCTGGCCCAAATTTTACACTTTTGTGTGCAAATTAAAAGATTAAAGTATAGCATTTTTCTTCAACTTACACCCCCACACATTTGTACCACACTCACATTCCATCTTCACTCACATTCACCCCAGGTCACCCATATTCCCTCACTCGCTCCCACTCCCAGAGTAGCCGGCTAGTCTGTGCTTGGCCCCTCTCCACACTCTCTAAACTCACTGATGTGATCCATCTTCTGCTGCTCTCTCTCATGCTTCCTTCACTGAGACCTCTCAGGCAGGGACTGGGTGAGATGAATAGCCACCAGAGGTCGCCCTGGCCCTGTCAGCTTCAGCCCCTCCCACCTTCCTGCCTCACACATAGGAGCTGTGGGGCCACAGTTGGCCGCCTGCCTCAGCTTTGCTGCCACCCTGGTCCCATGCCAGGTCTGAGGGACCCAGGACAGAGCTGGCAGATATTTTTAGCAGCTCATTTTCCCCTAGAATCCAAGCTGTGACACTCTGTCCTCATTCCCAGAAAAATCAAACTAGACACGAAAGACTTCTGAGATGTGGGAATGATACAGAATGTCACTGCAAGTAAGATGTGACTTTGGGCTTTTGCAGGAAAAAATCATCCTGTAAGAATCTGCAAAAAGGATCAGGTTATGCTCAAGAGGTAGATCTCTGAGTCAAAGGTTCACTTGAGGCCCTGAGTTGGATTCCAGCATCATATGCCTCACACCCCCATGATCCAGACTTTTTCAGGCCTGCTGGGTGTTGCTTCCATAAAAAAATAAAATAAAATAAAAGTAAAACCTGGATGAGAGCAGGATATTTTGGCCCTTGTGGTAGTTCACTTCCTCACTTCCCCTGATGCAGCCTATGAGCTTATGTGGCCAGGCAATGCTGAACCTGCACATGGCCCCAGCTTCTTTGAGGCCGAGTGGCCAGTGAGACATATGACCTGTTTGAGCTGCCTTCGAGACTGAGTACACACCTGCCTGGAATCTTCTCTACAGTCCTTGGCAAACTCTGCTTAGCAGATAAATGCCACTTAACAAAGGAGAAAGATCTAGATCAAAATTCTCAAAGTTATTAGGCACCCAAAATAAAATGTTTGGGTCCCCTAGAAATCAATCTGCTTTTATTTTTGTTTTGTTTTGGGGCTATATGCCGTGGTGCCCAGAGGTTGCTCCTGACTCTGCAACCAGGAATTACTCTTGGTTGGGCTCAAGGGACCATATGGGATGTTGGGGGATCAAACCCAGGTCAGCAAGGAAAATGCCCTCCCACTGTACTATCACTCAGGCCCCAAAATGTATCTTCTTAAAGTAGAGAGTGCCCCAACTTGTACCTAAGATTGTCCCCATTCCTGGATCATTCCTAGGCCCCACATTGTTTCCTAAACTGTGGGTTATAATGCCCTACCTCCATCCCACTCCTGTGGAGGCTGCAAAAAAAAATGGGAGTGGGAGTTTAGTCCATACACATCAGTTCTTAAGGGCAATATCTGGTCCTTTACTTTGCAGTGCTCAGGGTATCGTCTGTGATGCTGGATCATCAGTGTTGACTGAGGCAGCCACATAAGGCAATTTTTTTTGTGTGTGGTTTTTGGGTCACACCTGGCAGTGCTCAGGGGTTACTCCTGGCTCCATGCTTAGAAATTGCTTCTGGCAGGCACGGGGGACCATATGGGACGTCGGGATTGGAACCGATGACCTTCTGCATGAAAGGCAAACGCCTTACCTCCATGCTATCTCTCCAGCCCCACATAAGGCAAATTTTGCCTTCAGTCCTATACTGTCTTTCCAGCCCCCACAAATATTTTTATTTAAAGTAAATTTTTTATGAGCATAAGTGTTTGCTTTGTAGAATAATTATTTACAACTATATTATGAACAATCCTGTATCCACAGTGTTTGAATAAAGTAATTAAATTTTAAAGAAAAAGTGATTATTTAGACCTACTTACCCAGAGTCATGTAAAAAGTTCTGAGATACAAAGGGTCCAGTTAGAGGCCCTGTTGCAGACAAGAATGATGTTTGTGGTTCATGGGGGGGGGGGGGGTCCTCAATTGTCTCTGTTGGTATAATAGTCAGTTTTGAAATAGATTTCTTATGGCATCGCTCTCAAGTTTTCAGGCAGGCTTTGTGATATTATAAAGAGAAAGTGGCCAAAAGCTATTTTGCAAAGGATTCTAAATGCCCAACATTTCATTATCTCAAATGCCATCAGGCTGTGTAAATCTATAAATTCTATTCTCAAGTGTTTGTTTATAACGTAAGTCTTCTTACTGAAGACTGAGTAAGTAATGATAAATTTGAATTACAAATATTTTTCTTTTTAATTTATAATATCTTTATTTAAGCACCATGATTACAAACATGTTATAGAAAAGGACACCCCCCACTTCACCAGTGCAACATTCTCACCGCCAATGCCCCCAAATCCCTCCTCCCTCAACTCCTGCCTGTATTCGAGACAGGCATTCTACCATATTTGCCAGCATATAAGACGACTGGGTGTCTAAGACGACCCCCTAATTTTGCAGTTAAAACATAGGTTTACGGGCCCGGAGAGATAGCACAGAGGCGTTTGCCTTGCAAGCAGCCGATCCAGGACCAAAGGTGGTTGGTTCGAATCCTGGTGTCCCATATGGTCCCCCGTGACTGCCAGGAGCTATTTCTGAGCAGACAGCCAGGAGTAACCCCTGAGCATCGCCAGGTGTGGCCCAAAAAAAACAAACAAAAACAAAAAACAAACAAACATAGGTTTAGGCCTATATACGCTATATCAGACAGAACGTTCCTGTGCTGCAACTGTATGTACCACAGTGAGCCAATCACAACAAGCAAAGGTTCAAAGGTTCTACTGTCATAGACTTCTTGCCCATCTGAGCAGGCTTTTGACAGTGTAGATTCAGGTCCAGAACACTGTCTAATTTGCAAGCATAAAAAGCCTGCTTGGATTGGCTGAGTTAGAGAGGCGGTCGGAGCAGCCTTGCAGTGATTGGTGCAGGATTGAGTTGGAAAATTCGCTTTGTGGTAATATTCAGACAATTTTCGTTTAGCGGCATATTGAAACATTTTTCAGGATATACTGGGCGTATAAGACGACTCCAGATTTTCAGTTGACTTTTTTTTTGTTTCAAAAGTCATCTTATACGCCAGAAAATATGGTACTTCTCACATACTACCATTGTCATGATAGTTATCAGTGTAGTTATTTCTCTAACTGCACTCACCACTCTAGCAAACTTCATATCATGGGTGTGTTCTTCCAGCTCTCATCTGTTGTCTCTGGGTATTAAAATAATGTCTTTATTTTTCTTAAATCCCATAGATGAGTGAGACTATTCTGTGTCTGTCTCTAAAGAGAGACTTATTTCCCTCAGCATAATAGTTTCCATATCCGTCCATGTATAGGAAGATTTCATGACTTCAATTTTTTTCTATTGGCTGCATAATATTCCATTGTATATATATACTACAGTTTCTTTATCCACTCATTTGTTTATAGGCATCTGAATTGTTTCCAGATTCTGACTATTGTAAATAGTGCTGCAAAGACTATAGGGGTGCAGAAGGCACTTTTCTATTGTGTTTTTGTGTTCTTAGGGTATATCCCTAGGAATGATATAGCTGGATCATATGAGAGCTCAATTTCCAATTTTTTGAGGAATCTCCATATTGTTTTCCATAAAGGTGGGACTAGATGGCATTTCCACTAGCAGTGAATGAGAGTTCCTTTCTCCCACATCCCCACCAGCACTGCTTGTTCTTGTTTTTTTGTGATGTGTGCCAGTCTCTGTGGCATGAGATGGTACCTCATTGTTGTTTAAATTTGCATTTCCCTGATGATTAGTAATGTAGAGCATTTTTTCATGTGCCTTTTGGCCATTTATATTACTTCTGTTCATTTCTTCTCCCCATTTTTTGATGGGGTCAGATGTTTCTTGTTAAATTCTGTCAGTACCTTGTATATTTTAGATATTAGCCCCTATCTGATGGGTATTGGATGAATAGTTTCTCCCATTCTGTGGTGGCCTTTGTATCCTAGTTACTATTTCCTTTGAAGTTCAGAAGCTTCTCAGCTAAACATAGTCCCATCTGTTTACCTCTGCTTCCACTTGATTGAAAATTGATGTTTCCTCCTTGAAGATGCCTTTAGTCTTCATGTCATGGAGTGTTTTACCTACGTGTTCTTCTATATACCTTATGATTCCTAGTCTGATGTCAAAGTCTTTAATTCATTTGGGTTTTACCTTTGTGCATAAATTAAAAATAATTTATCGTGATTAAAAACATTTGATTGTTCGGGGCCAGAGAGATAGCACAGCAATAGGGTGTTTGCCTTGAACTCGGCCGACCCAGAACGTTTGATTCCCGGCATCTCAGATGGTCCCTGAGCCTGCCAGGATTGATTTCTGAGTGCAGAACCAGGAGTAACATCTGAGTGCCTCCAGGTGTGACCCAAAAACAAAAAAAAAAATTTTTTTGTTGTTTGTACATGCTGATTTTCTTTTTTTTTTTTTTTTCTTTTTGGTTTTTGGGTCACACCCAGCAGTGCTCAGGGGTTACTCCTGGCTCTATGCTCAGAAATCGCTCCTGGCAGGCTTGGGGGACCATATGGGATGCCAGGATTTGAACCACCGACCTTCTGCATGAAAGGCAAATGCCCTACCTCCATGCTATTTCTCCGGCCCCGTACATACTGATTTTCTTTTTTTTTGTTTTTGTTTTTGTTTTTGTTTTTTTTGGGGGGGGGGCCACACCCAGCGTTGCTCAGGGGTTACTCCTGGCTGTCTGCTCAGAAATAGCTCCTGGCAGGCACAGGGGACCATATGGGACACCGGGATTCGAACCAAACACCGCTGTGCTATCTCTCCGGGACCACATACTGATTTTCTTTTTTTTTTTTTTTTTTTTGGTTTTACGGGCCATACCCGTTTGATGCTCAGGGGTTACTCCTGGCTAATTGTTCAGAAATTGCCCCTGGCTTGGGGGAACCATATAGGATGCCGGGGGATCGAACCTCGGTCCTGATCCTTGGCTAGCGCTTGCAAGGCAGACACCTTACCTCTAGCGCCACCTCGCTGGCCCCCCACATACTGATTTTCAATGTTCAACCCGAAGTTAACTATTTTTAAATAATAATAAGGAAAAAGCCAACCATTGATTCACACTGATATTTGCTCAGAAACTTCTTTCCTGAAATAAGAAGCATAACTGTAACCAGGTGGGAACTTGAGCTAAAATTCTTAAGTAGGGTTTTGGTTTCAAGGATGAAACTGATTGCCTCGTTTTCATTCTCTTTTCATTTCTAGGCCTCAGAGGTTGGGGTGGGAAGCAGGTGATACCCCTCCCAGCCCCAAGTTTTCTGTCATGTGGCAAACGTCTCTGTCACACCCTTCGCCATCCAGCTTGTGTCCTATTAGTCTCACACCCACCAGGAAGCTCGAACCACTGGTCATTTGATCCAGATGTCTGTCTGCTTGCAAGAGCAGCTGTGGGCTGGAGAGACACTGCACCTGGCCTAGGCCATGCACAAGATGGAAGCTTCTCGACTTCCTGTCTCAAGACCAGTCACGTCCCCCGCTTCCTCGGAGGCTTGCTGGCTCTGACCACCCTCGTGGGCTGTGTGCACATATCCAGACGGAGGGCACAGGCCCACAGCATTGCAGCTGATAGACAGCAGGGGGCGAGCTGGCAAGCTCAGTCACTCCAATGCTGTTCCTGCAGGCTCTTCTAGGTCCTTTATGGTCAGCTCAAGTCTGTCTCTGGTCCCCACCATTTACTGTTTTATATAGAGAGTCTGCATTCTGCCCAGACCTCCCTCAACTTCTCATCGTCTGAATCTCCCCTCCTTCCCTCTTCATGCAGCCCATCTGGCAGCTCCCACTGGCCTGCTTACCACACTGACCACCTCCTAGAAGCTGCCTCTCTCTCTCTCTCTCTCTCCTCGTTCTGTCTGCTGAACAATCATTGAATATTCTCCAGTAATCTCCTCTCTGTGTCCCTCCCCCACCCTCCTGGGAAGCCTCTGCCTGGCTCAGCTGGTCCATGGTAACTTGCTTACTCTGTCCTCAGCCAGGGCTGTGGGAACAGCTGTCTCTGAAGCACCCCCGGGCACTGTCCCTCCAGCCCCCCCCCTGCTGCCTACACCACACACCTCCCCCATACCCACAGTTCCCACTCTGCAAATCCATTATCACCACCGAGGCCCCACCTGACTCCCTCCCCCCCCAGCTCCAATGGAGCTCTGTGCAAACTGCTCCCACTCTGCCCCCCAACTCTCCTCCACGTATGACCCCTATGCCCCAACTTGCTAACAGTCATAGTAGTCATTGGCTGCAGACCTGTGTCATCTCTCTCAACCTTGTGGACCTCTGGGCACCCTAAGTATCTAGAGGCACAAAGTTCATTTATGCTTGCTCACTCTCTTTGTATGTTTATGTGTGTGTGTATATACATATGTATCTGCATACATACATGCAATAGGCACACTTTGATCTTCATTTTCCTCCCACTTTATCAATGCCACCCCCTTCTGCTTGCTTTGGCCTCAGTAAATAAGTAAATAAAGATGTAAATAAGTAAATGAATAAAAAAAAAATACTCCTGGGCTTCCCTCCCCAGGTAAATGCTTCTGTGGCTCAGGTAAAAATTCACTCCTCGGGGCCTGGGAGTGAGGCTCAGCAGAGTTCACTGGCCTTGCATGTATGAATTCCTGGAATTCCAAACCCCAACACTACAAAATCAAATCAAATAATACCTCAGAGTGCTAGGGCACAGGTTTGGCATAGTGGCAACCCAGAGCTTCATAGTTCCTATCACTTCTGGACCAAGCCTTCAAGTTGTGTGCTGATCAGAGGCTCTGGGGAGACTCAGCCCCTTGACTTCTCTTTGACATCACCTTCTCTTTATTTTTGTTTTTGTTTTTAGTTTTGGTTTTGGTTTTGGTTTTTGGATCACACCCGGCAGTGCTCAGGAGTGACTCCTGACTCCACACAAAAAAATCGCTCCTGGCAGGGTCTGGGGACCATATGGAATGCCTGGATTCGAACCACCATCCTTCTGCATGCAAGGCAAACACTTTACCTCCATGCTATCTCTCCGGTGACATCACCTTCTCTTGACTTCTCTTTCCTGGGATTGAGGTTCCCATTTCTGTGCTTTGGGACCCTCCTCATTCTGTCAGTGGGTTGGTCTGTCTCAATCCCTCCCCTTCCTCTTCCACTTCTGTGTTTCACCTGCTCAGAAGCTAGTGACTGAGGGTCTCCCCTATCCACAGTCAGAGAATTCCCCCCATTGCCCGTCTCCCACAGTATTGAGAGGGTGATTCTGTGCTCCCACCTGCTGCCTTATTTCTCCATGTCTCTCTCCCTTTCTCCTTTCCATGTGAATCTCCCCCTTTCCCATGGCTTCAGCTCAGAGCTGAGCGGTGAGAAATAGAAGTAGGTGGTGTCTCAGCAGCCTGGGCCCTGCGGATCTCTCCTCCTTCCCACTCACTCCCCACTTCTCACAGTGCCAGCTGAACTGCAACAGCTGACATAGCCACGATTTCTCTCCTAGGCCCCATCATGACACACAGGGTGTCACATGTGTCCTGAGCTTTGGGATGACCACTTTTTCTGGCCCCTCTTTTTACACTGAGGGGTTCCGCCAGCATAATCCAGCCTTCCTTAGACAATGGTCATTGCCTGTCATTGAAAGAACCAAAAGATCCACGTCCTCTCTTCCTGAGCTCTTGAGATCTCACATCCTACACCCAGCCAAGGACTCAACACTGCCATTTAGAGATGAGGAGACAGGCAGATCTGCTGCTCATCTTCCTCAGAACAATCTCAGGTATTTTCTATCCCAGAGAAGAGAGCACTGAGTGGACCAGGCATGAGCTAGCAGAGTGCAAACTGACTGACTCTAGAGCATTGTCTAAGAGAGCCCCCCTCCTTCTGGTTTGCTGGGATGATCCCAGGGAAGCAACCCTAGTTGAGGTAAAAGGTTTTCTCACCTCTTGGAAGCCCTTACTTAGTTCCTTCCTCACCTCACCATCATTTGTATGTGGTCCAAGTTTTTTTTTTTTTAGCATCTACCACTGGGTCTAGGCTTACAATGCAGAGCAAATTCTTGTAAAGTTGTCTCGGGGATCCTGGCATGTGACTTGTGTTCTTTGGGTAGCTCATTCCAGAACCTGCTTCTGCTTCAGTGTCCACAATCCCCACAGCATACCATCCTGAACACCTTCAAACTCGACGCATTTTAGGAGCAGACCCACATGCTTCTAGTCTGGCTCTACAGCTCATGTTTCCCTCAGCTTCCTTAACCTGATCTCCCCGCTTTATTCATCCCCCACTCATTTGACATTTTGGCATGTTTTCAAGTCCCTGCCAGCTCTGAGCCTGCCCGTTGTTCACCAGAGCTCCAAAGAACTTGCCTCTTTTTTCTCAGGCAAGTTTTGCAACGTACGAGACATGCACAAATCTTCAGTGTAGGTGTTGAGAATTTTGAAAGGTGCCATGTGAGTTAAAAAACCTTTACTAGTAGGTGGCTTGTGCCAGAAATTTCCCTTGGCCTTCTCGATCTGTCCTGGACCCTGTAGACACTGTCATATGGCCAATAGATGGTACCTTTTATCACTATATTTACAAACCAAATCAAACCCCTTATTTTATTGCTATTCCAACCACTAGAAAAAAAAATCTGATCCTGCAGTTAAGGCACTGTCTTGGGGCTAGAAAGACTAGGACAGGAGTTTAACATGTATGCAGTCAATTCCAGCTGAATCCTGCCACCACATGATCCCCTCATGTATACCAAGTGCAGCCCCAGAGGCCCCTGAACATGACTGGGTTGACCCCAGTGAACCATGAACTCTCCAGGGCTTACATTAAACCCCCCCCATTCAATTCCCATTCATCTATGAAACACTCTCTCCCCACCCAAGAACCACTTGGGAAGCCCCAAATTAAGAAAGATGCAGTCCTTTGCTTAGCATCAGAAATAGGAGGCATTGCTTAATTGGAAAAAACTAATTGTTCTTTCTTTTGGTTTTGGTTTGGGGCCACATAGATGCTCATGGTTTACTCCTGCCTCTGCCCTCAGGAATTACTCCTGGTGATGCTCATATGGGATGTCGGGAATCAAATCCAGGTCCGTCCAGGTTCAGCAGTGTGCAAGGCAAACACCCTACTGCTGTGATATCTCTCCAGCCCCAATTGTTCCTTTTTTTAAAAAAAAATACCTTGGATGCAGATTTGGGCAGCTACATAACCACCTCACTTTGACTTTCATAGTCAGCCCCTTGGTCTGCCCCTGTCTACTCAGTCAAAGTGGAGGATCCAAAACAACATGGCCTGGTTTTGTTTCTTAGAGGCTTTACTGTTTTGGGGTGGGAGGAGGATTTGGACTCCCTGTTGCCTTACATTATTCTCCATTTGCATATGGAGAAAAGGAGCTTCAGAGTCAAGGGACCCCTGGGAAGTTTTTCCTAATTTGCATCCCCATCTTTATGAGGCGTGAAACCCAGGCCTGGAGAAGAGCCTGCTCTCCCCATGCCAGGTTGAATCCAGCACCTCTTTCCTGTGATCCAAAAGCAACAAAAGCACCGAGGTTGATGAGTTATTATCCCTGAGGGGCCCCGAACAACAGGTTTCTGTCTCAAGTTGTTGTTATTATTATTAATTATTATTATTATTATTTGCATATGCAACTCCAGGTCCAAACAGCAACCCCACAGCTCTCCATGAAAGCCTCAAAAGCTTGTTAGATCAATGGAGGATTTTTCTGGACAGGATAGGGGGATGCAGTTGTCAGAAATCTGTTCTCCCAGACCCGCTCTGAGTCACTCCCTCTATTTATGGAATAGCAACTGCTGCAAGTGTGGGACCATGTTTAGATCTTTTTTTTTTTTTTTTTTTTAAAGAACCCATGAGGAATCTCTTTGGGAGCTTATGTAATGAAGCCCAGCTCTGTTTTGTCTTCGGAACAAAGTCCAGGAAGTGGCCTTTTTGTTAGACCTTTTAAGACAGATCCATCCCAAAGGGGCTCCATCCAGAACCTCAAGTCATGAACCCACCCTCAGGGTCATAGCAAGCCCAGGCAATGACACCTCACAGAGCCTCTGAGGTGAAAACCTGGTCTGGGCAGGTTGCTGCCGCCCCTTCTCCAGGATGAATAAGATTTCCATCTCATCCAACCTGCTCCCTGGCAAAAGGAACTCACTTTGGTCTACTTTTTCCTGCATGCTTGGGATTCCAGAACCTTCCTCTACTGCTACCGTTGTGCTCTCTGTGCCTGGCCTGTGCAGAAAACTGGGGGCCTGAAGGGATTGAGAAATCTCCCACTTCCTCATCCCTCCTGTCTCGCAGAAGCACCTGAGCCACCGCAGGCTTCCTTCTGCAAGCTCTTCATTATTAGCTGGTCCCTGCATCGCTCCCCCTCATTCCAGGTTGTGGAGAGCCACATCCTGTGAGCGAACCCCTGGAAAAGAGGTACAGAGCACCCAACTGCTGAAGCTGAGCTGTGCAGGCGGGCATGCCTGTGGGGTTGAAAACTTCTGCTTGACTCTCTAGAAGGGAATGTTAAGTAGGGTTTCCCTTTGCACAAAACAGAGGTCTGGAGTTCCTGGGTAGTGCTAAGAGAGAGAAGTGAGCCCCAGAACTGTCAATCCACAGATGCAGTGGAGGGCAGTAACAGAAAAGGGGTGACAGCATTGGGGAGCCACTTTGAGATGGGGCTTTGCAGTGGTCTTGTATACCGATACAATAAATTTCAGCACTGTTATCATTCTATGTCTACTGAGCTAGAATTTTTTTTAATTTAAAATATTGAGGGGATGGGGCCGGAGCGGTGGCGCAAGGCATAGGTGTCTGCAGCCTAAAACGGACCGAAGTTTGATTCCCTGGCGTCCCATATGGTTCCCCCAAACCAGGAGCAATTTCTGAGTGGATAGCCAGGAGTAACCCCTGAGCGTCACCAAGTGTGGCCCACAAAAACAAAAACAAAAAATATTGAGAGGAGGAGACATTTTTTAAAAATATGTCACCAATGACTAGTCAGAGACAGACTCCACCTAGGCCTTGAGATGGAATAGGCTAGTAACTATAGAGACAGGTTGATTTCTTCCTTGGACAAAAAAAAAGAAAAGAAAATGCTTGTTTTCAACCTGCATTTCAGGCCTGGGTTTGATATTCTCTCTCTCTCTCTCTCTCTCTCTCTCTCTCTCTCTCTTTCTCTCTCTCTCTCTCTCTCTCTCTCTCTCTCTCTCTCTCTCTCTCTCCTTCCCCATCTTTCTCCTCCTCCTCCCCTCTCAGCTTGTCTTCTCTGTCAATAATATAAAGAAAAACTGGAGCCATAGCACAGCGTTTGCCTTGTAGGCATTCAATCCACAGCATCCCATATGATTCCTCTGGCCTGCCAGGAGTGATTTCTGAGCACAGAGCCCGGAATAACCCCTGATCGCCACTGGGTGTGGCCCCTAAACCAAATAATAATAATAATAATATAAAGAAGACTAAGCAGGTTTTGCTAAAGCAGGGTTGCTAAAGATAAATGTGTAGATGGGAAGATATTTAATTTTACAAGAATATTTCCTGGGGCCGGCGAGGTGGCCCTAGAGGTAAGGTGCCTGCCTTGCAAGCGCTAGCCAAGGAAGGACCTTGGTTTGATCCCCCAGTGTTCCATATGGTCCCCCCAAGCCAGGGGCAATTTCTGAGTGCTTAGCCAGGAGTAACCCCTGAGCATCAAACGAGTGTGGCCCAAAAACAAAACAAAACAAAAATGAATATTTCCTTTCTGATCTGCTGGCTTAAATCCAGTTGTGTGATTGAATAACATTATGTTGTTTGTGGTGGTCTCTGTTTGTTTTGGGGGTGCTGCAATCCTGCCCTGCACCCCCCCCAAAAGAGTCATATGGTCTTCGATAACTGTGCAAGGCCAGAATTCTTTCCCTCTCTGGGGGTTGTTCATAGCTGCTATATTGTGTGTGTGTGGGGGGGGAGTGTTTATATACTCTCAGCATGAAGCAGCCTACCTTAAAAGAGCAAAAACCTCACTGTTCCCTTTCGTTTTCATGAAATGAATGAATTATACTGACCTGAATGCTTGATAGGATAGGAATAAGAACTTTGATCATATTTCTAGTTGACTTTAAAAAAAAGGGGGGGGTGAAAAAAACAAATGGCCCCAAAGAGGAGGCAACAATAACAACCTTTATTTACCAAGGCGCCCCTGCTCTGATGATGGAACCCCACTTCCACTTCCCCACCCACACCCACTGGGCGTTTTCCAGGTTCCAAGTCCTGGCTGGGCTCATCCTTCAGGAAGCAGGGGGAGAAGGTTGGGAGTGAGGATGCCAGTCCCCTGGCGCTGTCCCCATCCACCCACCGCCCACCCTCGTCGTCGTCGCCTCCACCTCCGTTCCCGGGCCTGCAGAAAGCAGAAGGTCACCGAGCCGGGCCGGGCCTCTCCTTTGTGCTCCCATATAATTGGCTGATTGTGCAGCGCTGGGCGCCTCCCCCGCCTTTGCCGGGCTGGCAGCCGCGCCTGCTCCTCCGGGCGCTGCTCACTGCGCGCCCCCGGCACAGGCGGTGCCTTTGCGCAGGGCGGCGGGCACGCTACAGCCGTTTGCACGGTCCCGGGGCCGGCCTCAACGCCCGGGCATCCCCCGGGCTGTGCCACCGCGGATGCTCTGCGTCGCCGGGCGGTCCTGCAGCGTGCGGGGCCCTAGCATGCTCTGAGATGGTTCACCAGGAGAGCTGCTCGTATCAGGTAGGATGCGCTGCGCTGCGCCGGGCCTGCATGCAGAACGCTTCTGCTCTGCATTGCAATTAGGTTTTTTTCTGGAGAGTAATGGGGCATAAAAAGAAAAAAAAATAGAGAGCGGACTAGAAAACCACCTCGGTGGCCTTTTTTTTTTTTTACAGCGTCTGTGGCATGCACCTTGGCGATGGCATGGTTTTGCCATGGCCCTGAGATGCGCTTTGCATTTAAAGGAGGCCTCCGGGCAGGACCCACCCCCCCTGGCTGGGATTCCACATAGATAACGTAGAAAAAAGAAGATTTGCTTCATGGCGTCGGGGAAGGGGGTGCTGAGGGTGCATTGCCTTTGCAGCTGGCTTCTAGGATTTTTTGCCTTTAAGGAAATTATGTAAATAGACGTTGACAGGCGTTGGATGGTAGATGGGGTGAGAATTTTTTTTTTCCAGAAGTCAGCCGTACTGCCAGAACAGTATATTTCTGATTTACGTGTTTGTATGTCTTCCCGAACTTATAGCATCCAGAGAGAGAAAAGAGAACATGGTAGGAAGCGTTTTTACCATGCCCAAAGCCAATTTCTATCCCAGGCCCCATGAATGGTTCCCTGATACAGAACCAGGAGTGATCCCTGAGCATCGCCTGGGGTGGCCCCAGAACCAAACTGAATAATTAAATGGTTCACCCATGCGAATTAAGGTCACAGCAGGATAACACCTTCAAGTGGGAACATATTTTAAATAATAATAATAATATATGCGCTCATCTCTGCACAGTTGCTCTCCTGGGTTTTAAATCTGACGCTTTGATGGTTTCCAAAGACCAGTTCCAGGCCTCGGGGGTTAATAACTCGTGTCTGGCTGGAAGGCAGCATTGAATGAACCCCTCGTAAACAGAGTTCTGGGGAGCTGGGTCTTCACTGGCAGCTAATTTTATGCTGTCACCATGGCGGGATTCCAGGCTCCCAGAGACCAATTCTCCCAGTTACCAAGAAAGACTCTCCCCGTAGTGGGGGAAGGTTGTGCTGTTTCTGGGGTGAGTATGTCAAGGCCCGACAAGTCTGGTTTCAGTAAATTTAGGCCCTCCAGCCCTGTGACTTTACACTCCCGCTCTGCTTAGTCACTGGGGGCTTATTTCCCAGCAGTACCTACATTCTCGGTGTGGCTTCTCACTATGGGACTCTGAGCACTGGATTTCTTCCTCTCGGAATCAAGACAGCACCAGAAGTTCATGGCATCTCAAGTGTCAGGGCTCTGGGTCTCCTCTTAGCCCATCTGGCTTGGCGACCGTGTCTGCTCACCTGCCTTGAGCCCAGTCTCCCGCCATCACATCACCATTGTAAGGTGAGCCCTGAGCCCCTGTTAGCTGATCCCTTCTGGGCTCTGGAGGTTGAAAACTTGAAAATCTCCGCCTTTGTAGGTCAAAAATGGACCTGCTATCAGATCTCAGATTTCTACCCACCACCACCACCACCCCTCCCCCCAGGAAGGGTTTTGTTTTTCTGGAGGAGGTGAAAAGGTATTTTCTTCTGCTGGAAATCCATAGTATCTGACGCTGCCCCTGTGCATTTAATAGTTTGGAAGTCGTTCTTGCTTCTTTCCACAATAAAATGAAGTAGATTTGGCAGTGATGGATAGCCAAGGAGACTGCGTGGGGATGAACATGGAGCAGGTAGTTTTCTGGTCTACTTTTTCCCCAGGAGGTGCTATCCAGACCTCTTTCACTTGGGCAGGAGCCCACCTGCAGCCCCCAACTCACCCACCCACCCCCAGAGGTCACAGTCATTGGAGAAGATGCATCGTTTCCCCCATTTTCCAAGAGATCTTTCTCTTTTTCTTTGGTCTTTGGACCATACAGGGCAGCACTTAGGGCTTACACCTGTCTCTGAACTCAGGAATTACTCCTGGTAGGGTTCAGGGAACCATACATGATGCCAGGGATTAAAAGGGAGCTGGCCAGGTGCAAAGCGAGCACCTTCTCCATTTATCATCACCCCAGATCCAGACCCTCTCGATCAACTCCACCATCATTTATTAATGAATTATAATGCAGCAGGTTGGAGCAAATTCCTTGGGTAACCTATTTAGGAAGAATTTCTTTGTAAGATTAATTCCTAAACACATACCATTGTTTAACAGAGTCCAGATAATAGGCTATCAGCTCCCCCCCATACATACCCCAAAATTCTTTGTGTACTTGATAACAGATGACCAAATAATTATCACCCATCGTTAGTACTCTTATTACCAACATCATGGTTACTTCAGCAATAATGTTCACTTAGCCCATTTTGCCCTGCCTGTGGACCCACCCCTATTCTGTGATCTCTTTTCAACAGTATCCAGAATGATTTTTTTTCAATTATTATTTCATCTCCAGGGCCTGGAGAGGTAGTACAGGGGTAAGACATTAACTGGCTGGGTTTGATCTCTGGCACTACATAGGTCTCCCCGCACCCCCAAACACAGCCAAGAGTGATCAGTCGGGCCGGAGAGATAGCATGGAGGTAGAGCATTTGCCTTGCAATAGGGCATCCCATATGGTCCCCCGAGCCTGCCAGGAGCGATTTCTGAGCACATAGCCAGGAGTAATCCCTGAGTGCTGCACCAGAAATAAACGAGCATTGGTTCAAAAAATAAAATTAAGGAGTCTGAGAGATAGCACAGCGGTAGAGCGTTTGCCTTGCACACAGCTTACCCAAAACGGAGGGTGGTTCGAATCCCAGCATCCCATATGGTCCCCCGTGCCTGCCAGGGACGAGGGACCAGGAGGAACCCCTGAGCGAACCCCTGAGCACCATCAGGTGTGGCCCCAAAACAAAACAAAAAACTCCACATCCAAATTCTCCTGCTCAGAGCCATATCAAAGCCCAGGACCCCTGCACCCTGCTAACACTCTGCCCTCCCACCCTGATCCTTACTGTTTCCCCAGAAATTTTGGCAGAGAGACCAGATTTAGCAGCTAATCTATTATGGACTCATTTTGTTTCCTGTTCATGGGAAATTGATTCTGTGGGATCCTGTATTGCTTGTGCTGAGAATACTCCCCACCTCTACCTCAGGGTTTACGCTTCTCTTTATTGGAGGTCTTTACTTAGGGGCCCCCATCTTGGGGAGGCTTCAGTGTGATTCCGGCTCCCCCATCCTCTTTGCTGTTGGTCTCGCTGGGCCCTGTCCCCACCTGTCTCCGCTTTGCCTGAGGGCTGTGTTTGTGCAGGTTCAGATCAATCACTGCTTTTCCGGTGCTTAGAACATGCCTACTGTGCAAGGCTGCATACGTTTCCCACTGGGTGGTTGGGGAAGGCGACCCTATGGATATGGAGCAGCCAGACCCTGTCCTTCCTGTGCCCGTGCTGGGCCCACAGCTTTGCCTTGTCTGACCTGACCACACCCCGGGTCCTAGACCTGGACCTGGAGTTTCACTAGGGGTTGAGGGAGCAGCCTGCTGTGATATTAGCTGCCCAGGCCTTCACTGCACACAGAAGTGTGCATGTCATGTGATTTGCAGGCACTCTGGGAGCCCACCAGGCCTCCGGGAAGCCGCCCTCCCTGTTTCCCGGCATGTGTTCTTCGTGGCTAGGAAATAGAGGCTGCATCGATCCTTGCTGATTGCTTTTCTGGAGAAATGGGTCAGCAGCGGTGGTTGTGTGTGTTTGTGTGTATATGTTTGCAAAGAGGGTTTTGCTGCATGTGTGTTTGCTTAAAAGAGGATTTCAGTGTGTGTGTGTGTGTGTGTGTGTGTGTGTGTGTGCGCACGCACACACGCACACACTATGTTTGCAAAGAGGGTTTTCTCTGTGAGTTTGCAATGACAGGGTTTCACTGTGTGTATGTGTTTGCAAAGGAAGGGTTTCATGTGTGTGCTCGCAAAGACAGGGTTTCGCTGATTCTCACGCATTCACGAAGCTTCTGGGGAGATGACTGTGAGCCCCCAGCCAGGAACAGCACCAAGAAATAAGAAATTCTCAGACAGATGTTTGTGGGTGTTTTGTCTTTGGGCCTTCTCTCTGTTCTCTCCCTACGGATCCTTCTGTCTCTCTCCCGGGGACTTAAATCAACAAGATCTGCTCTCTTCCGTTGCCGAAGAAAAGCCCCACCCTATCCACTGGCAGTGGGGTGGGAAGTGGACAGTCTTTTGGAACGGAACAGCCACTCTCCTGGCCTGGACTCCGCCCGAGAAGCCCTGTTCCAGGCTGTGCGGCATAAGACAGCTCCTCCACTTGCCATCCACACTGGGTGATTTTCACCTCAGGATGCTGACAGGCTTTATCCTTTTGTCCCTTGCTCACCCCTTCCTGAAGAGTGACTTGGATCAGTTCCCTCCCACACACAGAGTGGAAAAGCAAGCAGATGACTGATACTTTCTTTCCTCCAGACCCCAGCCTGCCCCTCTGCCATGCCCAACCAATGTCCCCAGCCCTGCCCCAGCCGGGAAATGCCTCCTCCTTGGCCTCCTCTATTCCTCTTCTGCACTTCCCTTTCTCCTCTGTTAGGGCCTTCCACCAGTTTCACAGGCATTGCCTCACTGGCCAACAGCAAGTTCTCTGAACAATCAACATCTATTTTCCTTGCACTTTCATCCACATCTGAACCCAAACAGGATGCTTTGGGCTCAGCTACCCTGGCGTTCCAGAAATGGTCTCTTAAGATTGTACATATGTGGTCAATCCAGATTCTAATCCCTTGGACCCTGTATGTATGCTCTCCTTAGTACAACCAGAAGTGATCCCTTAACTCAGCCAGAAGTAAACCCTGAGCACCACCTGGTGTCGCCCAAAACAAAAAACAAAACAAGTAAACAATACATCCCCCAGAAAAAAATAGAGTATAATGAGATCAAATCTTCATTGGTCCTTTGAGACACATATACATTCACATTCTTGTATAGCAATGTTGCCTCAATAAAAATATTGTACCCCAAACCCACTTCTCCTTCATGCAAGGAAAAGAGGTTTGGGTCACACACAGTGATGCTCAGGGCTTGCTCCTGGTTCTATGGCCTGGGATCTCTTATGGCAGTGCTGAGGGAAACAGGCAGTTCGAGGGACCAAACCTGGGTCAGCTGTGAGCAAGGCAAGCAAGCACCTTCACTCCTGTACTATCTCACCAGCCCCCAGAGAATGTGGTGTATTGTGCTTGTTGTTGTTTTTGAGCCACTTAAGGTGCTTCTTGGGGTTTATTCCTTGCTCTCTGCTCAGGGATCACTCTTGGCGTGTTCAGAGGACTCTGTCCAGTGCTTGGGATCGAACTAGGATTAGTTTCATGCAAGGCAAGTGCCTTAACCTTTGTATTGATTACTTCGCTGGCCCTCAGTGCTTTCTCTAGATCACTGTAGCCAGATCAGACAATTATTCATTTCCATGCTACCTTGCATAGTATATCGAATTTTTCAAAGTTTTAAAAGGGATAGTTTTACTGCCTCAAAAAAGAAAAACAAACAAACAGAAAAACCCAGCTTTTTTTTGGACCTGCTGATGATAATATCCCAGAAGAGAACAGTTGATATCCTGTTGGACTAGATGATGAAGAAGGGAGTATGTCATTGGAACTCGTGTGCAGAGATGATATTTAAATCCTTGGAGAGAAAACAGCCCTTTCCTGACCAGATTCGAGTGGTTGATTTAATGAGTCACAACGGAAAGGAAATAGATTCTCTCCCTGTTGACATCAGACCAGCCATAAGTCTGTTTCTAAATCAATCTCTCCCTGCTGCGAGAAAGAAGATGATATCAAAGTGGGGAATCTTAAGATTATGAGCAGTCCCCCCACCGCCTACAGAATGGGGAAAGGTGTGTCATGCTCATGGTGAAGAGGTTTCTAGCATCTTAGTGCTCATTGGCGTACTTTTAGATGGAATTTTTTTTTTTTTTTTTTTTTTTTGGTTTTTGGTTTTTGGGTCACACCCGGCAGCGCTCGGGTTATTCCTGGTTCCACACTTAGAAATTGCTCCTGAGGGGCCGGAGAGATAGCATGGAGGTAAAGTGTTTGCCTTTCATGCAGGAGGTCATCGGTTCGAATCCCGGCGTCCCATATGGTCCCCCGTGCCTGCCAGGAGCAATTTCTGAGCCTGGAGCCAGGAATAACCCTTGAGCACTGCCTGGTGTGACCCAAAAACCAAAAAAAAAAAAAAAAAAAAAAAAAAAAAGAAATTGCTCCTGACAGGCTCAGGGGACCATATGGGATGCCGGGGTTCGAACCATTGTCCTTCCTTCTACGTGTAAGGCAAATGCCTTACTTTCATTCTATCTCTCTGGCCCTTTAGATGGAATTTCTGTCTAAGACTTTTCTGTCTAATCCCTATTGATATGTTTTTTGTTTGTTTGTTTGTTTGTTTGTTTGTTTTGGTTTTGGGCCACACCCAGTGGTGCTCAGGGGTTACTCCTGGCTATCTGCTCAGAAATAACTCCTGGCAGGCACAGGGACCATATGGGACGCCGGAATTTGAACCAACCACCTTAGGTCCTGAGTCGGCTGCTTGCAAGGCAAACGCTGCTGTGCTATTTCTCCGGCCCCGATTTATCATCTTTTAATTGAGGGAGAAATATGCCCATAATTAATAGTGGTGGAAAAAAAAATATATATATATTGTTTTGTTTTGTTTTTCGAGCCACACCCGTTTGATGCTCAGGGGTTACTCCTGGCTAAGCACTCAGAAATTGCCCCTGGCTTGGGGGGACCTTATGGGACGCTGGGGGATCGAACCGCCGGGGTCCTTCCTTGGCTAGCGCTTGCAAGGCAGACACCTTACATCTAGCGCCACCTCGCCGGCCCCTGGAAAATAATTTTGATTTCATTGCTTTGCCTGGTTTGAGCAGAGAAGAATATGATTTTTTTTTTTTTTTTGGGGTGGGGATGCACACCCAGTGATGCTCAGGGCGTACTCCTGGCTCTGTGTTCAGGAATCATTCCTGGCAGGGCTCGGGGAGCATATGCAGGGGATCAAATCCAGGTCAGCTGTGTGCAAGGCAGCACTTTCCCCACTTTATAATTTCTTTGGCTCTGAGCAAAGGGTGATTTGAGTGTGGAGATAATCATTGTTCTCCTAAAGAGAAAGTAAGGCTCTTGGCAGTTTTAAGAATCGAGAAAATTGGGGTCCAGAGCTGTAGTGGGCAGGCCATTTGCCTTTCTCGTAGTTAACCCTGGTTAACCCAGGTTCGATTCGCTGCATCCCTTATGGTCCCCCAAGTCTGCCAGGAGTGATTCCTGAGTGCAAAGATAGGAGTTACACTTTGCACAGCCAGGTGTGGACCAACAACCAAAAACAAGAAGTTCCGGAGCCAGAGTGGTGGCACAAATAGTAGAGCGTTTGCCTTGCACACACTAACCTAGGATGGACTGCGGTTCGATCCTCCAGTGTCACATATGGTCCCACTAGCCCAGAGTGATTTCTGAGCATATAGCCAGGAGTAACCCCTGAGTGTCACTGGGTGTGCCCCCCCCAAAAAAAAACAAGGGACCCGTCAAGATAGCATGGAGGTAAGGCGTTCGCCTTGCATGCAGAAGGACAGTGGTTCGAATCCCAGCATCCCATATGGTCCCCTGAGCCTGCCAGGACCAATTTCTGAGTGTAGAACCAGGAGTAATCTGTGAGTACTGCCAGGTGTGCCCCCCCCCCAAAAAAAAAAAAAAAAAAAAACAAGTTAGGAAAACAGGGCCAAAGAGAAAACTCAGCCAAGTGGTGACACGGCTTGCAGGCAGGTGGTCCTGCGTCACTTCAGCACTCTATGGAGCTCCACTAAGAGAAGACCACCTTCATCAGGAATAGACCTAGAACAGAACATTGCTGGGTGTGTCTGCAAAAACTCACCAGAATTTTTAAGAAAAGAATTGTAGGGCCCGGAGAGATAGCACAGCGGCGTTTGCCTTGCAAGCAGCCGATCCAGGACCAAAGGTGGATGGTTCGAATCCCGGTGTCCCATATGGTCCCCCGTACCTGCCAGGAGCTATTTCTGAGCAGACAGCCAGGAGTAACCCCTGAGCAACGCCGGGTATGACCCAAAAACCAAAAAAATAATAAAAAATTGTAGGTTGGGCTGGAGCAATAAGGCATCTGCCTTGCCGGCACTAACCTAGGACGGACCTCGGTTCAATCCCCTGGTGTCCCATATGGTCCCCCAAGCCAGGAGTGATTTGAGTGCCACCAGGTGTGGCCTCCCCCCCAAAAAAGGATTATGGGTGCTGTAGAGATTGTCTGAGAAGACTAGAGCATCTGAAGGAAGCCTGGTTCAATTCCCTGAACCACAAGGTCCGCGAGCACCCTCAGGAATCTGCCCCCACATCCCCACACCAAGCACTGAAGCACCAGTGTGACCCAGAAACCAGCAAAAAATAATTCTGAATGTCAGTACATCTGAACTTGCCCAACCAACCCCTCAAAAAAAAAAAAAAGCACCTGAAAAAATCTAACTTAGTTGTTTTGCCTCAAAAAGGTACCCTTAAGAAAGTGCCCATATTTTAAAAATACGTAAATAAATGTCAACAGATTTTTAGGGGTCTGATCTGTCGAAATTTAGGTCAAACATGTCATTTAAACTAAAGTCATGATTCATACAGCACATGCTTGAGGGATATATGGCAGCATCTCCTTAAGCCAAATGTCTAGGGTTTTCTGAAGCTGGAGAGGGAGGGGGACCCAGGACGGGGAGCAGGCTCCTGGGTGCAGATCACGCAACCAGTCGCCAGTCCCCGAGCTCCCTCCCACCATAATCTCAGAATGAATCCATATTCATGCCAGCTCAGAATGCCAAGTGCAGTGTCCCAGGGAGCCCGTATGCCATTGTTTATTCATAGCCTCCTTGTGCCCAGGGCCAAGTAGAATGCCAATGCCCTCGGTAACAGCCTGTGGCAGCACCAGCCTCCTGTAAGCACTTGAACTCAGCGGGGCCTAAAGGAGCAAACAAACCCCAGGAACCCGTGGGGTCCCCATG
Organism: Suncus etruscus; assembly: GCF_024139225.1. Taxonomy (NCBI): domain Eukaryota; kingdom Metazoa; phylum Chordata; class Mammalia; order Eulipotyphla; family Soricidae; genus Suncus; species Suncus etruscus. The sequence continues at coordinate 25,161,514 of NC_064860.1, read as the reverse complement.
TTGGGCAGGATCCCCATGTTGGGCAGCGTCCAACTCTGACCCTGGGATGCAGCAGCAGGGTGACCTCAAGAAATCAAGGCACCCACATAATACAGCAGTGCTCAGAAGAGACGCTTGTCTCTTCTCAGGAATCACTCCTGGCATGCCTGGGGGATCATATGGGATGCTGGGAATTGAACCTGGGTCTACCCCATTCAAGACAAATGTACTACCCACTGTGCTATCACTCTGGCTCAAAAGTCATGGTTTTGGGGCTGGAGAGATAGCATGGAGGTAAGACGTTTGCCTTACATGCAGGAGGTCATCGGTTCAAATCCCAGCGTCCCATATGGTCCCCCGTGCCTGCCAGGAGCAATTTCTGAGCCTGGAGCCAGGAATAACCCCTGAGCACTGCCGGGTGTGACCCAAAAACCACAAAAAAAAAAAGTCATGGTTTTAATTGGTATTGGTTTGGGGTCATAACCAGCAGTGCTCAGGGCTTATTTAGGGCTCATTACTGGCGGGGATCAGGGGACCATGTGTGGTGCCAGGGATGGAGCAGACCAGTCTCCTGATAAACAATTCTTCCCTATTGTCCTATCTTTCCGGCCCAGTTCTCATGTTTTTATGGATAGGAGGTCTGGATCTGGGACTTATCTGGGAAATCCTTTCCATCTGCTCTTGACCCTCCCTTTGCCTCCGCCTACACACACATTGGTTTAGTAGTTGATGAGGAGGAGGATTTTCACCTGCACTGAAAAATACATTTAAAAATTACCTTACCATGGGGCTTCAACATTAGTACAACAGGTAGAATGATTGCCTTGCACACAACTGACCTGGACTCGATCCTTGGTATCCTATAGGGTCCCCTGAGCACCACCAAAGTAATTCCTGCGAGTAGATCAGAACCAGTAGTGACCCCTGAGAATTACTGGGTATGTCCCAAAATGCCTGAGAGGGCAGGGGACAATATACCTCACTATTGGAAAACCTTGACTGAAGCAGACCAGATGGAAACAGACTTGGCACAGTCGAGCAGACATTGGTTGCTTGCTGAAGGCCAGAGTGATAGTACAGCAAGACAGGCACTTGCCTTGCACACACAGCTAATCAGGTTCAATGCAGGTTCAGTCCTGGCACTGCAGAGACAAAGACTTCTGGGTATTCTCCTGATCCATCCCTGGATACAGAGCCGGGATTTCCGAGGCATGTGGCAAGACCCCTTGGTCAGTTCCACAATGGCTTGTCTGATTGTCTAAAGCAGGTGTGGTCCCCAAACTTAATTGGCTTATCACCCTCTTTTCAATAATAGAGGACGATAGCCTAAGTGCCGTCCCCTGGAAATCTCTCTTCCTGCAGCAAATAGAAAGTGTCCCTCAATTGACCTCTGAGGCTCCCACCATCCCTCCCCCTTCATCCTAGCATCCCCTGTAGGAGGCATTGTCCAGTTTAAGAAACATGATCTCAGGTATCTGCTCAAGGACAGAAGGTTTTGTGGGTTTGGTCTGTGGGGTGCACAGAGTTTTAGATTAGCATTAGATTAGCATTGGGGAGGGAACTAGAGAACATTCGGGAAGGCTTGGACCAGGAACCTAGAGCCACTTTGTAGGAGTGACTCTTAGAATCGACTAAGGGGTGTCTGCATTGGATCCATGTTCCTTTTCCAAAGAGGAGTTGGTTAGTGCATGCTTGGTCCCCAGGGTCCTGCCACCATGTCGGGAAGATCGATGGATCATCGTGAGTTTTTCTTTGTGGTCTCAAGCTGAGCCCCTCATGCTTATACAGCATGGTCAGATGCCTCAGAGTTCCCCTGAAAATGTACTTTTGGTGGCAGCAGGGTTTGCAACATTAGTAGGGCACTGTTGGAGAAAAATCAAAGGAAAGTTTAATGATAAGGAAAGATCAGCTGTTTGGAGCTTCACCAACCCTCCAGAAAGCCGAGGTTCAGATCTTTCCTGAGGAGGGGACCAGGTGAACTCCGCACTGGACCCCCAGAGCAGTGCCACCCAAGGACATGGTCCGTGACTTGACTCTGACCCAGTCATTCTAACAAGGGGACTGATCTTTAATGCTTCATTTCCAGCCCCTATTGCTCTCTCTGGCTAAGACATTTTCCTCTTGGATGTTGCCTTGTCCTCTGTAAAGATAATATCCCCCAAATGTAGTTGTGAACACAAAAACTTGCAGGCGGAGCATCGTCTGTCATTCCTGCATGTGTGTCAGAAATTGTGTCTGTGCATACGTGATTATTAATGTGCGCTCAGCCATCTGCGCTGTGCGTTTAGGCCCGCCTTCATACTTATTAGTCCAAGTCTCTTTATTTCTAGATTTTTATAGTTTCGCCCTTGATAAATCTTGATTATGGGTTACTGAGGTGGAGGGTGTTGCTGGATGAGAAGTTGAAGGTCTGGAGATTAGGACCACACTCAGAGGCTCTTTCTTGTCTGTTCCTGCAATTTTTACACACCCTGGAGCCTATGGTCATGGAAAGGATGGGGGTGGGGGCAGGAACATTGGGAGAATAGAGGGGAAGCAGAAATCCTGGCCTTAGGCTGGAAACCATTGCTCTGTTGGAAGGAAGCCACGGTAGGGCGGCTTGGGGACAGGCTAATTTGGGGACCTGAGCAGTGAAGGGGCTGGGCTATATTCCACCTGGGGGGGGGTATTAGAAGGAGGTATGCAGACACAGGTCTCATATCCTAACCTCCCAACTCCTGGCATCGTTGATTGTGATCTGCATGGCTCTCAGTCTGTGAACCCCAAGTCTGGAAAGCTGTATTGGCTTATTGCATGGCTCATTATGGTCAGGACAGGCACTCGAAGAGCCCAGAGGCCCAGCAGCAACTTCTGCCGGATGGCCCACAGCTGTGAGCAGTGAGTTCCGAACCATTTCCAGCTCCCGACGCTCTTAAGTGGACGTGGCTGTGGTAACCAACACAGAGAATGCCAGCCCATAATACTAAGTAACCACAGTAACCTCTACAGCATGCACCGACCCGTAATGCCAAGTTACCACAGTAACTGCTGCAAAGACCATTGCCCATTGTGCTGAGTAACTAGTTTATATTCTAATAAAGGAACTGCTACAAGATAAAGGTACGGAGTAACTATGAAAATAATGGTTGCAGAGACACAGATCCATAGTAATATGGTACCACTCCAGAGACACAGGCCCCTCAGTGCTCACTACAATACCTACTGCCCAGACACTGGCCTGTAGAATTCATATCTGCTTTAACAGATGCACTGCCCAATGGCAATGTGTGCCACTGTGATCGTGCCCTTGGGGTGGCCACTGTGATAAAGGGCTCCTTTGGGTTTTTTTTTTTTTTTTTTTTTTTTTTTTTGGTTTTTGGGTCCTACCCAGCAGTGCTCAGGGGTTCCTCCTGCCTCTACACTCAGAAATTGCTCCTGACAGGCTCAGGGGACCATATGGGATGCTGGGATTTGAACCACTGTCCTTCTGCATGCAAGGCAAACACCTTACCTCCATGGTATCTCTCCGACCCCGATAAAGGGCTCTTGTTCTTACTGGTACCCTCATCTTAGGGCAGCTGATGGCATCTGTGGGGTGTATGCAGCCAAATGCAGTTGTGCTCAGAGACCATTCTTGTCACTGTACCCTCTGAGACTTGGGTAAGGCGGGCCTATCTTGTCACCATTCCCTCTGGGACTCTGGTAAAGGGGGCCTGTCTTGTCACTTTTGTCTCTTGCACCTGGCGTAGAAGGAGTATATGTCCGGTCAAATTGGAGGAGTGCTCACCCAGTGGAAGTGATGGATGCTCATGGGCAAAGACCAGTGAGCAATTGAGTGTCTTGCAGCCCTGTTCTGGGGGCATTCTGGCAGGTCCCATCTTCTCATCCCTTGGTCTGTCTGATATGAGGAAGACGGGGGTCCTTGACCTTTGGCTTCTCCTGCCCATTTTTTCTTCCAACATGTGGTGTTGTGGTGCCTTATGTTCACACATGCACTCTGACGTGCTCAGCCTGACACCATGGGGAGGGATGTGATTCCTCCTGAAGAATCCAGCACCCTGGTGGACCTGGAGGGGAACAGGTGTGGAGGGCTGCATTGCCACCTGTAGAGATGGGGAGAGTGAAATAGGGTTCTCCCAAGAGCACTCTGTCACCCTGAGGAGCTATTGTGGGGCAGAGACCAGCCCCACTGTGTGTCCCACACTGGCCCTTCCATTTGCCTTTGTCACAGGTCCCTGGCTTGGGGCTCCTCCCGCGCCTGCACTCTGGGCATCTATTTTTATCTGTCCACCCCTCCCCAGAGCCTCATAGGCTCCTGGCCACACTGGGCCCAGGACTGGGGCAGGAAAGGTGAGAGGGATCCGGGCGGGCCAAGGGGACCCAGGGGGGTGGGGAGTGTCCGGCAGATGAGTCGCAGAGACTGTGGTGCCCAGACAGGACAGCCAGCGGTGGGCGGGGCGGTGTCCCGGGCACTGAGGCCGGGCAGACACAGGGCAGCCGGTATGGCAGCATGAAGGAGCGGGGCAGGGCTGGGCAGCCGGCGTGGCTGCCACTTGGAATTCCTGGGAGGAGGTTTCATGGCTAAAACTCTGCAGCTCTGAGAGTGAATTTGGACAGTGGCAGAATGAGTGACGTCAGCGGGCAGGAATGTCCATTCCTTGAGGGGGACTATAAGCAGGTAAGGGGACTGCAGACCATCGGACAGTTCCTCTAGCAGGGGGAGGGCAGAAGGGGGAGACCACAAGTTAGAAGTGTTCTCTTGTATGTGTCATTGAGAGACAGTTGCTTCTGTCAGGGAAGATTCTACAACAATTGCCCACCCTAAATCATTACTGGAAAGTCAAAGCAACCTTTCTAAGCGGAGACTTTTTATTTTTTAAACTATAGGATACAGGAAAGTTTTCCTAAGAGATATTGTCTTGGCTATTGGTTGTGTTTTGTTTTTCTAAAATAGATTTAGTATTTTTTTCTTCCTAAGCTTGCCTTTTCTCCAGAAAGTGGTCTTGTAGATCGGGGGGCTGAGGTGGGGGGGGGCTGTTGTAGGTGGTGAGTGTCCAGTAATAACAGGCCTGAATAAAAATAGCCAGAGTTGTAGATGGGTGAGGCCAGCGGAACAGAGCCCAGTGTACTCGTGTGCAGCCGCAGAAGCTGAGTGTATGGCCTGCATTTGCTCTAGGTCAGGGCTAGGTCAGGACTGGGGAGAGGAAAGGGGCCCTTCCTTTGGAGCCCAGCAAAATCCTCTGCCCCCAGAGGCAAGAAGGAGCAGACACGCAGAGTGAAACATTGCTGCTGCCTGTTGCATTGGGAACAAATGTGAAGCTTTTCTCAATGTGATCTGTGTAAGAATAAAATCTGAGAGCTGGAACTGTGTGTGTGTGTGTGTGTGTGTGTGTGTGTGTGTGTGTGTGTGTGTGTGCACGCGTGCAATTATACATTTGCTTTCTTGGTGCAGTTGACAATAGATGTTTTCCCCAGAAGCTACTTAAATACTTAAAATAGGTCCTAGTGGCCTGTAAGCTGTCCTTCTTGCCAGCTGCCCCAAGAGACCTGAGCCCCAGTTGGACTGTACAGAACCCTGGAGCCTCCTGTCCCCATTGTCCCTTCCTGCAGAGAGGCTAGGTACAATGGGGTCAGCCTCAGCCAAATCCAGAGAACAAATGCAAGTTCTCTGGGCCCTGTCACAGGCTTCCCAGAGGTGTGTGTCACACACTGAGGCAAAGTAAAAAGCTTTTCACAGCCAATGCAAGAACAGTGAAGTGACATGTGCTGTGGTTTTAGGGTACGAACCCAGGGCCCCCAGAGCAGGCCTGGAGCAGGAGAGCCTTGATAGACGGCCACCTGATCCCTCAGCATGGAGCAGGCGCCACTCAAGGACCTGCAAACAACACCAACAAACAGATGCTTGTGTTAGTCTGACTGTGACCCCAATTTTTACCATGGAATCTCGTATGCAGTCTTGGGCCCAGAGAACCAGACAAGCCATGCTGGGGGACCCAAACAGCACCCAGTGCCCAGCTGGTCCTGATCATTAATATTGAATGAACCCAAGCACAACAGTCAATCTTTTGGGGTACCAGTTTTATGAACTTGCATGTGACCTGGAAAGAAAAACCCAGATGGGGCATGGATGGTTCTATGGAGAGCAGCTCATCAACCAGGCAACCCCACTTTCCAAGACACAGAGGACAAGGCCCAGGATAGTTCAGATGTGTGGGGTGCAGGCTTTGTGCGAGGGGGCCATGGGCATGGATTGCTGAAGGAAAGGGGAGAGATGCAGCCATGGCCTACTTTTCCAAATTAGAATCTTGTCCTGGTTTGTGTTTTTGCTCCATTGGTTTTGCTGTTTGGTTGACTATAGGTACAGTTGGATCAGATGTCTTAAAGCATCAACCTGTAGGTTTTGTTCCTGCCCTCGGCCCATCACAGCAGCATCTACCAGAGCCCATGTGAGGCACGCACATGCCACCACACAAATGCAGTCTCTGTGGAACACAGAGGCAGATGGCACTTTTCAGTGCAAGTGTTCGCAGTCAGATAGATTTAATCATTGCCACCCCACGGAGGTCTACTGGGAAACTGGAGCCTCCCACCCAACTCCTGTCACTGATGAATAAGCCCCACTTGGGACTGTTTACAAGGTTGTTGCAAAGGCAGGCAGCAGGCTTGGGGACACTTGGAACCCAAAGTGGATCTCTGCATTCTTGGAGGATTTGCTAAGAAGAAAGAAGTTCCCTCAGAACTTGGAGATCATTCAGTCATGACCCTGAATCTGGGCCTCCCCATAGACTGTATTCTCTCCTCATCACATGGCTATTCTTGGCATGAGGTTCCCACCCACCCCAACCCAGAATATCATGTATATGCACACCAACCTCCCTCTGGGGGCAACCATGTAGATGGGAGACCTCCCCCCAAATGATCATGCCCCTCCCTAGGTCTAAGGATGCTGCCTTAGAAAAATGGACATGCCCCAAGTTTCAAGGCTTTCTCAGTGCTGTCACCAATGGTGTACAAAGATGGGAAGCATCCTAAAAATCCTGGAGGGACTGAAGGGAACTGTGTGATGGGTCCAGCTCATCAGCCCATTTGTGCTGATTGTTTTGGAGTCAAAAAAAGTGGTGACACCATTTCTCTATGATTCTTTTCAAAGACATCTATCTGACTTGGCTGCTGAGAGCATGCCCAACAACAGCCCCAGTATCAGTAATAGTGCTTTGAATTCCTGAACAACTTCATTTGTTTGATGCTGTCATCCTTATTGGAATACACCAATTTGTTTTGTTTTGTTTGGGAGCCACACTCAGCTGTGCTCAGGGATGACTAGCAGTGCTGGGGGGACCATATGGGATGCTAGGGAATAAAACCCAGGTCAGCCATGGGCAGAACCTCTGACATGTTTGTTCCCAGATTGTGTGACCTGGGTTGATCACATGCAAGGCAAAAAAAATACTTTACCCTCTAAAATTAGCTAGCATAATGGAACCAGAAAGTTGAATTTGGAAAGAAGTAGCAGGTTAAAATCTGTTCTTTTTGTTTTGTTTTTGTCCACACTCGGTGGCACTTAGGGGTTACTCCTGGCTCTGTGCTCAGAAGTCGAACCTGGCAGGCTTGGGGGGACCAGATAGTACACCAGGGATCGAACCCAGGTCCTGTGTCAGCCACATGCAAGGCAAATGCCCTACCCCCGCTGTACTATCACTCTGGCCCCAGAAATACACCAATTTAGATGCCAATTTGTAGCTGAGGTCACTTAATGTTCAGAAACAAATGAAATAATAGAATGGACCTCTAACAAGAGCTTACTAAAACTTCTGCCATTGTCCTAATGACTTCATTGGAGATACAGTAATTTTTACAAATTTGTTTGCCACTGTACTTCTTTCTATTTTCTTTCTTTTTTTTTAACTTTCCTTTGTTGTTTTTTGTTTGTTTGTTTGTTTGGTTTTTGGTTTTTGGGCCACACCCGGTGACTCAGGGGCCGGTGAGGTGGCACTAGAGGTAAGGTGTCTGCCTTGCAAGCATTAGCCAAGGAAAGACCACGGTTCGATCCCCCGGCGTCCCATATGGTCCCCCCAAGCCAGGGGCAATTTCTGAGCGCTTAGCCAGGAGTAACCCCTAAGCATCAAACAGATGTAACCCAATAAACAAACAAACAAAAAAAACAACAACCCGGTGACGCTCAGGAGTTACTCCTGGTTATGCACTCAGAAATTGCTCCTGGCTTGGGGGACTATGTGAGACACCAGGGGACCAAATCACAGTTCATCCTAGGTTAGCACACACAAGGCAAACAACCTACCACTTGCACCACTGCTCCAGCCATAACCGGTGATGCTCAGGGATTACTCCTGGCTATGTGCTCAGAAATCTCTCCTGGCTTGGGGGACCATATGGGACGCTAGGGGATTAAACTACATCCATCATAGGCTAGTGCATAAGGCAGACACCTTACCGCTTGCACCACCACTCCAGTCCTACAATGTATTTTCTTTTTTTTTTTTTTTTTTTTTTTTGGTTTTTGAGCCACACCCGGTAACGCTCAGGGGTTACTCCTGGCTATGCGCTCAGAAGTTGCTCCTGGCTTGGGGGACCATATGGGACACCGGGGGATCAAACCGTGGTCCGTCCAAGGCTAGCGCAGGCAAGGCAGGCACCTTACCTCTAGCGCCACTGCCCGGCCCCTACAATGTATTTTCTAATGACCTCTATGAGATGAAATAATTTTTATAAATTTGCTTGTCACTGTTCTTTTTTATTCTCTTCTTTTTTCTTTTTCCTTTCTATCTTTTTTTTTTTTTTTTTTTTGATTTTTGGTTTTTGGGTCACATCCAGCAGTGCTCAGGGGTTACTCCTGGCTCTTTGCTCAGAAATTGCTCCTGGCAGGCTCAGGGCTCCATATGGGATGCCAGGATTCGAACCACCATCCTTCTGCCTGCTATCTCTTCGGCCCCTCTTTCTATCTTTTTATTAACTTTGTTCTCACTTAACTGGAGATAAGTAGTTATTATAATAGTCATTATGGTCAACTATGTTATGCTTTTTTTTTTTTTTTTTTTTTTTTGGTTTTTGGGCCACACCCGGCAGTGCTCAGGGGTGACTCCTGGCTGTCTGCTCAGAAATAGCTCCTGGCAGGCACGGGGGACCATATGGGACACTGGAATTCGAACCAACCACCTTTGGTCCTGGATCGGCTGCTTGCAAGGCAAACGCTGCTATGCTATCTCTCCGGGCCCTGTTATGCATTTTTAAAGTAAAAAAAAAAAGATATTATGGCGGAGTGAGGGGCTGTGATGTACATGACCATAAAGATAAGAGTGCACACTGAGAATAGAGACCCAAATTCCAATTAACAGCCACCAGCACATGTCAGCACGGAGAATCATAAAAACACAGGAACTGTGCACATGTGGCAGATGTTGGGATGCTCCTGAGACTGGGTGTGGTTGTAGAATAGGGCACAATGGGATGCTAAGAGTGAGCTGCGTTTCTTTCTCCCAGACCCATCATGCCCCTGTCCCCCAGAAATGGAGGAAGGCCCTGACTTCAGCTCAGCAACCTGCTCACATCTGTCCACAGGGGCTTTGCCTCAGCTTGGGGACTCTTATCTGTGCCCAACTGGGTCCTTGTCCTTCTCCCCTTCACCGGACAGTGTTTCTCAGGAAGTCGAGGAATGAAAACATGAGGCTCCAACCCATGTGTTCTTGCACAGTCCCAGCCTCCATGCTACTCCTGGACCCATCCCTCGTGGTTTCCGTGAGACACTAACTGGAAAATTCCTGTTAGATTCTAGTCTGCTTAATGGTTTCTTCTTTGTCTTGAAGGATAGTAATGAGCAATACCCAATGAGCATGTCAGTTCTGCTCTCCTGACTCTGTGTGTTGTTCCATCCCAGGGTGCAACTATAGATCCAGTTCGTGGGGTTTCTGACCTGTGAGGCTCTCTCATCTGTGAAGGTCCTGATCCTGCTGAGGATCTCTGGTCTTTGAGGGTGTGTCTCTAACCTGTGAGGGTCTCTTACCAGTAGGAAGGCCCAGCCCAGGTACATACCTTCCTCAGACAGAGCCAGCTTCTTAATGGCAGATCACCATATTTGGGGGCACAAGTTTGCTTTCAGAGCTCAGGGTTGAGTATAGGCTTAGGTTGTCACTGTGTATCAAGCCACTGCCAGTCCTGCCAGGAGCCTGTTTTGAAGCAATTAGTGATCCCCTGGCCCTGGTGCACAATCTATTGCCTGGCAACACTAGCCCATTGCCATTAGCAGCATCCGCCGGGGACATACCCCAGGGAAATGGTCTCCTTTGCAGATAAAAGCCCTGGCAGGCTCCTGAGCCTGCATGTGAAGGCTAGGGACACCCTGTATCCTATGTGTGAGGGACGGGAGACACCCCATATCCTGACCATAAGGACAAGGACACCCCACCTCCTAGGGTTGGAGACCCCCGTAGCCTGAGTAGGAATAGGAGGCTCAGCTCTGACAGCCACTCTGATGGCAGATCCAATTTCAGGGGTGCCAGGCTCCTGCTAAGCTGTTTCCTTAAACTGTCCTTCCAGCCCACTAGCGTGGTGGCACCCTTGACTAGCCTCTCCCATTCAGGGACTGGTCCTGAAGAAACCCCTAGAGTGGGCCAATGATGTACAGAGACGTGACCTTTCGGTGCTTCCAATGTCACAACCCCACAGCTGCCCTCTCTGAAGCAGCAGCTTGGGACACTCTTGAGCCTTAAACCCAAGGAGATTGTTTTCTTTTGGGGCCACTCAGGCAGTTCTCAGGACTTACTCTGGGATCACTCTGGGTGGGACTCAGAGTACCAACCCTATGGGTTGCTGGACATCAAACCCGTTGACCTTGCAAGGTAGGCTCCCTCCGCACTGTGCTATCATTTCAGGCCCAATCTTGTGGGTTCTTTATTTATTTTGAGGGGAGGTTGTTGAGCCATACCTGGCAACACTCAGGAGTTACTCCTGGCTCTACGCTCAGAAATCACTTCTGCCAGGCTCGGGGGGCCATATGGGATGCCAGGGATCGAACCCGGGTCACTCCTGGTTTGTAACTCACTTTGTCCAGCACAGACTGGGCATTTGCAGCTGGTTTGTTTATTTACACCCAATGGTGCTCAGGACTGACTCCTAGCTCTGTTCTCTGGGATCACTCCTGGAGGAGTTCAGGAAACCATATATGGTGCTAGATATCAAACCTGGGTCAGCCAAGACAAATACCCTCCCCATGGGCTCTCTCAAGCCCTCCTGTAGCTGTTTTATCTTTAAGGAGGAAAGGCATTTTTGGTCTTCTCCCTGTTTTAAAGTGGGAGAACTGAGCTGAGTAGAGAGAGGGTTCATGACACTTTTATGGAAGCCCTGAGCCAGCTGCCCACCCTCAGCAGTGGAATGGACATACCCTTGGGATTGTTTATCCTATGAATCTCAAGTTCTGTCAAGGTTATACAGGATTGGTGTTAGGGGGCCATCTGTCTGACACGTGTACAGGCCCCTCCCTCTTTGCTGATTAAAGGCAGGGACAGTGGCAACATAGGGAAAGACACTCTGGCATGGATAACCATCCAGTTTAGGGTGCTTTTCATCATCCCCAACTTTTTTGTTTTTGTTTTTGCTTATGGGTCACACCCGGCAGCATTCAGGGGTTATTCCTGACTCTATGCTCAGAAATCACTCCTGGCCGGCTTGGGAGACCATATGGGATGCCAGGATTTGAACCATCGTCCTTCTGCATGCAAAGCAAATGCCTTACCTCCATGCAATCTCTCCGGCCCCCATCCCCAACTTTTTTATTCAGCCACTTCTCACAGGAAAGCAGCAAACCACATTCCCATGAGCCTTCTTCTGTCTTGGAGAAGTTAGCACCAAACCAGTTGGCACTGCTGCAGGGAAAGAGCTGGTGTCTTGTGCCAGTGTCTAGCACCACATGGTTCCCTGAGCACTAAGTAGGGAGTAGTACCCAAGAACCCCTGCCTGTGACCCTCCAAAAATAAATAAATAACTAATAAAATAAAACAGAATGGTCTACGGCCATACTATCCTGAACACGCCTGATCTCGTCTGATCTCAGAAGCTAAGCAGGGTTGGGCCTGGTTAGTACTTGGATGGGAGACTGCCTGGGAATACCGGGTGCTGTAGGCTTAAAAAAATAAATAAAATAAAATAAACCAGAATGCCAAGAGCTGCCATTGCTCACAAGCCTGGGACCAGAAGAACCTGGGTTCGTTTCAAACTTTTAGTCTGTCTCAGCTTATGTGCTGGTATCTTTATTTTTGCAGTTCAGGTTACACTTGAAAGGAACTCAGCCATGGGGCGGCATGTGGGGGCACTGATATCTGTCTTCTCATCGGCATTTCTTGTCTCCCTGAAACTGCAGGCACAGAAAAATGAGAGAGAGTCAATCCGGCAGAAGCTGGCACTCGGCAGCTTCTTTGATGATGGTCCAGGAATCTATACCAGCTGTAGCAAGAGCGGGAAGCCGAGCCTCTCCTCACGGTGAGTGGCCTTGCCGGCTCATTCTGAACCCCATTCTGAACCCCAGCTAATGGATGTGGTCGGCCACTTACATGCATGGTGATGGCATCTTCCGAACCACAATACTCTGCCTCGATTTGGGTTTGAGGCAGACCCCTCCCTCCTTCCCTGGCTCAGGATTGTTCATTTTTGAGGGGGTTAGGTTTTGTCCCACTTGCCCAATGTTTGTGTGGGGTCAGATTTCAGCATCTGTTTTTCTAAACACATTACTGATCAGCTGCGATGTGCAAGTCCCACATTTAAGCTAGCCAGCTGGTACATGCACAGAGAAGGGACCCTGTCCTTGACAAGCCAGGGAGCCACCAGTCTCAGCCCTGCTGCCAAGGGCTGAGGTGAAGACACTGCTGAGAAGCACAACCCCCCACCTGCTTCAGTCTCGTCGCCTGCCTGTTTGCATGGCTTCTAATTCCAATGAAAATATATTAAAATGAAAATCCTATCTAGAAATCAGGCCACACAGCCCAGTGCCCTGATTCACTTCTCGCTCATGAATGTGATCTGGGTCCCACTGGGAGTTTGAAAATGCAGTTTCTGAGTCAGCAGGCTCGGGGCTCACACTGTGATCCAGGGCATACAGTCTGCAGAACTGTAACGAGCACAGATGACGGCATTTCTTATAAACACTCTGACACACTTCTGCTATTCCTGCAAGAGTGTCTGAGGGTATATCCCAGACTGGGCCATCTTCAGAAAGGGAGCACAAATTCACCATTAAGAGATTAGGGGGGTATTCTGTTTATGACTGGAACGCAACTACAATCATGCTTGTAATTATGGTGCTTAAATAAAGACATTATTTAAGGAGCTGGAAAGAGAGCACATCAGTAGGGCCTTTGCCTTGCATACAGCCGATCTAGAACGGACAGTGGTTCAAATCCCGGCTTCCCATATGGTTCCCTGAGCCAGCCAGGAGTGATTTCTGAGCACAGAGCCAGTAGTAACCCCTGAGCGCTGTGGGTGTGACCACCCCAAAACAAACAAACAAACAAAAAGATATTATTTAAAAAATAAAAATAAGGGGCTGGAGAAATAGCACAGCGGCGTTTGCCTTGCAAGCAGCCGATCCAGGACCTAAGGTGGTTGGTTCAAATCCCAGCATCCCATATGGTCCCCCGGGCCTGCCAGGAGCTATTTCTGAACAGATAGCCAGGAGTAACCCCTGAGTGCCACTGGGTGTAGCCCAAAAACCAAAAAGTAAAAAAAATAAAAATAAAAATAAAAAAAGAGATTATGGGCTGGAGCGGTGGTGCAAGCAGTAAGGCGTCTGCCTTGCACACGTTAGCCTAGGATGATCCCCGGCATCCCATATGGTCCCACAAGCCAGGAGCGATTTTGAGTGCATAGCCAGGAGTAACCCCTGAGCATCATCGGGTGTGGCCCAAAAAACAAAACAAAATACCAGAAAACAAATAATATAAGAGTTTATATTGGTATAAACAAATATAAGAGATTATATCAGTTAGTCAGACTTCCTGTTGCCCTCCCATCGCCAGTGCTTCAGAGACCAGGTTAGAGTTAGGGTTAGATTTGTTTACTGGATGGGAGGATAGCTCATTTCACTGAATGTCTCCTCCATTTCCACTCCCCTTAACAAAAATGTCTGTTTGGGTCTTATAACCTCATTTCTGTTGGCTTCTTTATGGAATTTTCTTTTCTTTTTTGGTTTTTGGGTCACACCTGTCAGCACTCAGGAGTTATTCCTGGCTCTGCGCTCAGAAATCGCTCCTGGCAGACTCTGGGGACCAGATGGAATGCCAGGATTTAAACCGCTCTCCTCCCAGGTTGGCTGCATGCAAGGCAAACGCCCTAGCCTGTGCTATCTCTCTGGCCCCTTTTATTTTCTTTCTTATTTCTTTAGTTTATTAATTTTTTGGACTTTGTGCAACATCCAGCAGTGCTTAGGGCTTGTCTGGGCCCTGAGCTCCGGGATCACTCTTGGCAGGCTCGGTGAATCATAGGGGATGCAAGATTAAACTCCAGTCAGCTACGAGCAAGTCAAACTCCCTCCCTGCTATACTATTAATCTGACTTTCCTTTTTACTGGTGCGTGAAAATTCTTTTATCACAATACTAACTTTAAGTATGTTATACACATTACAGCCACCTGCCAGATCTTCTCACTCTCTTTTTTGTAATCTAAAGTTCTTAGCTGTAATAGACTTAACTTCCCTCACATCTATAGTCGATGTAAAAATCTTCTAGCCCGGGGCCGGAGAGATAGCATGGAGGTAAGGCGTTTGCCTTTCATGCAGGAGGTCATCGGTTCGAATCCCGGTGCCCCATATGGTCCCCTGTGCCTGCCAGGAGCAATTTCTGAGCCTGGAGCCAGGAATAACCCCTGAGCACTGCCAGGTGTGACCCAAAAAAAAAAAAAACCAAAAAAAAAAAAAAAAATCTTCTAGCCCAAGGCCCAGAACACATTCACCTAGATTTCCTACCAGAGTTAGAAGTCATTGACTTTAGGGGGGGGGGGGGGTGGTTTTTGGGCCATGCTCAGGGATTACTCTTGGCTCTGTACTCAGAGGTCATTCCTGACAGTGCTCAGGGGAACATATGGGATGCCAGAGATTACGTTGGGGATGGCAGTGTGTAAGGCAGATGCCCTACCCATTGTGCTATCACTCTGGCCTCAGTAGTTGGCTTTTTATAAAGTTCAGAATCCACTAGAATTGGTGTCTAGTGTGTCTCAGGGAATCTCTTTCCTCGTCTGTTTACCTTTTATACACTGTGTCTGGCACTTACTAAATGGTCGCACTTGAAATCATGACCTGAGGAGACTCTGTCAGATCTTCTCACTCACAGGCATACATCCCATTTCTGGGAGAGCATTTCTCTTTCAACAGTTTGTCTCACAGTAACTTCAAGTTTGCCCTTAGTCGTGCCAAAGCCAGTGCCTTTCTCCTTTTCTTCACAAAATGATCGGTTCCTGGTTTTTATCTTTTCCTTCTCCCATGTAAATTTTCTTTCTTTCTTTCTTTCTTTCTTTCTTTCTTTCTTTCTTTCTTTCTTTCTTTCTTTCTTTCTTTCTTTCTTTCTTTCTTTCTTTCTTTCTTTCCTTTCCTTCCTTTCCTTCCTTTCCTTCCTTTCCTTCCTTCCTTCCTTCCTTCCTTCCTTCCTTCCTTCCTTCCTTCCTTCCTTCCTTCCTTCCTTCCTTCCTTCCTTCCTTCCTTCCTTCCTTCCTTCCTTCCTTCCTTCCTTCCTTCCTTCCTTCCTTCCTTCCTTCCTTCCTTGTTTTTGGGTCACACCCAGCAGCACTCAGGAGTTACTCCTGGCTCTATGCTCAGAAATCACTCCTGGCAGGCTTGGGGACCATATGGGATGCTGGGATTCGAACCACCGTCCTTCTGCATGCAAGGCAAACGCCTTAGTTCCATGCTATCTCTCCGGCTCCCCATGTGAATTTTCTTTTCTTTTCTTTTCTTTTTTGTTCACTTTAATGTTGCTCAATGGTCACTCCTGGTAGTATCAGAGGGTCATAGGAGATATTAGGGGCCAAACCTGGGCCCTTATGCTCTGATTCCGATATAAATTTGAAATCACTGAATCCAGTTCTGCATAGTATTCTCAGGATTGGATGGGAATTTGCTCAGACCATTGGAATCCGTTCAAGGGAGGATGATAAATTCACAGTATGGAAGCTTCCCAGCGTGAATGCCATCATCATTGCTTTATTTAGACCTTCCCGGATATTTCTTAGTTAGTAAGCTTTTGTGACTTTCTGTGTAGCGCCATTATGCATCTTTTATCCTGTTTATTTTCAGATATTTGCTGTTCTGCACAACCCTTGTCCCCTTTGATGGTCCTTTCTTGTATTCTGCTGATGAACAGAATGTATTCTTCTCTAGCCACTGTGTGATCATCCCCAGTATTTCTCTAACCTCTTTTACCTTTTTTTTTTTGACCACATCCCACAGTGCTCAGGGATTACTCCTGAAATGCTGGGGACCATATGAGGTGTCGGGGATCAGACCCAGTTGGCCATGTGCAAGTCAAGTGCCCTCTCCATTTTGCATTTGCTCTGACTCTACTTTCCTTTACTTCTAATAAACTTCTCTGGGGTGTTTGGGGGGGGGGGTGGCATTAAACAATATATCTACCAAAAAAATACCTAGATGCTTCATATATCCTTTTACAATCTTTCTACCTGTTTTCCCCCTTTGTTTTGTTGCACTATATAGGCACCTAACACATGGATTTAAACTGGTTGTAGTTAGAATCAAGCTCTTATTTTTTGCTCCCATGAGTTGCTTGGGGCCACACCTGGTGATTCTGGACCCATATTCTGGACTAGGAGCTCAGTTCTAGGGCCCCAAATTGTGCTCTTCAGGCCCTGTGGTGCTAGTTGTCCCCTTGACACTTGGGAGGGCCACCCCCAACAGGAAGCTATTCTGATACCAGGCACTGAGCCTGGTCAGACTCATGCTAGGCATATACCCAATCATTGTACCATCTCCTGCTACCTTTATGTGTACACTAATGGCACACGGCTACTATTTCCAATACCTTTAAGAAGAAAAGGAGGCTGCCAGAGTCCACAGGGGCCTTGGATTTGTCAGAGACCAAGCAGGCAGGATTTTGACAAGATACTTAAAGCCTTTTTTAATAGAGAAGCCAGGGGCCTTATGACAAACCCCTAGGCCTGGAGAGGGAGAAAGGAGAGAAAGTTGAGTGTGGGACCAGAGTAAGGTCAGATTGAGGTCCAGGTAAAAGGAATAGGTATACAAGGTAAAGGATAAATTGTCCAAAAAGATATAGCCGAAAGCCATAGCTGAGTTGGAACAGTTCAGTCAGATTGCTGCTCCAATTGCCTCTTGAAAATGCCAGATTCTCCACACAGACTCTCCACCTGATTTGTTTTTATGGGTACAGGAGGAGGTATTTTTATTCTGGGTCTTGGAATGGGCGCGCTGAAAGAGTGGCATTGGCTATAATTTTTGATTTGGTCTCCTTTACCAGTGGAGAGGGCTCGAGAGGGGCTGAAGGATTGATGCTTCTCATTAAATCAGTTATCATCCTGTTATTTTTCTTCAACAAAAACTGGAGATATATATTCCAGCATATCATTGTTATTATGTCTGAATATATCATTATTGCCTTCAGATCTATATAATTTAAAATCCAGGAGACCAAAAGTCATTTTATTCACAGTGATTTCAGGGCCTTAAGACAAGATGGAATTACTGCCTGAACCCACTGGAAAATTAAATATAATAGCCAGATAAACATACCTGTTTCAGTGTCAAAGTGTTCTGTGCACATCTACAAGGGCCAGATAGCAAACCAGACCACTGCCTGGGTGGGGGAGATCAGAGGGAGGGGAATAGAAACATCATTGGCATTTATTTCTGCATACCTCCTGAAGTCTGCTGGGGGTGGGGGGAGAGAAAACAAGCAGCTCCCCCACATTCCGGCAGGCCCTGCTCTGGTTTTTTGTTTTGGTTTGTTTTGTTTTTGGGTCACACCAAATGCACTCGGGTTACTCCTGGCTCTACGCTCAGAAATAGCTCCTGGCAGGTTTGAGGGATCATATGGGATGCCAGGATTCAAACCATCCTCCTTCTGCATGCAAAGCAAACACCCTACCTCCATGTTATATCCATGTTATCTCTCCGGTCTCTACTCTGGTTTTTATAGTCTTTACCCTGGGCCTCCCCCAATAATTGCCAGGCTCTCTTTTTTTTTTTATTCTCCATGGGCAATTGTCACTTACAGGGGATGTGTCTCAGTCCAACTGTCATAACAAGTCTGGGCTTCATCACCCCATAAAGGTGCATTGACCAATTCCCTTAAATACATTGACAGGAGGCTAGGGAGAGAATACAGGGTTAAGGCGATCAACTCTAATTCAATCTTTGGCATTTTAGGGTGTCCCCCCAGGGTCCCACCAGGAGTGATTCCTGAGCACAGCCAGAAATAGGCCTTGAACACTACCTGGAAGGGCCCAAAACTTTAAGGGGGGGTTGTTAATGTTTCTATTATGAGATTAATGATATTCTCCTATGTTTATAATTTACAAGGGATTTTACATGCCAGGTTATTAAACTTTTGTTTTTATTTTGGGGGTCACACTTGGAGGTACTAAGGGTTACTCATAACTCTGTACTCAGGAATCACTCCTGGTGATGCTCAGGAGACCATATGGGATGCAGGGAATAAACCCGGGTCACCTGTGTGCAAAGCAAACATCCTCCCCTTTGTACTATCACTTCGGCCCTTTCAGGGCATTTAACTTGATTATAGACTTTTTTCTGCATCTGTTGAGAAGATGGTATGATTTGTTCTATACATTTTTCATGAATTACTGAATTGCATTTAAAAATAGTAATAATCCTTGCATACCTAATAGAAACCAATTATTGCTTTAGAGTATTTTCTTCAGATGAGTATTATAATATGATACTATTTATTTATATGTAATATTAACTTTTGTTTATAATATTTATTGAGTTTTTAATATATCTTTACTTATTATTTTAATTTTCTTGTTTTATTTTTGGTTTGGGAGCTACATGCAACTGTGCTCAAGAGCTATTCCTGCCTCTGTGCTTGGGGATCCCTCCTGGTGATGCTGAGGGGACCATGCATTTCTGGGGCTCAAACCCAGGCTTCTAGCATGCAAAGCCTGCACTTGGCCATGAAGTGATCTGCTCTGCCCTGTAAAGCACTCTGTCAAAGCCACAAGACGTAAAGTGTAAACCAGACTTTCAATAATCCCATAAAGACAATCTGACTGCTTTTAGAAAAGGAATTTTTTTTTTTTTTTTTTTGGTTTTTGGGTCACACCCGGCGGTGCTCAGGGGTTACTCCTGGCTGTCTGCTCAGAAATAGCTCCTGGCAGGCACGGGGGACCATATGGGACACCGGGATTTGAACCAACCACCTTTGGTCCTGGATCAGCTGCTTGCAAGGCAAACGCCGCTGTGCTATCTCTCCAGGCCCGAAAAGGAATTTTTGATGCGGCTTTACAACCCCATTAATTAAATTGGACTTGCACTGAAATACAGCGAATATGGGAAGAATCGCTTCTCTTTTTTTGCCCTTTGAAATGTACTAATCCTCACATAAGAAGCCTTTTCAAGCTGGGCTGTATGACCTTTGTCATTTCTTTTTTCCGTCTTTTAAATTGTGTCTGTGAAAGGATTCGAGAAGTTTAAAAGAAAATAAGAAGAAAGAAATTGCCTATTTCTGAAATAAGATTTCCAACTCATGGGCTCATTCATGCTCTTTAGAAAATGCAGTTTCTGGGGCCGGTGAGGTGGCACTAGAGGTAAGGTGTCTGCCTTGCAAGCACTAGCCAAGGAAGGGCCGCGGTTCGATCCCCCAGCATCCTGTATGGTCCCCCAAGCCAGGGGCGATTTCTGAGCGCTTAGCCAGGAGTAACCCCTGAGCATCAAACGGGTGTGGCAAAAAAAAAAAAAAAAAAGAAAATGCAGTTTCTGTCCTTATATAATACTTTTCTACAGAAGCCATTTCATTGACCAAATGTATCTTAAATGAGCTTTTTGGATTCTAAGCTCTGTATCATTGGAACTCTGGGCTGGAGTATTAGTGCAGCAAATAGGGTGCTTGCCTTGCACATAGCCAACTCAGGCTTGATCCCCAAAACCCCATATGATTTCCCCCAAGCCCCACCAGGAACTGATTCCTGAGCAGAGAGCCAGGAATAAGCCCTAAGCACCACCAGCAAGTGTGGCCACCAACCCTAAAAACATAAAAGTAAAAACCATATGGAGAGATAGCACAGCGGTGTTTGCCTTGCAAGCAGCTGATCCAGGACCAAAGGTGGTTGGTTCGAATCCCAGTGTCCCATATGGTCCCCCGTGCCTGCCAGGAGCTATTTCTGAGCAGACAGCCAGGAGTAACCCCTGAGCACCATCAGGTGTGGCCCAAAAACCAAAATAAATAAATAAATAAATAAATAAATAAATAAATAAATAAATAAATAAATAAACACCATAGAGCATATGGGCGCTCAGCATTGCCGCCTCTGAATCTTTCATCAGAACCGAGTCTCCCATTGGAGACGACCCTCTCTCCTCCTGTCCATATGCACGTTTACCCTTCCCTTCCCTCTTTGTCCTTCCCTCAACATAGAGTATTTTCTTACTTTCCAAGTGGAAGTTGAGCAGCATCGGCTGCACTTGACCGTGCTTTCCTCTTCAAACATCAGGACAATTTGGAGAAAAAACCCTCAAGGAGCCTCTGAAACTAGGTTTGAACCTCAGTCGCTTTTCACTTCCCCTCACTATTCCACTTCCTCCACAAAGCTCATTTCTGCCCTGTTCGATAGGTTCACAATCTACAAAAGTAGACTAATACATCAGAATCCACCACTTCCTTTTTTATTGGGGGGCAGGGCTTGTCTGAGGCCTGGGGTGATCGCCACACGTTTCTAGGGATCTAGAAACCTACTAAGAAACGGTTTTGCAGGACAAAGAGAGATAGTACAGTGGCGAAGGTGATTGTATTACACACTGATGACATGGGTTTGATCCCTAGCACTCCATATGGCCCCCTGAGCTCTGCCAGGATTGATTCTTTAGCTCAGAGCCAGGAATAAGCTCTGACCATGCCAGTGGAACTTGGCTGCCCCGAGAGCATTGCCTCTTATGAATCTTTCATTAGAACCTAGTCTCGCATTGGAGATGACCCTCTCTCCTCCTGTCCACATGCCTGTTCACCCCAGCTCCCAAATTAAATGGATTTGTAAGAGCTCTGCATATGCCAAGCTTAGGAAGGAGACAGACATAGAATCTACAACAGAAGCAAAGGGCAGCACAGGATTCTTTGCAAGGAAAGCACCTTGGCCCTTGGTCTCTCTCTAAACCTTAGACTCTATTGTAATCATGTTGGAGGGTTTCCTGGAGAGCAGGAGCAGAGCCACTTCTCTGCCATGGGAAGAGAAGAGATTGGCTTCATTAGCCACAATGCAACTTGCTTTTTGCAACTTGTTTCCCTAAGTAATATCATCACTCCAATACCAGGTAGACCTGAGCTTCTTTTTTTTTTTTTTTTTTTAGTTTTTGGGTCACACCCGGCCCATGCTCAGGAGTTAATCCTGGCTGTCTGCTCAGAAATAACTCCTGGCAGGCACGGGGGACCATATGGGACACCGGGATTCGAACCAACCACCTTTGGTCCTGGATCGGCTGTTTGCAAGGCAAACACCGCTGTGCTATCTCTCCGGGCCCTAGACCTGAGCTTCTGATTGGTCGCAGCACGGGACAGTAATCTGCTTAGTTAACGCTTCGTATAAGGAATTTGGACATGCACCCCGTCAAGTCATGCCTTACAAATCCCTTTTTCATATTGCTTGAAAAGTCACTAGCATTATCTACTGAAAACCAACTCTTTTGAGTGCCTTCCTCCAAGGATCTCCTCTGGTCCTCTCCAACATTACACAATTTTAAGAGCCCAGCAAGATTTGAGATGGCTCTTTTGGGGACTCTGAAGGTGAAAATGGCAAAAAAAAAAAACAGACTTAATTACAGGAGCAACCCTTCCTTTCACATACCTGAAGGAAGAGCAAATTGGTATTTATGAAACTTTCTTTGTCTAAATAAATACCCTCACTTCACCATAATGCCAGTGACCCCAGTTTAATTAGGAGCAATTAATTTTGTGCCAGGGAAAGTTGACATCTCGCTGGAGGCAGAACCAGCTGTGTCCCATCTTAAGACTTTTTTTTTCTTTTTTTTTTAATCACATCTGAGAATTCAGTTGTCAGAGTTCTTGCGGAAAGGATGGGAGGCAGGGAGGAAAAGGCCAGAGGGCTGCAATTTATGGCTAACAATGGCTGCAGCGGACAGCTGGATGGTTAATTAAAAGAGCTCCCAGAAATGATTTTTCACAGGCGCCCTGCCACTGACAGGCCTTTGCATCACCCCTCCAACCCACATTCTGCTCTGTTTGCACTGAGAGGAGACAGCACCTTTGAACATTCCCAAGGGCACACAATACTTCTCGAAAGCTCCCCACGACATCAGGTGAACCATGTCTGCAGAGCTTTGGCACAATCCTTTTTGCCTAATCTATTACAGATATTTTTGTTTGTTTGGTTGGCTGGTTTTTGGGCCACACCCAGTGACGCTCAGGGGTTACTCCTGGCTATGTGCTCAGAAATCACTCCTGACTTGGGAGACCATATGGGACACCGGGGGATTGAACCACGGTCTGTCCTAGGTTAGTGCATGCAAGGCAGATGCTCTACCTACCACTTGTGCCACTGCTCTGGCCCCATCTTGTACAATTATCTGTGAATTCTTCTTGTTCAGATGATCACAGCTTTAAAATAAACAGATGTGAGGGCCAGAGTGGTAGCACAGAGGTAGGGCACTTGCCTTGCACGTGGCTGACCCAGGATGGACCTTGGATCAATCCCCGGCGACCCTTATGGTCCCCCGAGCGAGGAGCAATTTCTGAGCACAGAGCCAGGAATAGCCCCTGAGTGCTGCCGGGTGTGACCAAAATAAACAAACAAACAAACAAACAGGTGTGGTATGATGGTTCCTCAAGCCTGCCTCTAAATGAGGTTGCTGCCTCCTCCCACCCTGTATTTCTATTTTAATACTGAGAGGAGGCTCTTAGATTCCTTTAGAGGAATTCCTTTCCCACATGTGTCTTGGTGGGGGCAAGACCCCGGTTCAGAGACTCTTGAGGCTTTTCATGGAGGACTCTCTGGAGCAAGCCCCCCTTTCCTGTGCATTCTTTGCCTTGGAACAACTGTGACTCACTACCACACCTCTGGGCCCTGTTTTGGAGGGATAGATGTCACAAATATGATGGTGTGTGACTGGCCAGTAGGGAAAGCTGCCCTTTGTTGCTGACTCTTGCACCACTCAGCTTTCAGAGAAGTAAAAACATCTCTCATTAACAAATGCATGAGGGCCCGGAGAGATAGCACAGTGGCGTTTGCCTTGCAAGCAGCCGATCCAGGACCAAAGGTGGTTGGTTTGAATCCCAGTGTCCCATATGGTCCCCCATGCCTGCCAGGAGTTATTTCTGCGCAGACAGCCAGGAGTCACCCCTGAGCACCGCCGGGTGTGGCCCAAAAACAAACAAAAAAAAAAATGCATGAATGAATGCATGAGTGAGTGAGTTCATGTAATCAAACCTCCTTTTCCTCTCTAATTATGAAAGTCAGTCTCAGTACTTCTGAGTATGTTATGAATACGTCACACCAGGTGGCTCAAATCAATCACATGATTGGCATGAAAAATGGGGGCTGCTGGTGCCAGAGGTGGGCCTGGCTGACGCAGATGGAAGACCAGAATTTCACAGCCCTCATAGCTCTAAGGGAGGCTGACTATGCAATGGGGAGGCGGGAGGCAGGGGGATGGGGAGACAGAGTTGCCAGCCCCCAAGTACCCCTTAACCTGCTGCCTGGGCTTCAGCCGAGTGTCACCAAAGCCACTTCATCTTCAACCCGCTTAAAGGCTCAAGGTACACAAATCCTTCCTGAATACCGAGTCCTCCATCAGATGTCTTTACTCAAATCCCCTCAGAACCCTGATCCTTCCTGGGAGTTGCGTCCTATGGTGGTGCAGGAGGAATTAACTTCACCCTGTGAAAAGCTGAGGTGGTTCCCACGGCGATTTCTGGGTCTCTTCCTGAATGGGGTTCACCTCCCTCTGAACACTAACCTCCCCCCCTTACTCTGCCTGTTAAGTTAGAAACGTACACTGAACTTGCTGGATTCAGTCTGAGTTGATCCTTAGCACAAAGAATAGTTGGCACAGGGGAGCAAAATGTCGAATCACACTTTGCTTAGAATGAACACACGTTGTTGGGGTCAGAGAGATAGTACAGCAGGTAGGGCACTTGCTTTGCATGTGGCTGTCCTGGGTTCATTAGAAAGGGTCCCCCAAGTCCCCTAGGTAATTAACACAACTAGGTTTGACCTAAACACAAAAAAATATCTTTTTTTTTATATTTGACCTATGCATGGTGATTTATAAAGTGTCTGCAATAGAGTTTTAGGCATGCTATCTTTGACCTCCGACCCCACAACTAGTGTCAGGAACCCCCCATCAATGTCCCCAGGTTCCCTCTCACCCCCACCTGGGGGTTGCTGCTGCCAGAGGTGGGCCTGGCGCCCGGAGTCAAGCATCTCTCCTCCTTGACTAGCATGTTTTTGGGGGAGATTTGGGGCCATACCCGGTGGCACTCAGGTGGTTACTCCTGACTGTGCTCAGAAATTATATCTTGCATGCTCGGGGAAGTCTATGGGATGCTAAGGATTGAACCTGGGTCAGCTGCATGCAAGGCAAATGCTCTACCCACTGTGCTATCTCTCCAACCCCAGACGAACACATTGGGGGTAGGGTCACACCCGGCAGCACTCAGGGGTTATTCCTGGCTCTGCACTCAGAAATCGCTCCTGGCAGGCTCAGGGGACCATATGTGATGCCGGGATTCAAACCACCATATGTTCTGGATTGGCTGCATGCAAGGCAAATGCCCTGCCGCTGTTCTATCGCTCCAGCCCCACATGACAAGCACATTATTGTTTGTTTGTTTTTGGCCACACCTGGTGACACTCAGAGGTTACTCCTGGCTATGCATTCAGAAATCCCTCCTGGCTTGGGGGACCATATGGGACGCCAAGGCATTGAACTGTGGCCTGTCCTAGGCTAGTGTGGGCAAGGCAAGACGCCTTACACCCAGTGCCACAGCCAGACAAGCACATTTTTAAGGTTGACTCTTGTTTGGTCCAAGGTAACTTTTTGATAAATACTCATGCTTCATCTCTGCCCCACCAAGGTGTCCAAGTTCCCCGTGTCCCCTTCCCACACTCCTCCTTGCTCACCTTCTCCCTCTTCATTCAGCTCTGCCACCTAGAGCTGAGGGTTTACCTCATACCTCATGAGGTACCCCTCATGCCTTTGTCACATAAAAGGAAAACATCTGTTGTTTCATTGCTACCATTGTATAATCCACAGGCCTGTGTTTAATTACTGAAAACAGGTGGAAGGCTGAGGGAGAGCTCAAAGAACAGGAACATGTGCTAGGGGAGCTCCAGGTCTCATATCATACCACCACACCACCAACCACTGGCTGTAACCCAAACAGCCCCTCAAAAAATAATATTTTGGGGGGGCCGGAGAGATAGCATGGAGGTAAGGCATTTGCCTTTCATGCAGGAGGTCATCGGTTCGAATCCCGGCGTCCCATCTGGTCCCCCGTGCCTGCCAGGAGCAATTTCTGAGCCTGGAGCCAGGAATAACCCCTGAGCACTGCCTGGTGTGACCCAAAAACCACAAAAAATTTTTTTTAATGAATTCTTTAATTAAATCACTGTGAGATACAGTTACAACGTTGTTCATGATTGAGTTTCAATCATACAATGTACAACACCCTTCACCATTGCACATTTTCCACCACCAATGTCCTCAGTTTCCTTCTACCCTCCCCCTGAATATTCTTAAAAGTCAACTGCAGGTAATACAGCTTAAAACTTATTTCTGGGGGCCGGAGAGATAGCATGGAGGTAAGGTGTTTGCCTTGCCTTGCCGCCAGGTCGAGCCTGCTAGGAACAATTTCTGAACGTGGAGCCAGGAGTAACTCCTGAGCACTGCCGGGTATGACCCAAAAATCAAATAAATAAATACTATTTCAAGGGCAAAAAAGGAAGCCTGAATATTATGTTTTGTTTTGTTTTGTTTTGTTTTCAGGAAGATAAGCCATTTTTGTGGTAGTAGCAATCTCTGGGACTTCTTTTTTTTTATTATTTATTTAAACACCTTGATTACATACATGATTGTGTTTGGGTTTCAGTCATGTAAAGAACACCACCCATCACCAGTGCAACATTCCCATCACCAATGTCCCAAGTCTCCCTCCTCCTCACCCGACCCCCACCTGTACTCTTAGTGGCACACACACCATCTGTATATGAGTCCCTGTGTTCCGTTCCCTTTATTGCCCCTCCGGAAAAATAAGGTCAAAAATAAAAAGGAAAAATATTTTAAAAAAATGAAAAGAACCAACCAAAGACTATGGTAGTTCGATTCCCAGCATCCCATATGGTCCCCTGTGTGCTGCCAGGTATGACCCAAACCCACCCCCTAAAATGAGGGGTCAGAGTGATAACACAGCAGTAGGGCATTTGCCTTGCACACAGCTGACCCAGGATGGATCTGGGTTCAATCCCTCATGTCCCATATGGTCCCCCGAGCCAGGAGTGATTTCTGAGTGCATAGCCAGGAGTAACCCCTGAGCATCACCAGGTGTGGCCCAAAATAAATAAAAGGAGGGGTCCAGAGCAATAGACACTAAAGAGGGCATTTTTCTGGTATGCATCTGACCTGGGTTTGAGTGATTCCTGGGTGCAGAGGCAGAGGCAGGAGTAACCCCTAAGTACTTCTGCGTGTGAGGGAAGGAAGGAAGGAAGGAAGGAAGGAAGGAAGGAAGGAAGGAAGGAAGGAAGGAAGGAAGGAAGGAAGGAAGGGAGGGAGGGAGGGAGGGAGGGAGGGAGGGAGGGAGGGAGGGAGGGAGGGAGGGAGGGAGGAGGGGAAGAAAGGAAGGAAGGAGAGAGGGAGGGCTGAAACTGGGAAGTATATCAGAAAAGGCATTTGCCTTGTACATAGCTGATTTATGTTTGATCCCACGCATCCCATATGGTCCCTCAAACACTGCCAGGAATTAATTTCTAAATGCAGAGCCAGGAACATTTCTGGTTATGGCCCAAAAGCAGAACAAGAACAAAAAGAAAAAAAGAAAAGGAGACAATTTTCAGTTGCCTAATCGTCTCAGAGCTGTGGAAATTTTCAGGGTGGGATGGGGGTGTCTGGGACCAGGCCTGCTGAAGACGTGTGTGCAGGCCTCCTGCAGTTCCACCAGCTGCCAGTAGGGAGCAGTGTGCCCTGAACGTGCTGGCCTCAGACTAGAGTTCCCAACTCTAAGCATCTCTGCTCCTCACTTCCCTCCTCATGCAGAAGCTGTAATACCCCTTGTCCTCCCCATGCCTGGACCACCTCACCCCACATCAGCCCAGAATCTCTCGGACCCCCATCTGGGGTGCAGAGGAGCAGCTTTCCTGGCCAAGACTCATTTCCTGCCTCAGGAGCTCTGTCTCCTTGCAGCTGCCTTCAGGGTAAGGGGCCGCCTTTTCAAGGCTCTGGAGCCCCTTCAGGCATCAGCACCCCAGGCTGTGCTAATGGGCCTGCCCTGTGCCCCTACAGGCTACAAAGTGGAATGAACCTGCAGATCTGCTTCGTCAATGACAGTGGCAGTGACAAGGACAGCGATGCCGATGACAGCAAGACAGAGACCAGCCTGGACACGCCCCTGTCTCCTATGGTGAGTGCCGTTGCCCTGTGCCCAGCTGGGTCGATCAGCTGGGTTGCCTGGGGTGGCATGAGCTCCAGATGCCTCAGCCTGAGATGGTCCAGGAAAACCCAAGCAGCGCTGATTCAGGTTCAGTCCACCTACCTATCCTGTGAAGGGCCACAGCACCAACCCAATGGCCCCTGACCCTGACAGGGGAGAGCAGCTCAGTGTCACGTCCTAGGGCTGGCATGAGGTACACTAAGAAGCTGTGAATGTGTGTCCCAGGTCACAGTGGGTGATTCACAGAGATGCTGCAGACCAGAGTCCTTCATCTCCCAGGGGTCTGTCCTATTGCATTAGCTGGGACTCCAGGAGAAAGAAAGCGCAGCTCAGAGTAAGCCAGGCGTGGCCCTGAGTATCTGATCTTATTCAGGGTAGACATTTCCCCTGGGCCTGGCTGATGCTGGAAGGGATTCCAGCAGCCCTGGGGTCAATGATGCCACCTGGGGACCAGCAGGAGTCACTACAATTGCTGTGGAGATAACTTCCTTTTACAGACACTGCAACTTATCCAAGGAATTGAGGCACTGCCATGAGCCTCCAGGGCAGCCCCTGCAGGCAATTCTCTGGTCTGCTGGGGAAGGGTTTCTAGGGGGGAGGGGGCACCCAACTGCTTCCCAGCGCTACTCCTGGCTTTGCACTCAGAAATCACTCCTGCCAGCATCGGTGGACCATATGGAATGCCAGAAATCTAACCTGAGTCAGCCGTGTGCAAAGCAAACACTATATGCTGTGTTATTAATCTGGCCCTAGTGATGCCTTTTTTTTTTTTTTTTTTTTTTTTTTTTGGATTTTGGGTCACAACCGGCAGTGCTCAGGGGTTATTCCTGGCTCTATGCTCAGAAATCACTCCTGGCAGGCTTGGGGG
Organism: Suncus etruscus; assembly: GCF_024139225.1. Classification (NCBI taxonomy): domain Eukaryota; kingdom Metazoa; phylum Chordata; class Mammalia; order Eulipotyphla; family Soricidae; genus Suncus; species Suncus etruscus. Next base: position 25,132,830 of record NC_064860.1, on the reverse strand, counting down.
GACCATATGGGATGCCGGGATTTGAGCCACCAACCTTCTGCATGCAAGGCAAATACCTTACCTCCATGCTATCTCTCTGGCCCCAGGGATTGCCCTTTTTTTTAAAATTTATTTTATTAAAGCTCTATCTATGGGATACAGAGTTAAGTTGTTGATAGTTGAGTTTTCGCTAAAGTAATTGCTAAAATACACCATGCATACCACTAGACCTCCTTTCAGTACCTAGTTCTGGTCGAGTGATCATTTCCCGCCGTCATTGTCATATAGTCCCTCTCTGCTCTAACTGTACTTTCACTGCGCCCCCATGATTTCTATTACCTTTGGGTATTATTCTCATACTACTTAGGGACCCAAGCACACAGTGCCGAAAAGGGCTGCTCTTTTTCCCTTCGCAGAGCAAGCAGAGCTCTTCCTACTCTGACCGAGACACAGCGGAGGATGACTCGGAGTCCATGGATGACATGGATTTCCTCAGCAGGCAGAAGAAGCTGCAGGCCGAAGCCAAGATGGCCCTGGCTATGGCCAAGCCAATGGCTAAAATGCAGGTGGAAGTGGAGAAACAGAACCGGAAAAAGTCCCCCGTGGCAGATCTCGTAAGCAGCAGCATGTCCCAGACCCCGAAGGGATTGTGCAAACGGGGCTTCTCCAGAAGCCCTGAGTGGTTGGGAAATCTCTCAAGTTTCAGCCTTTTTCCATTCTCGGGTAGCAGCGGGAGCCACCAGCCAGGGGTGCCTGAGAGCTACATTTGCTCTCGCAGCATCTCTGCGGAGGTTAACATGTGATCAGTAGCACGCACCACTGGTAGCTCATATTAATCAATGCAAATGCAGCATCCAGAGGTTTCAGGCCCATTTGTGACTTTGGCAGCCTGCCAGACTGAACTTCATGTCCAGCACTCAGTGGCCAGTTGCTAAGAGCCTGGACTTTGCCATTCCTCTGGCTTTGCGGGGCTGTAGGTGGGTTTAGCCAGACTTCGTTTTTCTGTCTCAAATGGGCTTCATGATCACCCTAACCAAATCAAGGTGCAAAGTGTTCCAAGCTCACAGCCTACAAAAGATGGCACCATAGCCCAGTGGTCTGGGTGCCACACTTGGGGTTAAAGCTCCTCCCCAGCATCCATGGAAGAGGGGGGCCCTCTGAGGCTCTGGAGCAGGGGTCCTCAACCTTTTTAAACAGGGGCCAGTTCACTGTCCCTCAGACCATTGGAGGGTCTGACTATAGTAAAAACAAAACTTATGAACGAATTCTTATGCACACTGCATATATCTTATTTTGCAATGAAGAAACAAAACAGATACAAATACAATATGTGGCCCGTGGGCCATAGTTTGAGGACCACTGTGGGGGTGCTCCTGGCTCATCTTGCCTCTTCCCACAGCTGCCCCACCTGCCGCACATTAGTGAGTGCCTGATGAAACGCAGCCTGAAGCCTGCAGACCTTCGGGGCATGACTCTGGGCCAGCTGCAGGTGATCGTCAATGACTTGCATTCACAGATCGAGAGTGAGTGGACAGCAAGGCCCTCTCCAACCCATCCTCATTCTCCTGGGGCTCCTGGCAAAGGGGTTGGGGGGTGTGTGTCCCCAGGCTCTTGTTCGCACTGAAAAGTCCTGAATCTCTTTGACGTTTTGAGCCCTTCATTTCTTTTCGGCTTTTGAGCCACACGTTGATGCTCAGGGGCTGCTCCCAACTCATTGCCACCCCTGAGCACTCGGCCCTCCAAATGCATTTTAATCTCCTGACCACCGCCATAGTGTCAAGGTACTGAAAGCATCTGCCCCCTAGAATAGTCTTGGGGTTCCTGGTCATTGATGATGGAATTATACCCTCAGTTGGAGGGGTACAGTATGATCAGCCAGTCAGATTTGCTTGTTTGTGGGACTCAGTAATGGCAGCACAGGTGACATATATGAGAGTTACAGGATGTCGGGAGCCCTGGGCCCAGCAGGCAAGCCATGACCGAAAGACCTCAAGATAGATCCTGCCCAGTTCCTTGGCCTCCTGCAGGTTGTGAATTATAGCAGATACAGATTACGAACTGATGCAGACACCCTTGCCACCCGCGTCTGTCCAAACCAACCCACTGTGAAGCCTTTCCTCTGGGCACTGATGCTATTTCCTTAAAGATTTAGGTGCCTCTTTGTGATTATGTTCCTCTCCAATACCCTTTCAAAAGGGCGCCCTCTAGCATTTGCATCTAGAATAGTCAGGTATCTCGAGCTAGCTTTAAAATTATTCTTGAAGTACTGTGAGGCTGTGGATTTGATCCCTAGCATTGCAAAAAGCAAAACAAAACAAACAACAACAACGAAAAAAGAACAGGGGCTATGGAACAGAACAGGGATTAAGGCACTTAACTGGCATACAGCTGACCCTTAAGTACAGGCCAGTAGTCAACTCTGAGCCACTGTGTGGGTCTCAAACAACAAAACAGCTTCAGGGAGAAGAGAAGACAGATAAGTCAGGATTAATTTTTTGTTTCGTTTTGTTTTGTTTTGGGGTCAAACCCAGTGGTACTCCGGGGTTACTCCTGGCTCAGAAATCACCCCTGGCAGGCTCCATAGTCCCCAGGGGATGCAGGGATTCGAACCACCGTTTGTCCTGGATCGGCTTTGTGCAAGGCAAACGCCCTACTGCTGTGCTATCTCTCCGGCCCCAGGATTGCTTTTTGCAGCTGGCTGGATGCTCAAAATAAATCAAACTGGTCTCTCTGCTTTTGTTTCTGTTCAAAAACCTTTTTAATGAAAATATCCTGAGGCCAGAGCAATACTATAGTGGGTAGGGCACTTGCCTTGCACTGGCTGACTTGGGTTCAATCCCTTATGGGGTTTGTGGTCCCCTGAGCCTACGAAGAGTAAGCCCTGAGCACTACCAGGTGTGGCTCAGAAAAAATAAATAAAATGAAAACCTCCACATGAGAGACTGAGCAGGATTCTCCTGAGTGCTGATGTGAAAGCTGCCCAGTGGGAGAAGAATCCTACCTGTTCACTGCCACATTCATGTGTTCAGTGTTTTTATGCTAAACTTAGGAGAAAAAGGAAGGATTGAACACTGGTCTCCTCTTAATTCTGCAGTTTAATTCCGAGAGCTTAGTTGCGCATCAAGAGGGTTGTTTTTCTCTACGGGCCATAGGACAAACCCAGAAACTCCTTCCTTAGACTTGCAGTGACGTTTCTCAGCCTCTCCCAAGAGATGAATTCCAGACTGCATCTCGCTCACTCCTAAATTGGAACCAGTCTGAGCTGAAGGCAGTTCAGAGCCATATTTAAAGCGCTTCTGGAAGTGGGATCAGTCCCTTCCATCCTCCCTTGCTCTTGTGTTCAGACTGAGACCATATCTGGAACATTGCTTCCCAAGCTCCCCCACTATTCCCTGAAAGCTCTGAGCTTTCAGGTATTACATACCCAACTTTACAAATTTACCTTCCCAAGCTTCTTAAGAGATGGTCTTTTCTAGAGTAATGTGCATGGAGGGCTCCCTGTTATTCAGAAACACTGCACCCTTATGCTGACTCCTATCTCTTCAACCCTCTCTATTTTGGGCTGGAGTTTCTGTGGATATACAGTGAGAAAATAGGCTCCAGAAGTTTTCATCCCCATCCTTAGGCAAATCCTGCTGTCATGCACAAGCTCCTTCCCCATCTGTGTAACTTCCCACAAGTCACTTCAGTGGGGTGACAAGATCTGCACTCCCCCTTTCCTGAGATTCATCCATCACATGGGCCTGCACCACTGGGCCAACATGGCCTTAGTGGTGGCTGTGGAGCATGTGGGCTGTGGACATGGTGTGGGTGTGGAATCTGCATGTGGGACATGGGCATAAGGTGTGGGTGAAGTTGGGTCCTGTGGGTGGTCTCAGAGATTGGTAGATATCTGGGCCTCACCAGTAAGTCCCCTTGCAGGCCTAAACGAGGAGCTTGTGCAGCTGTTGCTGGTGCGAGATGAGCTGCACACAGAGCAGGATGCCATGCTGGTGGACATCGAAGATCTGACCAGGTCAGTGGGCAGGGTGGGAGGGGGCCGCCTGCACATGGCAGGCCTTAGCCACACAAGTCTAGCTGGCACCTTCCCCTGGCACTGGACCCCCATGTTGTTCTCAGGGCAGCCCAAGATCTGGTTGGTTTTCAGCTGGGCCTAGAGCAGTGGTTCTCAAATAGTGGTTCCATAAAGGGGGGCGCATTTGACCTTGGCAGTGTCCTAACAAGCTAAGCCCCATGTTTATGTCTCTGTATGTCTCTGGAGCTGTGTCTTGCTTCCAACCCCGCTTCGAAAAGCTATGCATTGCAAAATGTGCTCATTGTAGCCATTAATCCAGACATCACCTCTGATTAAAAAGTCAGCTCAAATTATTTTATATATTTTTGTTTTGCAGATTAAAATGTTTTTATAAAGATACTATTTACAATCGCGGGGGGGGGGGTGCGCAAAAATGTTTTCTTCTTCCTAGGGGGGCATGACAGAAAATAATTGAGAAGCACTGGCCTAGATGTAGCCACCTCCCAGGAGGGGGTGCGGGTCATGCTTCTTCTCAGAGGACAGGAAACAGGCAGTACTGGTCACACCATACTAGTGTGGGAGCTTCCCTGGGGGAACTGGTGTGTGTGTGTGTGTGTGTGTGTGTGTGTGTGTGTGTGTGTGTGTGTGTGTGTGTGTGTGTGTGTGTGTACATTGCTTGCGTGCCTCTGTGTCCCTTCCCATCTCCCACAGCTCCATTCAGGGGGGACGGGGATATAGTGGTGGTTGATTTCTCAGGACGAGTCCCGATGGTGACGGGAATGTCACAACCATTCATGGCTGCCGCCTGGCAAGGAGCCCATCTTCACTTCTCTGTTTCTAAGAGTCTTTGTGGTTTGTCCTTCCCAATCCATATGGGTCCCTTGGGCTAAAACCCAAGTTAAACTGAATTAAACTGAAGACTTCTGCCCCCCACACACACACTCCCCCTGCCCTGCATCTTCAACTGGGTTTCCTCGCCAGAGCCAGCATCACTTAAAACCCTTCCTTGCCACCCTGGTGAGGTGTTAGCTTCCATTCCCCTACGCCCCCTGCAGACCTCCAGATGGGACAGGAAGGGGACCTCAGGCCCCAGATAGCAGGGGGTAGTGAACTCTGGGCGAGGGCAGCCACTCATTCCTGCCAGAGGCATCCATGCACCACAAGACCCAAGCCCGTAACCTTCTGACAGAGAGACATGGTTACTATTCCTAACTAGATTATTGCAGGGACCAGTCTCTTCTTCAGGTGCAGGGAATGAGGGGACCATTCCCAGGGTTGCTCAGCACACCATGTAGTATTGGGGTTCAACTCAGTCCCTGTGCCTATGAGGTGTACTCCCCCCCCCCATGCTTTAGCACCCTCTTCCAGCTTCTTTTCCACTCAGCCCTGTATTCCCAAAGAGAGAAGTCTGAGTCCCCCCAGGGAACATATTCTCAACGATGCTCCAGAAACCCCTCTGTCTCTGCCCTGAGCACACTTCTTACCTTTGCAGACATGCCGAGAGCCAGCAGAAGCACCTGGCTGAGAAGATGCCTTCGAAGTGAGGCCTCCCCAGTCGCCCCAGAGCACAAGTCGGAGTTTTGTTTTTTGGGTTTTTTTGCTTCTGTGATCGTCAAAAACACTGTTGCTGTGGGTGGTGCGGAGCTGGCGCCATCCGTGTTCATCCTGGACATGTCTGAAGCTTCTTGGCCACTGACTGGCCTCTGCTTCTTAATTTATTTCCTTTTTTTTTTTTTTTTTTTTTTTACTGTGCCACTTGATAGCAAGCGTTTGAGTCAGATGGTCACGGAGACTGCACGGCACTGACATCATCACTGACTGCGGTTTGGCCGCAGGTTCTACCTGGGTTGTTCTGTTTCCCAGGATCTGGAGCAGGGCAGTGTCTCCCAGGCCCGCTGCCCTCCTTCTGTGCCGTGGCGGGTGATGGTGCTACCCGGTACATACAGGCCGCCACCGCCTCCGGCCTCGGGGACGCTCCTAGGGGCCTCCAACCAGCGCCTCTCAGCATTTTGTGAATGTTGACGCCCCGAGCTACCCTTTGAGGTGTGCAGCTCACGGTCTCTCAGAGATGGAGGATTTCTGTATAAATATGTAAAATAAAAATGAGAACTTTGTTTCATAGGATCTGTCTTTTTCTACAGAGCCAGCCCCTCTGCCCCACCTTCCCGCCAGTCCACATGTGTGCGGAGGGAGGATGGATATTAAGGTGGGGGTGCAAGTGTGGGAGAAAAGGAACACATGTGAATGTGAGGGCTTTGTGAGTAGGGGTGTGAGCAAGGAGTGTCCCCCCAAAAGCCGGCCCCACTCACTGATCGAGGATCCCCTGAGGGCTGGCCTTGCTCAATGACCTGATTCCCTCCAAGAACCTCAGTGATCTGGGGTCTCACTCCCAGAGCCAGGATGCACCACTAGGCCTTGGGCCCAGTCGGGAGAGGCTGATGGTAACCCATTGGTCTGGTGGAGGTCCTGGGACCTCCAGGAAACTGCTTAGATCAGGCACTAGGGCTATAGACCTTAGGGAACCCAGCTGAACCCTGCTGAATCCACTGAACTGACTAATCCCATTCTGTTCAGCACTGTTGGAAGGGACCATTTCAGACAATACAAGCATAAACTGAGTCCCAGCCAAGGGTGAGGTCCTGAAGGTCCTGAAGGTCCTAGAACCCTAGTTGGGAAGGCAGGTGGCCCATGCATTTGGCTGGCAGGGGCTCCAGTGACATCAGGACCCCCTTCAAATGCAGACCCCACATCTAGAGAAGCAACAAAGATTACCCCACCCTGTGGCCATCTCACATGGGTGTCACTGTCTTCTCTGGACTATTGAGGCTCAAAGAGAAGTCAGGACCTGACCTGGTGGGGGCTGATAACCCTGAACTGGCTCCAGACCCCCACACACCAGTCCCACAGGAGCATCTTAACCCCCATGCTCCACTCACAGATCAAAATCACTGGGGCCCCAGGACTTAGCTGGAGGCCTTGACCCTGGACACAGCTTCCGGACACCCCCTCTGAGCCTCTCCTGCACCTGCCCTTGGGAAGTAGGGCTGTTGTGGGTCTATGTCTGCCTGCCCAGATCCCCTTTGGCCTCGCTCTGCTGCCGTGGCTGGCCTATCTCTCATTCCTCTTGGTCAGTGATTCCCCTTCTTGGAGCCGGACCCTCACCCACCACCCCCAGCTTCTGCTCTCACTGTGGGAGAGTCAGGAGCAAATGGAACTTGGGCAGGCTTCGTGACCCGCACTTGTCATACAGTCAGGGCTGGTCAGACCCAGGCTGCAGATGAGTTTCCTCACTTTGGCCTCTGCATGCCTCCCCTCTGCCTGCCTCAGTTCTCAAGGCTCCACCTGAAATGATGGGTCTGTCCCTGTACTCAGAGCTCCCAATACTAGAAACACACTGAATGGCTGAAGATTGCCTTATAGGTGGCCAATGCAGATTCAACCCCTGGCACCCCCAAGACTCCCAAGCCCTGCCAGGAGTGATCCCAAGTGCAGAGTCAGGGGACAACCTTAAGCATTGCCGGGCGTGGTCCAAAAAGATGCATCAGAGATACAGGGCAGTTCCTCCTCTGGATCCCTGAGCTAAACTCCCTAGGGCCTGTCCCAACAACCCCTCATCAGCTCCACTTTCCAGGATCACAAGCATCTTCATCCCCACTGCTTAGAAGCCAAAACTGCCTCAACCTTTGTCCTTGTCTCAGATATGAAATGGGTGGTTTGTCAGGGCTGAACACTGTCCAGGGGAGAGGACCACTCTCCAGGGGAAGTGAGCACTTTGGAGCAAGCACTGGACAAGAGAGAGGAAAGAGAACAACCTCAGTCTCCCCAGATACCAGTGGGGTTCTGCATGCTGGAAGCTGTTGTATCTTCCACTTTGATGGCTTGAGCAAGTCCCAGAGACGGAGCTTGTGCTGCTAGGCTTCTCTGCAGGTGGGGGAAGTGGAAAAGGAGGAAACACATGGGTCTCTGAGCTGAGGGGTATCCCTCTTCCTCAGACTACAATCTTCTGGGGGGATCAAGCCCTGCACCCACCCTCACACACATCTCAGTGCTAGGCCCATGGGCTCTGTCAAAAGTGGCCTGAGGGGGCTGAGTAACAAAGATTTTCTAAACTTTGGAATTTCTGAGGCAAAATGAATGAAAAACCCACTTGAATTTCCTCCACTTCCCCAAGTGGAGCCCAGGACCACCTCTCCCCCAGACACTTAAGCAAGAATCTGGCAGGAAATTCACATAAGTGGGATTCGGAGGAAAAAGAGTGAACCCCACCAGAACATGGAGAGTTTTGCTTTGATGCTTCTAAGCAAGTTGAAATGCGCACCCTATGCCCACTTGGAGTTTTGAAATCTCCAAGTTTCCTTCTCGCTCGTTTCTTTTCTCATCAGCAGGCCCCTGATTTGCATGCCTGTGCCCAGGACAGTGCCCGTTTGTCCCCTCTGGAATGAGAAGCCACCCCGCTTCCTCTTTTTTAAAAGTCCACACAACTGTGTCACTTCCTAAATCATTCCCTTGTGAAGGAGCCTGCACAGTCATCCTGGCCCAACTGTTGTTTTTCTTCCAATAATCTTTGCCTTCAACCAGGTACACCCAGGCAAACTCAGGCTCCTACCCTAAGAGAAAGCAGGAAGTTTGTAGACAACTAGCCCAGCTGAGTTGTCTGGTAGATGCTGGCAAGAGACTAAAAAATGAGACTAAATCTAGGACTTGATTTTAGGTTCTAAGATGAATGTAGGAGGCTTTTCCTAACCCACATATCCCAGGACTCAAGGTGGGGGGACCAGGGGCTGGATCAACCTTACAGTGGTGAGGGTGTTTGCTTTCACAAAGTTCACTTGGGTTCAATCCCCAGCATCCCATCTGGTTCCCTGAGTTGGGAGTAATTCCTGAGTGCAGGGCCAGGAGTAATCCTTGAGTACCACTAGGTGTGGCCCTAAAACAACAACCAATAATTCCTCAGGCTTCAGTGTGCAGACCCCAAGGACATTGGGCCTGACTAGGAGAAAGAGCAGGGCTAAGCCACTATCCTATACACAGTGACTGGTTTTATCCTAGCATTGCCCCAGGAATATTAACCCCCAGCACCCTTTCCTGCAGAATCTCTCCCTACCCTTACAGTTCTGCTGGGGTAGCAGGATTGGTGTCCTTTCTCTTCTGTAGGGAGGCCCAGTAGGTGGGTTAGACTGTCCCAGGGCAGGTGGTTGAGATAGTGACTCAAGTATTTTGGATCCCAGCAGCCTAAACTAACACAGAGGGAGGGAAGGAGGGAGGGAGAGCCTGAAGTCATCTGGTCTCCATGTGGCGAGTCCCAAACACAACAATTGGGAGCACAGGTGGATGCAGCTAAGGGCTGTGAGGGCAGCTTCAGCCTTTCTTTCTGGCCACTGCCAACATGCCTCCTGCTCACACGCACCCTTAGGGTCTGCCTGGACCAAAGGCCCTTTCTCGTTAGGATTTTTTGAGTCATGCATGCCTGGTGGTGCTCAGGGGCTATTCCTAGAGTGCCAGGGCTGGCTCCCGAACCTCCTGCATGCTAAGATGCTCTCCAGCCCCCTGTTTCCACTGTCCCTTTCATCTCCACACGGTGCCCACGACCTTCCCAGCCCAGCCATGGAAGATCCCACACATGGAGTCCTGGGATGAAGCTCCTGATGCTCCCACCTCCTTGCTCCCTGGCCCCAGACCTTTGTGGATGCAACCTCGTTTCCAAAACAACCCCTTTCTTCCAGCAAACTTCTTTTATGTCAGCTGGACCTGGATAGTTGGCACATTCAGGTGCATTAGATTCCCCTGTGCTCAGCTGGATCCTTGAGGTTTCCTTGAGAGCAAAATCAGCAGAGGGGATTGCTCGGCTGCCAAGGGGAGGGCAGTGAATTGCTGTGTTCATAGGAACGCGTGTGGTCGTATATACTGAGAAGGATACAAGATAGACAGCTCTTGTCAAGGCCTTGTGTTCAGGAAATATGAGACTTGTTTTTCACTTAGGCACATAACTATTTTTGGGGGGGAGTGGTCACACCCAGCAGCGCTCAGGGGTTACTCCTGACTACACTCAGAAATCGCTCCTGGTAGGCTCAGGGGACAATATGGGATGCTGGGATTCAAACCACCATCCTTCTGCTTGCAAGGCAAACACCCTACCTCCATGCTATCTCTCCAGCCCCCACATAATTTATGAAGCTATTCTGTGAGTTTCAGGCTGGCTTGCTCTTCTCTCTTGAACATGAGCCTGTATTTACTGCAGTGTTGGTATTAGTGATTCAGATGAAAACAACTAACCTGTGAAGCCCTGGACCCCTGGCCTCTTCTCATGCCACCTTCCTTGGCATTCTCATTTCTGTAATTCAGGGCACAGAGCCTGCTCACCTTTCCCTTGTCTTGCTATTCTGTGTTCCACAGGCAGGGGAGAGCGTTCGGCATTTGTCCTCCTCCTGACTTACTTTACTCAACACAACGTCCTCTGTTCTAGCCACATCACCGCGAATCGCATGACTACACCCTTCCTCATGGCCGCAGAGTGTCACAGAGACCACAGCTTTCCCCACATCACATCTGGGTTGTTTCCATGTCTGGGTGATTGTACTAAATGCTGCAATAAATGTAGGTGTATGTAGGTCTCTAATCACTGTTTTAGTGTTTCGGGGTAGATGCCAGAAAGCAGAATCACTGCATCATGTGGACGCCCCATTCTTCCTTTCGGGGAGATCTCTCTGGGGATTCCAAATACTTACTGTCCCACATCTCACCACACTAGCCCGCCCCCGGCCTCTCTTTCATATCCAATTCCTTATCGCTCCAATGACAGCTTCAAACTGCGTTTCTGTCTACATCTCAGAGGTCCTAAAACCCCTTCTCTCAGGAGAAGCCAATTTTCAAGCTGACAGCTGGAGTGAGCGGCTCAGAGCTGACTTCACATCCCATGTTCACAAAATGTTCACAAAAATTCAGGGCTAGAGAGACATTTTAGCTGGGAGGGCACTTACCTGGCATGTGACCAACCTGGGACTCCTGGCATCCCATATGGTCCCCCAAACCCCAAAGAGTGATCCCTAGTTCAGAGTCAGGAGTAATCCCTGAGCATTGCTGGGTATGGCCCAAAAGCAAAACAAAAAATAAAATGATTAGCTTCTGGATGAGAAATTGAGGGTCTCTCAGGCTGATGGGCCTAGTGGGTGGCCAGGGCCTCAGTTTATCTGACAGCATTCACAAGATAGTGTGAATGTGGCCATAAATGTGGCCCCCGTGTGCACCTGGGGGGTTCAGCCTGCTGAGGCTCCTGTGGTCTTCTGTGAACTGAGCGTCCAGATGATGAGATTCCCCTCCAGCCCCCACTCAGCTAAAATGCAAACACAGAAACCCTGTCACGACACCCATTTACTTTCATGACGTCCTGACAAGAAAAGAATCGAGGCTGGGGAAACAGGAGACAGTGGAAAAGCAGGGACAGTCATAAGGATACCTTTCATTGATACTTTCAGGGGGAATTAACCAGATCCTGTTAGCCTGAAAAGGTTATTGAAACTTTCCAATGCAGCCCTCTTCACTCCCCAGGAAATCAGCACAACCTTCCCCCATGACTTCATTATTACTTATGAGCTCAGAAGGTTCCTGAGAAAGCAGGTGTGCCTTTCAGGTCTCAGAAAGAAACAAACGGATTTCAAGAAAGGGGGGGCCTTTCCTTGCAGCACCGTCAGAAAGTTGCACATGGGTCATTGGACCAGCATTCTCCAAGGTGGCCAGAAGAAGGTGGGATTTTGCATTTGCAGTGTCAGAGACTGAACTCAGGGTCTCACATACGCAAGGCACACGCTTGATCAGTCAGTCAGTCACATGCCCTGGTCGAAAAAAATGTATTGAGAATCCTTAGTTAACTTCAACATTTGTGAATCATAGTATGACTGAAACCCAATCATGAACACTTTGTAACTGTATCTGACCGTGATTCAATTTTAAAATTATTTTTTTTTTGATTTTTTTTTTTTTTTTTTTTTTTGGTTTTTGGGTCTCACCCGGCAGTTGCTCAGGAGTTACTCCTGGCTCCATGCTCAGAAGTTGCTCTTAGCAAGCACGGGGGACCATATGGGACGCCGGGATTCAAACCGATGACCTTCTGCATGAGAGGCAAATGCCTTACTAATTTTAAAATTATTTTAAAATAAATTAAAATGTTTTTAAAGGAGTTTGAATCGATTTTTTTTGCTTGTTTGTTTTTGGGCCACACCCGGCGGTGCTCTGGGGTTACTCCTGGCTATCTGCTCAGAAATAGCTCCTGACAGGCACAGGGGACCATATGGGACGCCGGGATTCGAACCAACCACCTTAGGTCCTGGTCGGCTGCTTGCAAGGCAAACGCCGCTGTGATATCTCTCTGGCCCCTTGAATTGATTTTTTTTTTATCTTTTGCAATTAAAAATTTTAAATCCCAAAAGAAAAAACAGTTATCCCTCATGGATGTAAAGAATTGCAAAGGAGGGGCCGGAGAGATAAGAGAGCAGTAGGCATTTGCCTTGCCAGCAGCCGACCCAGGATGGATGGTGGTTCGAATCCCAGCATCCCATATGGTTCCTCGGGCCTGCCAGGAACGATTTCTGAGTGCAGAGCCAGGAGTAACCCCTGAGCATGAGCACTGCTGGGTGTGACCCAAAAACAAACAAAAAAATTGCAAAGGATAATTTTCCTGGAGCTTTCGAAATATAAATGCTTAAGATGATCTTTGGAGTCAAAGCAATTACACAGTGGGTAGGCCATTTGCCTTGCATGTGGTCACACCAAGTTCAATCCCCAGTACCACATATGGTCCCCTGAACTCTGCCAGAAGTGATCCCTGATCACAGAGCCAGGTTTAAGCCCAGAACACAGCTGGGGATAGCCAAAAAACGCATAAATGAACAAACAAATATAAAGATGTCTTGTTTTTTTTGTTTTGGGGGGCTTTTTTTTTTAGTTTTTGGGTCACACCCAGCAGTTCTCAGGGGTTACTCCTGGCTCTATACTCAGAAATTGCTCCTGGCAGGTTCGGGGACCATATGGGATGCTGGGATTCGAACCACCATCCTTCTGCACGCAAGGCAAATGCCCTACCTCCATGCTATCTCTCCAGCCCAAGATGTCTCTTTTTTTTTTTTTTTTTTTTGGTTTTTGAGCCACACCCGGCGGTGCTCAGGGGTTACTCCTGGCTGTCTGCTCAAAAATAGCTCCTGGCATGCTCGGGGGACCATATGGGACACCGGGATTCGAACCAACCACCTTTGGTCCTGGATCGGCTGCTTGCAAGGCAAACGCCACTGTGCTATCTCTCCAGGCCCAAGATGTCTGTTTTAACCAGCGAAATATATCCTTTTTTTTAAATGCATTCAATGAAAATTAAAAGACAAGGCAATTTGATTCTCCCATATATTAATTTTGTGGGAGAAAGGAGGATTTGGTTCACACCCAACAGTGCTTGGGGCCTGCTCCCATATCTGTGCTCACAGATCACCCCAGACAGTAACTACTCTGGGGACCAAATGCAGTGCTGGGAAACTAGTGTTGTCTGCCTACAAGGCTAGAGTCTTAATTACTTCACTATCTTTCCTGTTCCTCTTCCATTCATTTTGAAAATAATTCAATAAACCTGAAAAACTCTTCTTTAACTGTTGGGCAATTATAGTTGTCTCCAGTATTCAATGTTCCACCACCAATCCCACCACCACTGTGGCCTTCCCTTCACCAGTGTCCCCAGTTTCCAAGACCCTCAGCCGCCCTCTTAGAGGCACAAAATAATTAATTTTATATTGCTTATTACAAAAAAAAATGGTAAGTGGAATTATCCAAAAGATAGTTCGGTAAATGAGAATTTGTGAAAATTGTTATATCTCACAAATGGTGTTATTAAAGTCATTGAGGATTTACAGGACTGTTTATTGCTAGTTGATTATCATTTTATTTTATATGTGCATTTGCTTATCTGTGAATATATATTGCTGCATTTTTCCTTCCTCCTCAGACATTAAGTGATGCATTATGATGCGATTGTACTTCCTTCTCAAATGCTTCCCTAGATACCTACCAGTCTATATAAAATCTTCAGACAAAGTTTACTGTGTTCACAGTTGTTGTTTATTTTTTAGGGTTTTTTGTTTGTTTGTTTGTTTGCCTTTTGATTTTTGGGCTACACCTGGCAGTACTCAGGGCTGACCTCTTATTCTATATTCAGGACATCTGGCAGTTCTCAGAGGACCATGTGGGATGCCAGGGATCAAACCTGGATCAGCCTCGTGCAAGGCAAGCACCCTACACACTGTACTATCACTCTTGCCTCCGATGTGTCCAGAGTTTGTAAGTAATAAAATTATGTTATATTAATCCACTCCAAGTGGTATTTGGGGAGTCATGGTGTCCCGGTTGAACATGCTCAGCTCCACTGAGCTCTCTCTTCAGCCTGCACATAACTTTCATTTATTTCAGTGCATACTTAGAACCCTTCTACTACATGTTAATTTGGCCTCTTCTCATGGAGCCTTATTATGAAGCCCTATCATAAAAATAAGTGTCATAGAAGGGAAAGAAATTATTCAGGGAGGCGGAAACTGAAGGAATAGCATAGCAAGTAAGGTGTTTGCCTTGCACACAGCCAACTCAAATTAGATCCCTGGTATCCCATATAATGCCCTGAGCCCACCAGGAGTAATTCCTGAGTACAGAACCTGGAAGAACCCATGAGTGTCATTGGGGGTGCAGCCTAAAAAAAAGAAGAAGAAGATGATGATGATGCAGAGATAGCACAGCGGTAGAGAATTTGCCTTGCATGCAGCCAATCCAGATGGACTCCAGTTTGATTCCCAGCATCCCATATGGTCCCCCAAGGAGCAACTTCTGAGCAGAGAGCCAGGAGTAACCCCTGAATGTGTTTTTGGGTGTGGCCCAAAAAACCAAAAAGAGAGAGAGAGAAAGAAAGAAAGAAGAAAGAAAGAAAGAAAAGAAAAGAAAGAAAGAAAGAAGAAAGAAAGAAAGAAAGAAAGCGAAAGAAAGAAAGAAAGAAAGAAGAAAGAGAGAAAAGAAAGAAAGAATAAAGAAAGAAAGAAAAGAAAGAAAGAAAGAAGAGAAAAAAGAAAGAAAGAAAAAAAACAAGAAAGAAAGAGAGAGAGAGGGAGGGAGGGAGGGAGGGAGGAGGGAGGAATGAAAGAAAGAAAGAAAGAAAAGAGAAGAAAGAAAGAAAGAAAGAAAGAAAGAAAGAAAGAAAGAAAGAAAGAGAGAGAGAGAGAGAGAGAGAGAGAGAAAGACAGACAGACAGACAGACAAAGAAAGAAAGAAAGAAGAAAAAGAAAAAGAAAGAAAGAAAGTAAGGAAAGAGAAAGAAAGAAAGAAAGAAAGAGAAAGAAAGAAAGAAAGAAAAAGAAAGAAAGAAAGAAAGAAAGAAAGAAAGAAAGAAAGAAAGAAAGAAAGAAAAAGAAAGAAAGAAAGAAAGAGAAAGAAAGAAAGAAGAAAGAAAGAAAGAAAGAAAGAAAGAAAGAAAGAAAGAAAAAAAGAAAAGAAAGATTATTCTGACTCCTGTGTTTTTGGGTTTTTTTGGTTTTTTGGTTTTTGTTTTGTTTTGTTTTTGAGCCACACCCGGCAGTGCTCAGGGGTTACTCCTGGCTGTCTGCTCAGAAATAGCTCCTGGCAGGCACGGGGGACCATATGGGACACCGGGATTCAAACCAACCACCTTTGGTCCTGGATCAGCTGCTTGCAAGGCAAATGCCGCTGTGCTATCTCTCCGGGCCCTTTTTGTTTTGTTTTGTTTTTGGTTTTTGGATCACACCCGGGGGCCCTCAGGGATTATTCCTGGCTCTGTGCTCAGAAGTCATGGGGGACCATATGGGATGCTGGGATTCAAACCACTGTCTGCTCTGTTCGAATCAGCTGCATGCAAGGCAAATGCTCTACCACTGTGCTATCTCTCCAGCCCCTAAGACTCCTGTTTTATGGGTTTCAGACACCCCCTGAAGATCTTGGCACATGTCCCCCTGAATCAGAGGTGCTTTGGGTGGAATTAAGGAGGAGATGGTATTGGAAAGCACCTTCCTTTGGAAGGAGGTGTTTTCTGTCCATCTTGTGCCTGGATTTTTTCTGCAGTGACACAACTTCCTAACAGAAAGAGGTTGTGAAGGGCCGGAGAGATAGCATGAAGGTAAAGCATTTGCCTTGCATGTAGAATGACGGTTCGAATCCCGATGCCCCAGATGGTCCCCGGAGCCTGCCAGGAGCGATTTCTGAGCGTACAGCCAGGAGTAGCCCCTGAACACTGCCGGGTGTGACCCAAACCCCCCCCAAAAAAGAGAATGTGTATCCCACCCCCAGCCCAGTCTCTGCATAGAAAGACACAACCCTTGAGAAAACATGTACACAAGAGTGGCTGGGTATGAAGGAGCAGCAATGGCAGGCAATTCACCAAACCTGCCCTGAGATTTCGCAGCAATGAAAATTTTTCGTGATCTTCCAGTGACAGCCCCTGTGAGTTTTACTTGCATTTTACCACTAGCAAATAATTGAAAAACACAAAGCCTGCAAGCTCATCAGCCAGTTATTAGAGCTGCCCCAGCTTGTGACCTGTCCCCAAGTATCTGACGTGACTTCTCGGATGTTAAAGCTCTAGCTAGGGAAATGAAGATGGTGATTTGGAATGAGATGGGACAGAATTGGGGTGGGGGGGAGTCCTCCTTCCCAGCTGCTTTCAGGTTTATTGAGTTTGAAAATGGCTCACATGATGTTGAGAGGGGTAAATTAGGCCCCTTGAAGCTTCTGTGCCCACGTGCCCTTGGAATGTCTTTGAAAACTTCTGGAAAGCACACCGTAGCAGGTTCACAGGTTTCTCCCTGTGCCAACCTCCACTTGCTTGCCAAGCTCCCCACAAGCCAGAAATCTGTCCCTCTTTGATGCTGGTAGCAAGCTGTCTGCCCTCCTGGTGGACAGAGGAAAGATGCTAAAATCTCGGGATAGAGTGTTAGGCTGAGAGTGACAGTCCGGGGGTCAGCCAGACCAGGAGCAATAACCTTTGCCCTACTCCTTGCCAACACAACACGGGGTGCCAGGGACATGGTAGTCTTTTAATTTGCCTTTTTTTTTTCTTTTTGGGCCACACCCGGTGACGCTCAAGGATTACTCCTAGCTATACACTCAGAAATCACTCTTGGATCAGGGGACTATATGGGACACCCGGGGGTCAAATTGTGGTCCTCCTGGGTCAGTCACATGCAAGGCAAACACCCTACCACTGCACCACTGCTCTGGCCCCATGCATGGTAGTCTTTTGTATATCCCAGAGCTTGGAAAGTTCCCACCTGAACCCCTTCCCTCTGGCTCTGGTGGTGCTGGTGATAGAACCCAAGGCCTCACCTGGCCAGTCTCATGCTCACCTATCTCTAGCCCTGTAGAGTCGTACCCGGGTCCTGGTATGAATGTTACCTCCTGCTGCTCCTCACTAGAGAGTCTCGGCATCATATGGAAAAGTGAAACGAGACATTTCTCTGGCTACATCATGAGTTCCCTGGGAATTCACATGAAACACCCATTAGAGCCAGCAAAGGGGTGGGTGGTCCAGAGAGGCCTCCAGAAAGTAGGTCAGAAGCCTACACTTGGGTTCAGGGGGTGCATATGCCTACCTGGAGGCCAGAATGGTATTTCCATCAAAGGCCACACAGGATTGGGCCAGAGATGTTTGCTCAGGTGCCAAGACCACAGTCCCAGTAGGACACCAAGGCCCGGGGGTAATCCTTGGAAGTCCCCAGGGACCAGACCAGGGCTTCCAAGTAAGAGAGAACCTGTGGCTCATCTCCCCATACAGATGGAAAGTGAGCGGGCAGGGAGAGGCAAGCAGAGGAAGGCAGCTGCTGGCTCTCTCTGCTCACCAGGTTTCGCTTTGCCTTTCTATGGCTATGAACTGCAGGGATTAGTTGTAACGAGTTTCTGCTCCCAGCCTTCAAGTAAGAAACCCTGGAAACCACACTGGGGGTGGGGAGGAGAGAAGAGAAGCTTCCAGAACCCTCTGCCCTGCCATGGCCTCACTCATTCATCCACTCCACGTCCTGGGAATCCCAGGACCCCCACTGCAGGTTCTTTTTCCTACTTCTTTTTTTTTTTTTTCTTTTCCTTTTCGGATTTTGGGCCACACCCAGCAGTGATCAGGGGTTACTTCTGGCTCTTTGCTCAGAAATCACTCCTGGCAGGCCTGGGGGACCATATGGGATGCCTGGAATCAAACCTGGGCCCATCCCATGTCAGCAGCTTGCATGGCAAATGCCCTACCGCTGTGCTATCACTATGGCCCCTCTTTTTTCTGTTTCTGGGAGTTTCTCTTTGCTTCCTTTATATTTGGTTTGAGGACTGGACCCAGTGATGTGCAGAGATCACTTCTGACCATGTTCAGGGACCACAACATGCTGGAAATTGACCTGTACATGCCTGCACCTTCAGTCTAGCTCAGCCCTTTGACTCAGATCCCAGAAAAACTCTGGAAGGATTCTTCCCAAAATTACCAAAGCAACTCCAGTCTATTTCCATGATCTTTCTCCTTGTCTATTCTCTTGTCCTATTCCACCAGCAGTCAGCAGTACCCACTATCTGACTCAGACCAGCACTGGCTATGCTCTCATCTCCATCACTGTGATTTCCAAGTTTTCTTCTTTCTAACCTCAATCCTGAGAAACAAAGAGAGCTCCAGAACCCTCAGTCAACAGGCTGCTGCCAGCCCTTGTGTGCAATTGTGCTACATTGCACTTGTAGCTTTGTAATGGCCTTTGTAATTGGCTTTGTAACATCTTCCTTTTGTTTGGCAGCCACGCCCTCAAAAATTAGGGGTCCCTCTCTTGCAACAGCTTGACACAAAAACCAGTGCTTATGATGGGCAATGGATCTTCTGCACATTCAGGCCAGATAAATCCATGTTTCCAAACTGCAGGTCTGGGGCCCAGAGAGATAGCACAGCTGCGTTTGCCTTGCAAGCAGCCAATCCAGGACCTAAGGTGGTTGGTTCAAATCCCGG
The DNA here is from genome assembly GCF_024139225.1 of Suncus etruscus. Taxonomy (NCBI): domain Eukaryota; kingdom Metazoa; phylum Chordata; class Mammalia; order Eulipotyphla; family Soricidae; genus Suncus; species Suncus etruscus. The sequence goes on along the minus strand of NC_064860.1, from coordinate 25,113,841 downwards.
TGTCCCATATGGTCCCCCGTGCCTGCCAGGAGCTATTTCTGAGCAGACAGCCAGGAGCAACCCCTGAGCATCGTCGGGTGTGGCCCAAAAACCAAAAAAAAAAAAAAACAAAAAACTGCAGGTCTATGGAGCTCCAAAATTCACCCCCTATATGAACTTGGCTTTTATTTATTTGTTTATTTATTTATTTATTTTTAGTTTTTGGGTCACACTCGGCAGCGCTCAGGGGTTACTCCTGGCTCTAAGCTCAGAAATTGCTCCTGGCAGGCTCAGGGGACCATATGGGATGCCGGGATTCGAACCACCTTCCTTCTACATGTAAGGCAAACGCCTTACCTCCATGCTATCTCTCCGGCCCCCCGGATTTGGCTTTTAAAACAAAGCCCTCATGATATCGTTTTGTTTTGTTTTGTTTTGTTTTGGGGCCACACCCAGTGACGCTCAGGGGTTAGTCCCTGCTATGCTCTCAGAAATTGCTTCTGGCTTGGGGGATCATATGGGACACTAGGGGATCGAACCACGGTCCATGCTAGGCTAGCACGGCAAGGCAAATGCCTTACTGCTTCACACCACTGCTCTGGCCCCTCATGATAACCTTAATCAAGAAGCTAAATTAAATACAAAGGCCATGTACTATAGGCAGGTTGTGTTTTCAGTGATAAAAAACAAAGGGAAAAATAGGGGCCGGAGAGATAGCATGAAGGTAAGGTGTTTGCCTTGCATGCAGAAGGACAGTGGTTTGAATCTGGCATCCCATATGGTCCCCCGAGCCTGCCAGGAGGGATTTCTGAACATAGAGCCGGGGGAACCTCTGAGCGCTGCTTGGTGTGAACCAAAAACAAACTAAAAAAATTGTGAATAAGAATGGGGATGGTGCCAGAGGATAGCACTCCTAGCACTACTAGTAGGTAGAACATTTGCCTTGCACGTGGCCAATCCGGGTTCAATCCCTGGGAATCCCATATGGTCTCCCAAGCCTGCTAGGAGTGATTTCTGATCAGGAGTAACCCCTGAGAGGCACCAGATATGGCCTCAAAACAAACAAAAACAATGCAGGGAGCTGGAGAAATAGCACAGCAGTTAGGTCACTTACCTTGCACACAGCTCATCACATATAAACATACAGTCCCCTTAGCACTGCCTGGAGTAATTCCTGTGTACAGAGCCAGGAATAACCCCTGAGCACCACCAGGTATGGTAAAAGGAAGGAAGGAAGGAAGGAAGGAAGGAAGGAAGGAAGGAAGGAAGGAAGGAAGGAAGGAAGGAAGGAAGGAAGGAAGGAAGGAAGGAAGGAAGGAAAAGGGAGGGAGGAAGGGAGGAAGGAAAGAAGGGAAGGAAGGAAGGGAGAGAGGGAGGAAGAAAGAAAGGGAAGAAGAAAGGAAGAGGAGGAAAGAAGGAAGGAAGGAAGGAAGGAAGGAAAGAAGAAGGCGGGGGGAGAGAGGGAAGGAGGAAGGAAGGAAGGAAGGAAGAAAGGAAGGAAGGAAGGAAGGAAGGAAGGAAGGAAGGAAGGAAGGAAGGAAGGAAGGAAGGAAGGAAGGAAGGAAGGAAGGAAGGAAGGAAGGAAGGAAGGAAGGTTGGTTTGAGGACCACAATCAGCAATGCTCAGGTGTCACTCCTAGTAAGGATCAGGGGACCCTATGAGGTGCTGGGGATCAAATCCAAGGCAAGTGCCTTCCCTTCTATACTGTCTCCTCTGTTAGGGCCCTATAAGCAGCACAAGGATAAAGCACATGTTGGCATGTAAGATCCTGAGTCCCAAACCTAGCAACATGTGGCTCTGGAGCACCTCCAGATGTGGTCCTCATGGCCCTCAGCACTGCTGTTGGGAGCAATGTACTACCTGACCACATGAGAGACAACTCAGCTAGGACTGAGCTCTGGCTGTCCCCACTGCTGCATCCCTTCCAAACAGCACATAGGCACCAACTCTGCTGGCAAGTGGGTGGAGAAAGTGGCACCTGCACCAAAAGGGAAGCAGAGGTGCATCCCTTCCCAGGCAGCTTGGCAGGTCTGCAGAAGGACCACACAGCTCACGGTTCTGCTCTAGTTTCACCCACAAGAAGTGAAACAGGCCCACACAGCAGTGCCACGCCTGGATTGTTCACAGCCACACACCCCAAAGGTAGACACAGCTCAAATTTCTGCTGACCAGAAAAAGGCTAGATAAAGCAGGACCTAGCTACACATTCATGCATTTTTTTGCAATAAAAAGGAAGTGAATTTGTCCATGACTCATGGAAATAAATAATAATAACAGGCATCAAAATATAATGCAAGGGGCCCGGAGAGATAGCACTGCGGGGTCCTGAAGCCCCCCAGGGGGGCCCGGCCAGCAGGAATTAGCTGGGAAGACTTCTCAGACAACCGCACTCCTATTTTGCTGGGTAGAAGAACAACCACACCTGTAAAATCTGAGAGAGGTTAATAATAAAGACCCAAGGCAATGTCTCACTGCTCAAGGGCAACTTTATTTGACTACAGCTCCTTCTTATATAGTGAAGGAGAATGGGGCAGTACAAAGGTAATGTCAATCACACTTTTGGTGCGAAGGTCCATACAAGGCAAGAATACATATCAGGTTACAAGGAACGAAGAAAGTAAATCATTCTCCAAATAAGGAAATGGGCAGTGGGCTAGGAGGCAGGATTACCTGCAAGTCATGATGAACGTGCTGTTTCCATGGAAATTTCTTGTGACCTTCTAGCTGCATATCTAAACTTTTAACAGATATAAGGTGGGGGCAATGTTCTTACAGAAATAATTTTGTACAGACAATGTAACATATACACATAATAACTGCCTTGTTGACTCCGGAATGTAGTTGAGGGAGTAAGACCTCATTTCTGGGAATGGTACCGGGCCGTGTTGCTCTCCTCCGGGCTACAAGATTAATTATCTCTTGCAGCTGCACATTCCTTTCTCTTTGGCCCAAGAACTTACAGCAAGACTGCATGTAGCCTTTAGGTGAAAGGCTGGATTATGGCAGAAAGAACAGCAAAATGGCCTCAAACAAGTCACAGTCCCCAACATAGCACAGCTGTGTTTGCCTTGCAAGCAGCCGATCCAGGACCAAAGGTGATTGGTTCAAATCCCGGTGTCCCATATGGTCCCCAGTGCCTGCCAGGAGCTATTTCTGAGCAGACAGCCAGGAGTAACCCCTGAGCACGGCTGGGTGTGGCCCAAAAACCAAAATATATATATATATATATAATGCAGGGGGCTGGAGAAATAGCATGGAGGTAGAGCGTTTGCCTTTCATGCAGAAGGATAGTGGTTCAAATCCCGGCATCCCATATGGTCCTCCGAGCGATTTTTGAGCCTGGAGCCAGGAGTGACCTCTGAGCACTGCTGGATGTGACCTAAAAACAAATAAAAACAATATATATGTATATATATACATATATATACATATATATATATATAAAATGCAGGAGGAGGGCCCAGAGAGATAGCACAGCGGTGTTTGCCTTGCAAGCAGCCCATCCAGGACCAAAGGTGGTTGGTTCGAATCCCGGTGTCCCATATGGTCCCCCGTGCCTGCCAAGAGCTATTTCTGAGCAGACAGCCAGGAGTAACTCCTGAGCACTGCCAGGTGTGACCCAAAAACAAAACAACAACAACAACAACAACAAAAAATGCAGGAGGAAAAGAATAATCCAGGAGAGGATTCAAAGGGCTTTGGTGCACGCTTTTATTCTGGGCTTAAACAGCCACTGCCAGGAGCCATCCCTCAACACCATGCTGGAGTAGAAGATGCCTGAGTCAAATAAACAGAGAGAAATTAAATCTCCTCAAAAGGAAGAACTTTTGTGTAGGGGACAGAAATATGGTACACTTGTCTTGCATGTGGCCAACCTATCTGCAAACCCTAGCTCCCATATGATGCCCAGACCCCCACCAGGAATGATGTCTGAATACAGAGCCAGGAGTTATCCTGAAGCACCACTATATGTGGCCCAAAAACCTTAAAAATAGGGCTGGCGAGGTGGCGCTAGAGGTAAGGTGTCTGCCTTGCAAGCGCTAGCCAAGGAAAGGATCCTCTGGCGTCCCATATGGGCCCCCCAAGCCAGGGGCAATTTCTGAGCTCGTAGCCAGGAATAACCCCTGAGCATCAAATGGGTGTGGCCTGAAAAAAAAACTTAAAAATAAAAGAACTTTTTTTTATTTGTTTGTTTTTGGGTCACACCCGACAATGTTCAGGGGTTACTCCTGGCTCTATGCGCAGAAATCGATCCTGGCAGGCTCAGGAAATCATCTGGAATGCTGGGATTCGAATCACCGACTTCTGCATGAAAGGCAAACACATTACCTCCATGCTATCTCTACGGCCCCTAAAAATAAAAGAACTTAGAAAAATGAATAGGCTAAAACTCAGCAATAAAAGAAACCCATTATGGATTGGAGCAGTGGTTCGGAGCAGTAAAGCAGCTGTCTTGCCGGCGCTAGCCTAGGACGAACCCTGGTTCGATACTCCGGCATCCCATATGGTCCCCCAAGCCGGGAGCAATTTCTGAGCACATAGCCAGGAGTAAACCCCTGAGCATCACCAGGTATGCCCCCCACCCAAAAAAAAAAAACCCATTATCTAAAATGGGCAAATTACTTGCATAGAAAGTTCCACAAAGAAGACCAATAAATAGCAAATAAGGATTTGAAAAGACGATTGAGAATATGAGTCATTAGGGAAATTCAGGTCAAAAACCACAATGAGATACAATTATACACCTGCCGGGATGGTTCTGATAATGGTGACAAAAAGCAGAAACAGAAGCTCTAGCTCAGTGGCAAGCACATGCCTTGAGCGTGAGAGACTCTAGATTGGATCTCCAGCACCAAACAGCAAAACAACAAAAACAGAGAGCAACAAGTGTGGGTGCAGATACGGATAAGTTCCCCTGTGCATGGTAGCCGTTGGGCAGAGACTCTGGAAATTACCTTTCTAGGTCAAATCTGGAGAATGGCAAGAATCTCACACAGTCGCTGTGATAGTTACAGTCACACACTGCTCACAGCATCATTGTCCACAGTAGCAAAATGGTGGGAACATCCAATGGTCCATCCAGGCCCAGGTGGACAGATAAGCCCTCGGTGCACTGAGAGTCTGGAGTACTGCAGGTAGGGCATTTGCCTTGTATGTGGTCAACCAGAGTTTGATCCCTATCATACCAAAGCATCCCCCAAATCTCTCCAGGAGTGATCCCTGAGCTGAGAGCCAGGAATAAGCCCTGAGCACTGCTGGGTATGGTCAAAACAAGCAAGAAGATGGATTAGAGTAATTGGGATGGAGTCTTGAAGGGGCTGGAGTTTTTTTTGTTTGTTTGTTTGTTTTTTGGTTTTGGGGTCACACCGGGCAGCGCTCAGGGGTTACTCCTGGCTCTACGCTCAGAAATCGCTCCTGGAAGACTCGGGGGGCCATATGGGATGCCGGGATTTGAATCGCCGTCCTTCTGTATGCAAGGCAAATGCCTTACCTCCATGCTATCTCTCCAGAAGGGGCTGGAGTTTTAACTGGCATGTGGTGTGAAATAAACCACAGGAGGAACAAATGCAAGGTTCCAGCAATTCCAGGTTCCATACTTAGTGAGAGAAAGTCAAACCAAGGTTCCATGGATGTGGAAAGAAGAGAGAGTATTTCTTATTTCGGAGAGGTTGAGCTATTTGGGGTGCAGATGTTGTTAATAGCTGTTACAGCATTGGGAGGGGTATTGGGTAGCATGGCAGCATGGCATGGTAGGGGCTTTTTCCTGGTATGGTGTGAGTCAGTGATGGCATTGCCAGTGATGGCACCACCAGGGACTGAAACAGTTATTCATCTGGCCTTTCCCAGCTAAGGGTCCAGACAGAGAATGCATCCCCCCAGACAGGGTTCAAACTACTTCCAGTGAATACACAAGCTACTGGCCCAGCCTGGAATCCGGCTGAGTCAAAACTAGCTCATCCAGGCATGATCCAGCTGGTTTTTGTCATCCTGGGAGCCTTGCTGAATGAAGTGGCATTGGAACCCCATAAATCTCTTCTGAAGGGACTATGCTTATGCCCACCTGTTTCCTGCACCTGGCCTGAACTTCAGGAACACTGGGGCTTCCTGTGACCGAAGGGGAGAGAGCTGGAGGTACTGAGTCATGGCTCCCTGCAGGGGAAATCCACTGGCCTTCCAGAGAAAGCCCAGCAGGAGGCCGAGACTGACCAGCTTCAGGTTGAAAGAGAAAACATGGAGGGCAGCCTAACAGACCAACCTCACAGGGGGCTCAGGTGCGGGCTTGGCATCTACTTGTGTCAGTTCCATCCCCAGCACCAAGACAGGGTCCAAGAACTAGTAGGGATCACTCCTGAGCACAGATCAAGGAGTAGTTTCTGGAAGCACTGGAAGGTTTTCTAGACCAAAATGGTGGATCTGGGGCGGACAATTGTCAGCAGTCACAGGAGTTGGAACACAATTTTTCTTGTGAATTTTTTTTGTAGAATAAAATAATAAAGAGGCCCTTTGGATGGAGCTGGATGGTGATGGGATGAATGGAATGGCCTTTCTCTGCCGTCCCAGGCCACGTGTCTCCAACCCCCACCAGCTGGCGGGTCTACCGGTTCAGGGTGGCGGGCAAGGAGAAAATCCACTCACAGACAGGTTTCTTCAGGAGATATCTTTATTTGCCCTGGCCAACATGTGTGGTCTATATTATAACCATTTATGAATGCTGTCCTCAGCGTCTTAGCCTTTTCCAGCCATCTTTCCTCCCCTTTCTCCATGCAAATCCCCTTTGCCCTTCCGGCCAAAGCCTTTTGTTATCTACCAAAGGCCCCTCCCAGAAATGGGAGGTCTATTAGCAGATAAGGTTACATAGGAGGAATGAGAGGTGGGGTTACAATTTTTCATCATCTGGACCCACCTTGACAGCAGACAGTGTCCAGCCCCTGGGGCCACTGGGCGCCCTCATCCAGGTTGTATTCAAGGACCCCTTGACACAGACCTTCATGCATGCTGAGAGGGAGCGTCAGGACCACCAGGAGATGAGTGTGGGTGGCTGAGCTCAGTGCTCCTCACTGACCCTCTACAGAGGCTAAAGCCCACTATGAGCAAGGGTCACTACCTGCCCTGAAGCATCAGCTAACCCTGGGTGGGCTCACTTCTGCCATAGAAAACCCATTTAGTAGAGAGTCATGGAGGGGTGGACAGGAACTAGAAGTTGGTACCACCCATTCTTGGGAGGGGCCCCCAGGAGGGCTGCCTAAGAACAAACCCAGAGTGAGCTGGAAAGAAGGCAGACTTGGGAAGAAAACTTTCTTTGGGATGGACTATTTCCTAAGAAATGTAGAGGACAAGAAAGAGGCAGTTGAGGTGGGGTGTGGCTCCAGGTGGGGACCCTGCTGTGGGGATCCACAGATGTTCCATTTTGAGCTCAGGAGAAGGAAGGAAAGGGCCAGGATGTGGGGGTGATAGGGATGGAGGTGGAGTCTCCACAGAGGAGGACCCTGTGGGGAGAGGGGGTGAGGCCCCTTCAGTTTCTATCCAGCCTCTGGGTTTCTATTGACACTGGCGATGGTTGCAAACTGTCTCTTAAAAGATTAGGTGTCCCGCATGTGGACAAAGCTCTTTTCAAACTAGGAGGCTTTTTCCTTTCATGTTGGCCTAAGAAGGGTCTACCCCACCTTGGCTCACCTCCTCCCAGGATGGATTTGGAAGACCTTAAAATTTAGAGGTATGGGGCTGGAGAGATAACTGGAGGTAAGCCGCTTGCCTTTCATGCAGAAGGACGGTGGTTCAAATCCCGGCATCCCATATGGTCCCCCGTGCCTGCCAGGAGCGATTTCTGAGTTTAGAGCCAGGAGTAACCCCTGAGCGCTGCTGGGTGTGACCCAAAAACCAAATAAATAAATAAATAAAATAAGAGCTACTTAGTGTTAAAAAATAAAATAAGGGCCTGGAGAGATAGCACAGCGGCGTTTGCCTTGCAAACAGCCGATCCAGGACCTAAGGTGGTTGGTTCGAATCCCGGTGTCCCATATGGTCCCGTCCCCCCCCACCCCCCACCCCCCGTGCCTGCCAGGAGCTATTTCTGAGCAGACAGCCAGGAGTAACCCCAGAACATCGCCGGGTGTGGCCCCAAAACCAAATAAATAAATAAATAAAATAAAATTTAGAGGGGGAGGGGCTGGAGTAGCATTGTGGTAGGGCATTTGCCTTGCATGCAGCTGACCCAGGACAGAAGTAGGTTCAATCCCCAGCATCCCATATGGTCCCTCAAGCCAGGAGTGATTTCTGAGCACAGAGTCAGGAGTAATAACCCCTGAGCACCACAAGTGTGACCCAGAAAACAAACAAAAAAAAATTTAGAGGTGGAGGGGTCAGCAGGCAGGTAGGGTGTTTGCCTTGCATGCAGCCTGCTCAGGTTTGATCACCAGAATCCTATCTAGTTCCCCAAACACCTCCTGAAGTAATTCCTGAATACAAAGCCAGGAGTAACCCCTGAACGCAGGAGCCAGGTGTGCCCCAAAACAACAAAAATATTTAGAGGTTGGGGGACTGAACGTGAACATATTACCCTGTGAACCAGCCTCCCGCAGCCCAGCACAGAAGCTGTTTCTCGCCTTCTAGAAGGCTCCTCGGGCCTGAAAAGGCCCCTAGTTAGAATAGGCCAGATGCCAACCGTGTTCACAAAACCAGGTCCCCCACCCCCTCTGGGGTCCCTGTTTTATAAATCAGCTCCAAGCAGCAAGTCCAGCTCCATTTCTGTCTGGGGAGAATTGCAAGCTGGGGGAAGGGGGCTTCTCAGAGCCTGTGTCTTCAGTCCCTTCTCAGGGCAGCCAGCCATTCATGCATAATGCATATGGCTCTAGCTTTCTGAAACAGCACCTGGGAGAGGGGGGACCTCCAGCTCAGCCACAAAGGGGGTGTTAGGCTCCAGGCAACCAGGAGATTATGCAAATGTTTACATCTCTGGCCAACAAAGGGGCTGGTCAATTAATTAAAGAAGGACCAGGGTACACTCTCTAGTCCTGGGCCTTCCCTGTATGGCTGGTGTCTGCCTCTTTGAGTAGACAGAAGCAGGAATGGCCATCATCCACACAATCCTCCAGGGATCCTGGATGTGAGGTTAGAGACTCCACGTCTAGGTTCTTTGCATCTCAGTTCTTGTATAGAAATAAATAGAAATATGGGCCCAAAGCAATAGCACAGCAGTAGGGTGTTTGCCTTGCATATGGCTGACCCAGGATGGATCTGGGTTCAATCCCTGGTGTCCATATGGTCCCCCAACCCAGGAGCAATTTCTGAGCACATAGCCAGGAGTAATCCCTGAGTGTCACCAGGTGTGGCCCAAAAACAAAAACAAACAAACAAAAAAGAAAGAAAACATTTTATCTTCTCTCGGAGAGGGGACTGCAGGGTGCTCATGGCCCCAGATTACCAGGGAGCCCCCTATTCACCTAGGCCAGAGAGGGCTAACCTTTTTGAGCCCAAGTGCCCAAACTGCCGCACAAAACCAAAGAATTTCCTCAAAGTGCCAGCACGTCAATTAAACCTTAATAACAAGATTTTAGAATCTAAAAACTTTTTATAAATTTTATAAATGTATTAATTGCAGACCTTCCACATGCCAGCTGCAAGGCTTTCATTTGCCACAGCTGGCACATGTGCCATAGGTTCGCTATCGAAGGCCTAGGTCCTAGGCCATGGGTCTTGTAGGAGAGAAAGAAAGAGGCTTTTGGGTTTGCTGTACTCCTGTTCTAGGGAGCTGATCTGCCCCGCTCACTCAACGTACAATCCCTGATTGGAAGCGCACACCCCAAATCAATTCACCAGAGTCTAAGGAGCCGGAGAGATAGCACAGCGGTGTTTGCCTTGCAAGCAACTGATCTAGGACCTAAGGTGGTTGGTTCGAATCCCGGCGTCCCACATTGTCCCCCGTGCATACCAGGAGCTATTTCTTTTTTTTTTTTTTTTTTTTTTTGTGGTTTTTGGGTCACACCCGGCAGTGCTCAGGGGTTATTCCTGGCTCCAGGCTCAGAAATTGCTCCTGGCAGGCACGGGGGACCATATGGGGCGCCGGGATTCGAACCGATGACCTCCTGCATGAAAGGCAAACGCCTTACCTCCATGCTATCTCTCCGGCCCCTCCAGGAGCTATTTCTGAGCAGATAGCCAGGAGTAACCTCTGAGCACTGCCGGGTGTGGCCCAAAAAACAAAAAATAAAAAAATAAATAAAAAAAATATAAAAAAAGGAGAGGAAGGGTGCAGACAGACCCAGTAGGGTTTAGATGTCAAAAAAAACCTGCTTCCAGCAGCTTCTCTGGGCAATGTGATTCAGGATGGGAGATTAGACAGAAGAATCTAGGGATAAGATATAACTGGGAGGCTGGAGTGACAAAACTCAATGAAATAAATGCTTCGCCTAGAATACTGCACCCAGCAAAACTCACTTTCAGGTTTGAAGGAACAATACATAGTTTCACAGACAAACAACAGCTCAAAAACTTCATAGACTCAAAACCATTCTTTTTTTTTTTTTTTTTTTTTTGGTTTTTGGGCCACACCCGTTTGACGCTCAGGGGTTACTCCTGGCTATGTGCTCAGAAATCGCCCCTGGCTTGGGGGGACCATATGGGACGCCGGGGGATTGAACCGCGGTCCTTCCTTGGCTAGTGCTTGCAAGGCAGACACCTTACCTCCAGCGCCACCTACCCGGCCCCTCAAAACCATTCTTAAAAGAAAAACTGAACGGAATACTTTAAGACAAGGCTTACCAACAGACACACCAAACTTTAATATAAAGATGGCACTAACTCCCAGGACGATTCTTTCTCTCAATGTCAATGGACTAAATGCACCAGTTAAGAGACACAGAGTGGCTAAATGGATCAAAAAACTCAATCCAACCTTCTGCTGCCTACAAGAAACGCACCTGAATAGTCAGAACAAACATAGACTCAAAATAAAAGGCTGGAGGAAAATCATCCAAGCAAACAACACCCAAAAAAAAAGCAGGAGTGGCCATATTAATATCAGATGATGCAAACTTTATACTTAGGAAAGTTGTAAGGGACAAAGATGGACATTTTGTATTAATCAAGGGATATGTACAGCAGGAAGAAATCACCCTCCTAAACATATATGCACCGAATGAGGGGCCAGCAAAATATTTAATATAACTGTTGACAAATCTGAAAAATAATATCAATAACAACACAATAATTGTGGGAGACCTCAACACGGCATTGTCAACACTAGACAGGTCAACCAGACTGAAACCCAACAAGAATATACTAGACCTGAGGAGAGAAATGGAAGAAAGAGGCCTAGTAGATATATACAGGACACTCCACCCCCAGAAGCCTGGATACACATTTTTCTCTAATGTACATGGGACATTCTCTAGGATAGACTACATGTTAGCACACAAAACATACCTCCATAATATCAAGAGGATAGAAATTTTGCAGGCTGCCTTTGCTGACCACAAAGCCCTGAAATTATATATAAACTACAAAGGGACACAGAAGAAAAATTTTAACACCTGGAAGTTAAATAGCCTCATACTGAATAATCAGTGGGTCCGAGATGAAATCAAAGAGGAAATCAAAACCTTCCTGAAAACAAATGACAATGGAGACACAAATGATCAGAACCTATGGGACACAGCAAAAGCAGTACTGAGAGGAAAATTTATAGCTTTGCAAGCACACATCAGGAAAGAAGAAGGGGCATACCTGAATAGCTTAATGACGCAGCTCATAGAATTAGAAAGTGCTCAACAAAAGGATCCAAAAATAGGGAGGCAGAAGGAAATAACAAAGCTGAGAGCAGAAATCAATGAAGTGGAAACCAGAAAAACCATCCAAAAGATCAACCAAAGCAGAAGTTGGTTCTTTGAAAAAATAAACAAGATTGATAGACCACTGGCAAAACTAACAAAGAAAGAAAGAGAGAGAAACTTGATAACTCGTATTAGGAATGAAAAAGGAGAGATCACTACTGATATGGTAGAGATTCAAAGGGTAATCAGAAACTACTTTGAGAAACTCTATGCCACTAAAAATGAAAACCTGGAAGAAATGGATAAATTTTTGGAATCTTATAATCTTCCACGATTGAATGAAGAGGATGTAGCATATCTAAACACACCCATTACTATTGAGGAAATTAAGAAAGTAATCAAATGTCTGCCCAAAAACAAAAGCCCAGGCCCAGATGGATTTACTAATGAATTCTTTCAAACCTTTCTTTTTTTTTTTTTTTTTTTTTTTTGGTTTTTGGGTCACACCAGGCAGTGCTCAGGGGTTATTCCTGGCTCCAGGCTCAGAAATTGCTCCTGGCAGGCACGGGGGACCATATGGGACGCCGGGATTTGAACCGATGACCTCCTGCATGAAAGACAAACGCTTTACCTCCATGCTATCTCTCCGGCCCCGAATTCTTTCAAACCTTTCAAGAGGAACTACTACCAATCCTGGCAAGACTCTTTCATGAAATTGAAAAAACAGGAAAACTTCCAAATAGCTTTTATGAAGCCAACATTACCTTGATACCTAAACCAGACACTATAGTGTCACACAAACTCAAATATCTTGGAATCAACTTGACTAAAAATGTGAAGGACCTATACAAGGAAAACTATAAAACTCTGCTCCAAGAAATAAGAGAGGACACGCGGAAATGGAAGCACATACCCTGCTCATGGATTGGCAGGATTAACATCATTAAAATGGCAATACTCCCCAAAGCACTGTACAGATTTAATGCGATCCCCCTAAAGATACCCATGACATTCTTCAAAGAAGTGGACCAGGCACTTTTGAAATTTATTTGGAACAATAAGCACCCTCGAATAGCTAAAGCAATCATTGGGAAAAAGAATATGGGGGGCCGGGCGGTGGCGCTGGAGGTAAGGTGCCTGCCTTGCCTGCGCTAGCCTAGGACGGACCGCGGTTCGATCCCCCGGCGTCCCATATGGTCCCCCAAGAAGCCAGGAGCAACTTCTGAGCGCATAGCCAGGAGTAACCCCTGAGCGTCACAGGGTGTGACCCAAAAAAAAACAAAAAAACAAACAAAAAAAAAAAGAATATGGGAGGAATTACTTTCCCCAACTTTAAACTTTACTACAAAGCAATAGTTATCAAAACAGCATGGTATTGGAATAAGGACAGGCCCTCAGATCAGTGGAATAAGCTTGAATACTCAGAGAATGTTCCCCAGACATACAATCACCTAATTTTTGATAAAGGAGCAAAAAATCCTAAATGGAACAAAGAAAGCCTCTTCAACAAGTGGTGTTGGCACAACTGGGTAGCCACTTGCAAAAAATTGAACTTAGACCCCCAGCTAACATCATGTACGAAGGTAAAATCCAAATGGATTAAAGACCTCGATATCAGCCCCAAAACCATAAGATATATAGAACAATACGTAGGTAAAACACTCCAGGACATTGAGGCTAAAGGCATCTTCAAGGAAGAAACTGCACTCTCCAAGCAAGTGAAAGCAGAAATTAAAAGATGGGAATATTTTTTTTTTTTTTTTGGTTTTTGGGCCACACCCGGTAACGCTCAGGGGTTACTCCTGGCTATGTCGCTCCTGGCTTGGGGGACCATATGGGACGCCGGGGGATCGAACCGCGGTCCGTCTCCTAGGCTAGCGCAGGTAAGGCAGGCACCTTACCTCCAGCGCCACCGCCCGGCCCCCAGATGGGAATATATTAAGCTGAGAAGCTTCTGCACCTCAAAGGAAATAGTGCCCAAGATACAAGAGCCACCCACTGAGTGGGAGAAACTATTCACCCAATATCCATCAGATAAGGGGCTAATCTCCAAAATATACAAGGCACTGACAGAACTTTACAAGAAAAAAACATCTAATCCCATCAAAAAATGGGGAGAAGAAATGAACAGACACTTTGACAAAGAAGAAATACAGATGGCCAAAAGACACATGAAAAAGTGCTCCACATCACTAATCATCAGGGAGATGCAAATCAAAACAACGATGAGATACCACCTCACACCACAGAGAATGGCACACATCACAAAGAATGAGAATAAACAGTGTTAGCGGGGATGTGGGGAGAAAGGAACTCTTATCCACTGCTGGTGGGAATGCCGTCTAGTTCAACCTTTATGGAAAGCAATATGGAGATTCCTCCAAAAACTGGAAATTGAGCTCCCATACGATCCAGCTATACCACTCCTAGGAATATACCCTAGGAACACAAAAATACAATACAAAAACTCCTTCCTTACACCTATATTCATTGCAGCACTATTTACCATAGCAAGACTCTGGAAACAACCAAGATGCCCTTCAACAGACGAATGGCTAAAGAAACTGTGGTACATATATACAATGGAATATTATGCAGCTGTCAGGAGAGATGAAGTCATGAAATTTTCCTATACATGGATGTACACGGAATCTATTATGCTGAGTGAAATAAGTCAGAGAGAGAGAGAAAAACGCAGAATGGTCTCACACATTTATGGGTTTTAAGAAAAATGAAAGACATTCTTGCAATAATAACTTTCAGACACAAAAGAGAAAAGAGCTGGAAGTTCCAGCTCACCTCAGGAAGCTCATCACAAAGAGTGATGAGTTTAGTTGGATAAATAACTACATTTTGAACTGTCCTAATAATGAGAATGTATGAGGGAAATTGAGAACCTGTTTAGAGTACAGGCGGGGGGTCGGGTGGGGAGGAGGGAGACTTGGGACATTGGTGATGGGAATGTTGCACTGGTGATGGGTGGTGTTAAAAAAAAAAAAAGACTTAGTAACAGTGTGAGAGCTTATGGGAAGAAACGACAAGACTTGCAAGACCCACCCAGGTATTCTTGAATAGACTCGGCCTCCCTCTAACACAGACCCAGCCTTGTGCTCCACAAGGGCAGTGGTGGATTTCCAACACAGTGAAGGTCCAAATGAGCTCATGGCCACACTTGCTTCAGTCTCAGTCTCCATCGGGTCATCTTAGGAACATGAGAAAATCACTGTCCAAAACCTCTAGGATTGCAGACTATGACAACTGCCAGTTTTTGTTTTTCTTTTCTTTCTTTATTTTTTATTTCTTTCACAAATATTTTTTTCTCTTGATTTATATATATAAAACCCTTCACCAGTGCAACATTCCCATCACCAATATTCCAAGTGTCCCTCCTCCCCACCCCACACCAGCCTGAGCTCTAGTCAAACTTTCTACTTCCCTCATTCAGTCACATTTTGTTATGATAGTTCTCAGTGTAATTATTTCTGTGACTGAAAACAAAAATCTCTGTAGTGGGAGCTGGACCCTCCAGTCCTCCTCTATTTTGTCTCTGAGAATCATTACACAAATGTTTTTCATTTTTCTCAAAACCCATAGATGAGTGAGACTATCCTGCGTCTATCTCTCTCCCTCTGACTTATTTCACTCATAGACATTCATGTATAGGAAAATTTCATGACTTCATCTCTTCTGACTGCTGCATAATATTTAATTTAATATAATATAAACTATCCTTTTATTTTTATTTTATATATTATTTTATTTATATAATATAAAATATTCTTTTATTTTTCTTGTAAATTTTTTTGCGCTGGGGTGGAACCTGGAAGGCACACAGGCTATGCTCCGTGGCCAGGATTGATCCATTTCAAGAAAAGCAAAAGATCAAAGGACAATTGGTGGCTGTTTCTGCAGCAGTTAGGTGAGTGGAGCCCAGAGTGACTGCTAGCACTCCAGCATCTGCTGTTCATGGCAGTTTTGACAGAGTAGGACAACTCCAATCGGTGGTGCTGGATAAGGGGAGCTGTTGGAGGAGGACACAATTTCCCTGAATGTGTTTCTCCTTGGGGTCTTCAGCGTTTTCCTGAGTCCCATGTTCTTTCCTGCTCCGGAGCTGGCAGTGAGGGCCCAGCTCAGGGTTACCTCTTACCCCCCGCAGTGCTCCCTGTAGACTTGTATTGGGAGACAGGCAGAGTCTGCCTAGAGAATTCAGATTTTCAAACAGTTGGTGCCAGAAATGGGCACCATACAGCACTTGCCTTGATGTATAAGATCCTGTGCTCAAAACCCCCAAACAAAACAAAAGGGGTGTCCAGGAGAGCTCAAAGGACCAGAACATTTGCCCAGCACACAGAAGGTTCAATCCTAGGTTCAATCTCTCTCACCATGGATCCTCATCTCTGCCACCACTGCAGGAGGTGTGTGTCCTGGTGGTCCCCAGTACTGATGGGATCAGCAAGAACAGCACCCCACACATTCGAACCCCCCAAATAATGATTTCTTCTACTATGCAGAGAAAGTAGTCTATGTAGCTTTTGGGGAAGTTAGAAAAACACACTGGGCAGTGTTCAGGGCTTACGCCGGGTCATTCCTGATAATGCTGGGGGAACCTTATACAGTACAATAGAATCTGGATTAGCTGCTTGTCTTTTTTTTTGGGGGGGGAGGGGCACACCTGGCAGCACTCAGGGGTTAGTTTAGGCTCTGTGCTCAGAATCGTTCCTGGCTCGGAGGACCATATGGGGAATCGAACCCAGGTTCATCCTGGGTCCACTGTATGCAAGGCAAATGCCCTACCATTGTGTATCTCTCCAGCTCCTAGCTGCTTGTCTTAAAGCCCTGTCTTACTTCTCCCCATGTGTTGCTTTTATGCTTAATAATAAGAAGTTGGGGGGGGGGGGCGGAGAGATAACATGGAAGTAAGGAGTTTGACTTTCTTGCAGAAGGAGGTGATTCGAATCCCGGCATCCCATATGGTCCCCTGTGCCTGCCAGGGGCGATTTCTGAGCATAGAGCCAGGAGTAACCCCTGAGCACTGCGGGGTGTGGCCCAAAAACCAAGATGATGATGATGATGATAATAATAATAATAATAATAATAATAATAAATAAAGTCATCTTCAAGAGACACTCCTTACTGCCCCACTTTGGGTCATACAATGGCTCTGAGTTCAGGAAGCACTCCTGACAGTGCTCAGAGGACCACATGGGGCGCTGAGACTTTAACCCTACTTGACTGCATGCAAGGTCAGCACATACCACCGATGTACCTGTTATTTGATCTGAAATTTCTGTTTGGAGTTTTCTCATTTCTATCTTCATATTCTCCTGATTCTTTTTAGTTTTCTCTTCTATACTTTGTTTGAGTTCTTTGAACATGTTCCATATTGCAACTCTAAACTCCTTATCTGAGAGACTGACTAGGTGGTTGGTCATGTTCAAGTCATCAGAGTTGCCATCTTCATTCTCTATGTCTGGCACTGGCCCGTGTTGTTTCCCCATTGTCACACTAGTACTGCGTGTTTTTCTACGTGTTGTGATTGTATTCATCGGCTAAATGCTGTGCACCGTCGCAAAGGGGAGCGGAGCAACCGTGCTCCTCTGGCTTCTCCCTTTCTGGGCGTGTCGACTCACCTCCACGGAAGGCTCACAGGAAGGCAGGCTGGCAGATGGGCCGCACCCAGGATGAAATCAGGCCAAAAATGCAGGACAGCAGAGTAGAGAGGCAGAAGGGTGCTGGCATCTGAGATCCAGCGAAGTTCAGTGGCTCCTCCCTTTCTGGGCGTGTCGACTCACCTCCCACTAAGTCTTACCCATTGACGCTCAGGAGTTACTCCTGGTTATGCACTCAGAAATCGCTCCTGGCTCGGGGTGGACCATATGGGGCGCAGGGGGATCGAACTTCGTTCCGTCCTAGGCTAGTGCTTGCAAGGCAGACGCCTTACCTCTAGCGCCACCTCTCCATCCCCCATTATTTTTATTTTGAGGGAAACATAATAAAGGAAAAGATGGCTCCACTTTAAATAATATTTTTTTGTTTGTTTTTGTTTTTGGGCCACACCCGGCAATGCTCAGGAGTTACTCCTGGCTGTCTGCTCAGAAATAGCTCCTGGTTTGGTCCTGGAACGGCTGCTTGCAAGGCAAACGCCACTGTGCTATCTCTCCGGGCCCTCACTTCAGATAATATTAATTAATATTTATTCTACAATAACCGGTGTCTTTGTTATTATTGAAAGAAACATAATATCCCAATGTGTTTGACAACATTTGTAATATATGTCTATGCTAGACAATTCAATGTTTTTAATCTAGGATATACTCTCTTGTAAATGGTGTCACAGTGAACATTCTTTTATATAATCCCTATCCAAATCTTTGATTAACACTATGAACTAGAACTTCAGGTACAAAATTCCTCTAAAATGCTATTTTAGAGGCGTTTGGGGATCAGAGAGATAACTAAATAGTTGAGCACATCTTTGTAGGAGAGAGGCCTGGGTTTGATCCAGCATCATATGGTCATCCCATCAATGTCAGGAACAACTTCAAGCACCATCAGAAACAAAATGAGAGAGAGGAGAGACCTTTGATCAACACTTTCAAACCAAAACAGGTTACATTGATTTACAACCCCTCCTACTATCCCCAAACATTCCTCTTCTCTATTACATTTTGAGAGAACAGCAAAGATCCAGGTTCTCATCGCCACTCCTCTCTCTTCGAAAAGTTCCCCATTGTCATTAAAATTCAGCTTTCTCCTCTGAAAAATGAGAACAGTAATGCCAGGCTGCTTCCAGAAGTCAGCAGTTCAAATAAAATGACACACAAAATTGCCAGAGATAATACTAGGCATATAGTAACTCCTTAATAAATGTAGTTTTTACCAGTCAAGTGGCAAAACTCACTTTTCCCCAGTTAACTTCTTTTTTTTTTTTTTTTTTTTTTTTTTTTTTTTTTTTTTTGGTTTTTGGGTCACACCTGGCAGTGCTCAGGGGTTATTCCTGGCTCCAGGCTCAGAAATTGCTCCTGGCAGGCACAGGGGACCATATGGGGCGCCGGGATTCGAACCGATGACCTCCTGCATGAAAGGCAAACGCCTTACCTCCATGCTATCTCTCCGGCCCCTCCCCAGTTAACTTCTAACCAGACACATATTTGGGTGCAAATTCCCCTGAACACAGCTGGAGAAAGTACCAGGTTTTCCTGCTTAATCAAAATGTTAATAGCTGAAGTCACTGATCATTCTGATCATTGGATCTGAGCCTCAGTGTTCTAAGGACAGCAGCCCTTGAAGTTCTGAAAGGATGTGTGCCTTGCTTTCTGTGCCTTCTAAGTTATTTTAATAATAACGTTTTATTTTGAGGAAACATATAATAAAGGGAAAGATGGCTCCAATTCAGGTAATACTAATATAATAATTATATAATAATATTTTCCCATTAAAAGAAGTGACCGACAAGAACTACTGCATCATGCATCGTTAAGAACAAACTTCTCGGGCCGGGAGAGATAGAACAGCAGCGTTTGTCTTGCAAGCAGCCGATCCAGGACCAAAGGTGATTGGTTTGAATCTCGGTGTCCCATATGGTCCCTGTGCCTGCCAGGAGCTATTTCTGAGCAGACAGCCAGGAGAAACCCCTGAGCACTGCCAGGTGTGGCCCAAAAACAAAAACAAAAATAAAAAAAAGAACAAATTTCTCGGGGCTGGAGAGATAGCATGCCTTTCATGCAGAAGGATGGTGGTTTAAATCCTGACATCCCATATGGTCCCCTGTGCCTGCCAGGGGCAATTTCTGAGCATAGAGCCAGGAGTAACCTCTGAGTGCTGCCGGGTGTGATCCAAAAACCAAAAAAAAAAAAAAAAAAAGAACAAACTTCTCAGGGCCAGAGCCATAGCACAGTAGCACAGTAGCACAGTGCAGTTGTCCCACGTTCGATTCCTGGCATCCCAAAGGGTCCCCCAAGCCTGTCAGAAGTAATTTCTGAGTGCAGATCAAGGAGCACCTCTAAGTGCTACCATGTGTGGCCCAAAGCAAAACAAAACAAACAAAAAAACAAAACCAAACTTTTCAATAAAGTAATTTAAGGGGGCTGGAGAGATAGCACAGCGGTAGGGCGTTTGCCTTTCAAGCAACAGATCCAGAAGGAATAGTGGTTCGAATCCCAGCATCCCATATGGTCCCCCCATGCCTGCTAGGAGCAATTCCTGAGCACAGAGCCAGGAGTAACCTCTGGGTGTAGCTGGTTGTGATCCAAAATCCAAAAAAAAAAAAAAAAGTAATTTAAAATAAAAAAAATTTTTATAGAAGAACAAACTTCTCAGGGGCTGGAGAGATAGTACAGTGGGAAGCATTTGCCTTGTAGGCAGCCAACCTGAGTTCAATTCTCAGCATCCCAAATGAAACCCTATGTATCACCAGGAGTGATTCCTGTGTCCAGTGCAGGAGTAATCCCTGAGCATCCCCAGCAGTGGTTCAAAAAAGAAAATTAAATCTCTCAGGAGTCCAAGATGGACCCTTGGGTCCTCAGCTTCTCAGGAGAAATCTGTTAGGAGCCTTAAACAAGCATGACCCTTAACAAGTCCATCAAGAAAACAATTCCAGGTGTCAGAAAAATAGCACAGGGGTTAAGAAGCTTGCTTGCACACTGCTTTGATTCCCAGTCCTTTTCAATAGTTTTAAGCATCACTAGGAAAGATCCCTGAGCACAGAGCCAGAAGCAACCCTTGAGCACTGAAAAAGAAAAAGACAGAGAGAGAGGGACCAGAGAGATATCATGGAGGTAGGGTGTTTGCCTTGCAAGCAGAAGTCCAATGGTTCGAATTCTGGCATCCCATATGGTCCCCTGAGCCTGCCAGGAGCAATTTCTGAACATAGAGCCAGGAGTAACCCCTGAACGCTGCCAGGTGTGACCCAAAAACCAAGAGAGAGCGAGAGCGAGAGAGAGAGCGAGAGAGAGAGCGAGAGAGAGAGCGAGAGAGCGAGAGAGAGAGAGAGAGAGAGAGAGAGAGAGAGAGAGAGAGAGAGAGAGAGAGAGAGAGAGAGAACTGAGTGGAAGAAGAATTTGCTTTTCATGTAGAAGGCTCAGGTTAAATCCCCAGCACCATATGGTCCCTCAAGCACTGCTGGAAGCAATCCTCTAAGCACTGACTTGGGAGTAGAACCAAAAAAGCATTTCAATTAATGTGAAAGGCTGCTAGGACTATGTATATAACTTGGTGAGTTTTCTATTTGTAGATAGACTTTTTTAGAGAATCCCAACTTGTAGAAAATTATTTATCACATGACACTCTACTAAACTATAACAATTAATGATTTTGGTTCCATTTAAATCTAACAAACAGGGGCCCAGAGAGATAGCACAGCGGTGTTTGCCTTGCAAGCAGCCGATCCAGGACCTAAGGTGGTTGGTTCGAATCCTCGTGTCCCATATGGTCCCCCGTGCCTGTCAGGAGCTATTTCTGAGCAGACAGCCAGGAGTAACCCCTGAGCAATGCCGGGTGTGACCCAAAAACCAAAAAAAAAAAAAAAATCTAACAAACAGGGGCCGGAGAGATAGCATGGAGGTAAGTCGTTTGCCTTTCATGCAGAAGGTCCATGGTTCAAATCCCGGCATCCCATATGGTCCCCCGTGCCTGCCAGGACCGATTTCTGAGCATAGAAGCCAGGAGTAACCCCTGAGCAATGCCGGGTGTGACCCAAAAACCAAAAAAAAAAAAAAAAAAATCTAACAAACAGCATGGAGGTAAGTCGTTTGCCTTTCATGCAGAAGGTCCATGGTTCAAATCCCGGCATCCCATATGGTCCCCCGTGCCTGCCAGGACCGATTTCTGAGCATAGAAGCCAGGAGTAACCCCTGAGCACTGCCGGGTGTGACCCAAAAACTAAAATAAATAAATAAATAAATAAATAAATCTAACAAACAAGGGATGGAGAAATAGTATAGTGGGATGGGCACTTGCTTGTACACAGCTGACATAGGTTCAATTCTTGGAATCCCATATGATCTCCCAGGCAAACCAGGAAAAAAAAAATTGAGTTCAGAGCCAGAAATAACCTCTGAGCATCAGTGGACCAAAACAAACAAGCAAAAAGCAATTAGAATTTTTTCATTATCTATGTGAATACATTTGCTTGATCTTGTGTTATAGTAGATATATATTGAGTATGGAATGTTAGTGTCCAGCTCTGGCAAGATCTGTTGAGCTCTGTTTGAGCTGTTGAGTTCCTATTGTCTGGAAGTATAATCCCACCACTGCATTAGACCTCCAAAACATATTCTTCCTAATTCTCTGGAACTCTACGACATAGGGATAAATTTGTTACAGAATTTCATGCTGTAAAAGCAACAGAGAAAAGGAAAGTATAGATGAGAAAAGGTGCCGGTTGCTTGGGAGAGAGCAGAGTAGCTTTCCAGAAAGGTCTTGGCTGCTTAAGGAGAGCATAGCTTCTTTCCAGAAAGATCCTGGCTGTGGGTAGACCCTGGAGTGTATTCTCAGGGAAGCCACAAAATCTTTGGTTTGATTTCAAAGGCAGAATTTGGAAACACAACTTGCTTCCACAAGAAATTCAAGGGATTGCCCTAGAAGTTCCAAGACCAGTCTTTATCACCACCAAAACCAGTTTATTCCATTAAGAGTAAGATGCTTTCCCGGGGCCGAAGAGATAGCATGGAAGTAAAGTGTTTGCCTTGTATGCAGAAGGTCGGTGGTTCAAATCCCGGCATTCCATATGGTTCCCTGAGCCTGCCAGGAGTGATTTCTGAGCAGAGAGTCAGGAGTAACCCCTGAGCACTGCCAGGTGTGACCCAAAAACCAAAAACAAACAAACAAAAAAAAACAAGATGTTTTCCCTTTCACCTCATGTGCCAGCGTTAATATCACAGAAAAGTGGGCAATACTTTGGTTTGTAATATCTGACATGCAGTTAAGAACTACCAGACACAAAGAGATAGAACAAGAACGAAGCTACATACTATACACCAAACACAGACACACACAGACATGTACACACACTAGAATTATTATACAGGGGACTAAAGGAATTGTGCTGAACAAGCTCAAGGAAACAGATGACAAGATGGAGGACCTCTTCAAAGGAAAGAAATCTATGAACTGAAAAACATCTGAGGCCAGAGAGAAAACTAAAGCACTTGCTTAACATGCAGATGACCCTAGTTCAATCCCTGGCACCACACGATGACCCCCAAGCACTGAGTCTGAAGTAGCCTCGAAGAAAATAAATTTAGGCCCATGAGTAATAGTACAGTGGGTAGGGCCTTTGACTCACAAGCAGCTGATCTGAGTTCAATCCCCGGCATCCCATATGGTCTCCTGAGCCTGCCAGGAGTGATTCCTGAGCTCACACTCAGGAGTAATCCCTGAGTATTGATAGGTGTGGTGTGACCAAATAAAAATAAATAAATAAATAAAATTAACAAAGTGCATAAAATAATAGTCAAGTTTATTTTTTTTTAAACTTGATTAGTTTTTGAGCCCCACCCAGCAGCACGCAGGGGTTACTACTGGCTCTGGGCTCAGAAATTAGCCCCTGGCAGGCTGGAGGACTATAGGGGGTTCTGAAAATCGAACTGGCACGTGACTGACCTGGGACGGACTCGGGTTCAATTCCCGGCATCTCATATGGTCGCCTGAGCCTGCCAGGAGAGATTTCTGAGCGAAGAGCCAGGAATAATCCCTGAGTGTTACCGGGTATGGCCCAAAAACCAAAAAATGAGAAAGAAAATTAAGAAAAAGAGGGCCCGGAGAGATAGCACAGCGGTGTTTACCTTGCAAGCAGCCGATCCAGGACCTAAGGTGGTTGGTTCGAATCCCGGTGTCCCATATGGTCCCCCGTGCCTGCCAGGAGCTATTTCTGAGCAGACAGCCAGGAGTAACCCCTGAGCATCCCCGGGTGTGGCCCAAAAACAAAAACAAAAAAGAAAGAAATGTGGTAAATACAGGAAATAACATAAAAAGTACATAGGACATTGTGGAAAATGTTTGTGTAATTAGAAAGCACATCTAGGAATGGAGCAACCACATACTGAAGAGGCAGGAGAGCCCCAAAAGATCTTTCAAGCACTCAGACATCTTCCA